>NW_015150497.1:710357-756057 GCF_000732505.1 Cyprinodon variegatus | reverse complement strand
TTTTTAATATAAATAAATAAAAGTCTTCTAAGCAGGCATCTGGGAAAGTTTCAATATGGGTCTGGTCGATAGATAATAATCTATAAAAATATCTACATTGAGGTCCCTTATGAATTCAATTCAATTCAATTGTTATGAGTTGAAGATTATCTCCCCCAGTGCTCTAGAGAACTTCTCTTATGCAGAAGTAGTTTAAAGCTTTTCTTTACTTGAAATAGTTTTGGATAGTTTTTTTCTTTTTCCTTTTTTTTCATTTATGTGTTTAGAGCTGGTTTTGTGCTTTGCAGCTCTCTATTTTATGTGACAGAAGTTTTTTTCTTTTCTTTTGCATGTGTTTTTTGTCTAATTTTGTGTTTTCTAGTAAAATGTTTGTGTTGGAAGGCTGTTTTTTGTGATAGCAGGACTTTTTTTAAATTTGTTGTGAAAATATGTATTTGCAAACCTTTTGCATTCTTTAGCCACCGTACTGTATGGGTGCCTTAAATAAGGAATACTATTTTTTACCAGGCAAAGATAGGAAAGCCAACTGACAGTATGCTCAAAACAATTGCACCTAGATTCAGTTTGTAGACTAATTTTTTTACCCTATTGTAAGAACAATTTAACATCTTTCTTTTCATAGTATAGATTACTTTTTTATCAAAGGGTTAAAGAACATAATGCTAATAGCTTGTTAAAATATTGTAAGATAATTTTATTTTTGTGAATAAAAGTAAACTAAGAAATATAACTGAATACAGTGGTTTCTTGGTAACTTAAGTTCTCTTTTTTTTACTAGTACAATGTTAAAATTGGAGTAGTTTCTCTTTTGATTGCATGCGACTATACAATCTGATGAAAGCTGGGAAGAAAAAAAACACTTACCCGAGGTTAATTCTTTCTACAGCTGGTGGGAAGTGGTCAGGTACTGCAGTCAGATATTTGAAGGTGCAGTGCACTTCATTGGGGATATTACACACACACGATTTTGGGCAGTCAGCACACGACAGCTGCATAGCAGCAAGCAACAACAGAGCCTTTAGTAACCAACCCCGAAGGTAGAAAACATTGCATTCACACACACTCATGATGCATGGGGCTGTCATGTAGATGGGGCTTTAGTAAGGGGGTTACTGCCCTTGGACCTGATCGGGACCTGAAATCCACCTGAAGAGGGAGAGAGAAGTGTTGCAACTTTAGACAAATACTCCTAAAAGAAAGCTATCATTATAAGTAATTGGTGTTAGAGTATGGAGTGGACAACTTATGCCAAAACATTCATACATTTACCATGATTTAAAGTTGAAGAAATATAATGTTGCAACTAAAATATGAAGTAAAAGCTATATGACAGAAAGAACCACACAAAAAACAACATTGTGTTTATATTGATTTAGCTTACACAGTCAACTCTTATGTTAGTATTAGCATGTTTCGTGTCTAAGACTCATTTTTATATTTAGCTTATCCTGATGTTTTTTCTCTGCAACAACACAGGTTTCAGTGACAATATATTGGAGAAACATTTGCTATTTTTATGGAAAGTACATACCACAGAGATAATGCTCTCAATCAGTAATAAAAGGTCCAATATTAACAACCAGTTATGAAACTAGTCTGCTAAGGAATATTTATAAATATTAGCATATAAAAAAATTACTCCAGAGATTTGCAGAGACGTCTTCAAAACAAATATAAGCATGCAAAAACCTTTACTAGTATTGAGTTTTTCTCACCTTAGTTTAGCAAAGCTGATGAAACAATTTCAAAAGTTAAGGGGTAAAAATCCTCATAGACATATTTAAGGTCCTCTTATAAATCCAGTAGTTTTTTCGGGTTAAGTCTCCTGTGTCTGAAGAACAAATCTGATACTAGTAATTTTTGTGTAAGCGTCTGCAGCTGAGTGCACACTTCAGTCTCCTCCACCCCCAGTATTATCTGCTGTAATGGAATCCTAGAGCAACTCCAGCACTGAAACACTCCAGGAGTCAGGTTGCACAAAATACGCACCATCTGATACACTGGGAAAGACTCAAAAACACTTAATTTTTACCACCTTGATATATTGCAGACATAAATGTCACTGATGCAAGGATACTTTAAAATCTCCTTTTAGCAATTAGGTTTTGAAAGAAGGCAGAAAAAAATAGCCTACCTTTCTTAAATATGTTATATATATCAATTAAGGAATTTGATTCAGGTGTGGTGGGTCAACGACAAATCTAATAGTGCATTCACACCAAATGCAAAACTAGCAAAAATAATTAATATTTTTCGATAATTTTGCTTGCCTGACCTTCTGCAATAAATTCACCTGATGAGCAACAGACATTTGGACGGTGGGAATATTCACATGATGGGTGAAAGGCAGTACAGTAATGCTGCTTGCTGTCTCACCTTAACATGGCAGACCTGAATTTTACTGGGCTAGTTGTGGTACTTCATGTACTTTGGAAAGCTGAACAAAGCCAACAGCACTGGCATTCCTGAATCCAACAGGTCCTCCATACATGCTCCCACTTCGGGGAGTCAAGGAGCTGAGGCTGAATCGCAGTGGCTTTCTGTGAGGCTTAAGGTGAGGTGAGATGGCGTTTTGGAGCTCATAAAGGAGCAATGGGAAATCAGAGGAAAAAAAACAGCAGACAGACACCAGAACGGGGGCAAGGAAGCCAGCCATGCCCCCTTCTGTAGCTGAGGAACCACAGCAACATATCAAAGGAGGACAGAGGAAGCGATGACAGTGGCTAGTTTGTGTATTAGCTGGAGCTAAAGGAGGATGACAAATGAATGATTTAACTGTCATTTGGAGCTAATTTAAAGCCACCTAAAAACCTCTGAAGAGTATGTCAGCTATTGTCAACATTATTTTCTCTGCTTGTTTCCGCTGCACTCCTTCACTACAACTAAACCACATCTCCTCCCTGCCGAGGTACAAAAATGTTCAGATTTTTCAACTCCTGTGTAATTGGTTTTGCCCTCTTCCCTTGCTGTAATTAACATGAAAAGAGCATTACACCTCTAGTGAGGCAAAAGGCTAGCCTAGTAAACCAGCCCCACCTCCCAGCAGCAAAAATGATTTTTGCCTGCGAGTTAGGTCTAGCCTCGATCAATGCCCCAGGCCCTAGAACTGGCGGGCCACTAATCATTTTTGGATGCAAAGTGGGCGGGGTTTTGAGGGCGTGACGACAAAGCTGTGTGACGCTGAAGAAAGCACAACAAGGAAGATGGTAACAACTATTGAACAGTAGCATGCACTGCGGCAGCAGCAGCTTTCAATGAAAGCTAATTTTTTTTTTTCTGTTGCTATTGTTCAATGAAAGTACGTTTTAAGATCATTTGAGGCGAGAATATTATGCATTAAAGAGCCTCTATATTGTCCATTTAACGATTTAATGTGTAATTAAAAAAACTATTTTGAGAGGACCGCGGCAACCAGCAGATCTCCAAGGCTATTGGCAGCCAGGGCTAACTGCAGCCAGTCTGCAGCGGCCCCCTCTTGGCATAATCGTGTGTGAAGGACAGCTGGCTCTTATGGCGATTTTAGACTCAGGTTTGGAATCAGTTGAGGAAGGATTAGACTTGGGGTTTTCGTTGAAACGTGAACAGGAAGACGTTCTACACTCATTCATTTTTTAAGAAGGACGTATTCGCCATTTTACCGACAGGCTGTTTGTTTACACTCACCCACCAGCTTTCTGTCACACTTACTACTTCATAGTCAGTTGTGCTCATTGGTCAGAGCGTTGGCCAATAGGCACAGACATGGTTTGAAAAACAACGGGTTGTTCTCATCAACAATCTTCCGATGTCTCATTCTTCAAGGCCAGACTAAATTACACCTTTAATCTCACATTTAGACTGGTTTATCAGGCTAGCAAAATGCACTAACTGATGCCTTCTATTAAGCCGCCCTTTGAATAAAGCGTCATTCATTCACTCCAGGTGTAAAATGCACATTTGGGTGTGAATGAACCTTAAAAGTTGCAGGAAACAGGCCCTCAGGCCCTGGAATTGCCCACCCCTAATAGATGATCCTGGTCTCCAAGGATAACAAGTTATTGACAGCTCTTCATGCACAGTCTGCTATTTTTACTTACTGCAGACCTAAAAATTGCTTTACTTACTTTACCTACTGATTTACAATAGACTTTTGATTGCTCATTTTTGTATTTATTACTGTATCCACAGAAAGAGCCTCCTTTGCACATGCTTTGCTGAGATTCTCCATAACCTAACTTAAGATCAGTGAAAGCTTTCTATTAAAACAGCTGAAGTTTCTTTCTTGTAAAATGAAAAAAAAAAATTTGCATCTAAAAGAATATAATAGCTAATCTAGAAGTGTAGCAAGAATGGAAAGGAAAAAAAGCATATTTAGAATATCAAAAATTAAAACCATTATAACCAAAGAAAACCCAAATCCATTGGATTATAACACATGGGCTATACATGTTTAATCTGCCCAAATCACAGAGTCATAGTTTCAAACAAGAATTGTTTTTGTTTTGTTTGATTCGCATTATTTATTTTTTACTTTTCCCTTAAAGGACAAATGTATTTTATGATGATGTCATTGATAACGGCACATGTGCATTCCAGGTTCCACCATAAAAAATGTGTGTATTTTAATTATTCTCAACTCTATTTACTGTTCCTGTTAGTTAACAAAGGTCTGGATTAAATAATACATTCAGCCGACTGATCTTAATTAATCTGATCTTAATTATTTCTTTAAGTATTTTCATCTTTCTTATAAAAACAGCTATCAAATATCTTGCCAACATCTGGTAAAGTCAACATGTGCTGCTTTGACTTCTGGATCTGGGTTGTATCTGGCAAATGTGCTCACTGAAAAAGCATAACTATCTGATGTTTACTTAAACATCTGGACACCACACCGACACATGTTGACAATGACACTTTTCTTCTCATTGCCAGTACTGTCACTGCTGTGGAAAACTCTTGATCTTATGATCCGGTCCAAGTGTGTGCTGGAAGGACCTAAACACTAAAAACAAGCAAAAAAAAATATTGATAATATTTAGATTTGTTCAATTTTTTTTTTTTTTTGTTTAATCATTTGGGCTCCCTTATTTGATATATTTTGGTTTCATTACACCATTTGAAGATGATAAAATGTATGCTGCAGAGTGTAAACAGCACCTGTGATATCATTGTTATTCTGCAACAAACAGAGATTAATAAACTAAGAACAATCGGAATGGAAAATAAAACTTTGAAACCTGTAAAGATTTTCAAAAGGTTGTGTATTAAGGCATTTTATTTGTTTACAAAATTGCAGATAGAAAGCTTGGCATTTAGTTTATGACTGCTTGAAAGTTTATTCAGATAATGTGATTTATGTTTTAATTTTAAAAATTGTAAACCTCTGTCAGTTGTGTCTTTTAAAGCTTCACATGATTTACTGTCAAGATCCTGTGCTGACTGGAGAGCCCTGCACATATTTTATGACTAATCTTATGCAAACATTACTTAATTAAATTACAATATACAGGGCATTTTTATTCGAGTCATTGTAAGTTTAATCTGCTAATAGAGCAGAATTTTCTTTGAGGCAAACATATGTGATAACGTCTTGAAACAAGTTATTGGCATAGTTAGCTTAAGCCTCATTAAATGGGAAATTACAGTGATAAGAGTCATAGGGGCTTCAGGAAAAAAGGTGGTGGAATAATGTTAGCTTCACTGGGTTTTAAGATTGCCTATGTGAAACTTCATTGCCAGGTGGTTTAAACTTAATCTTTTTTGTATGCAATTCTGCTCACTAAAAAATTCAACTCCTATCCAAATGTTTCTGGCTAAACTACTGTTGTAATTTTTTATCTTAATGTGCTCCAGATGATTTATTTAAATAGTTCAAGATACAGTATCTAAAATGCCACTTGTTTTTGAAACAGACATCTCAGATTCTGTTTGTTAATTCTAAATATCTATATGCATTTTATTCCATCTTTTAATTTCCTAAAAGCATTTATCATGATTCCTTCACAATAATATTTTGGCCTCCATTTCACACTAATTAAAGCCATGCTGAAGTCCAACATGCACTAGAAACAGGTCCAAAAGAGTGCCAGAAATGCAGACCAGACTCCTACTCTGCTTGTATAGTGATCAGATGGCACCTAGTGAAGGGCAACAGACTCAACATTGCTGGAGCGCCCCCTAGAGGTCACCATAAGGGACATAGTAAAGGCCTTTGTCAGGTCCACAAGATGTGTTCCAACTCTAGCTTATGAAGAGGAACCACCACCCTGGTCTGTCACTCAAGAGGCACTGTTCCCAACCACTAAACAACATTAAAGATGTTTTTTAACCAAGACAGCCTCAGGACATTCAGACATGGGGCACTTAGGCCAGATTTCTACTTCTACTAGGAAATGTATCAAAGCTGGGTTGAAGAGATCCTTAAAGCATTTCTATAGATCTTCTGATAACGTCCTCAGTCCTGTTCAGCAGCAGCCCGCTCTTACTGTAAATAGTCTTACAAATCACTCCTTTCCTCTTAGGAGATGTAAGAGAGTTTGCTGGAATCTCTTTGATGCCAACCAACAGTCTTTTTACCTAAATTTTTAACTCTTCAACAGCTACAGGTGGCTGTATTGACAGTAGAGGCAGAGAACATGGTTCCCACAGACTATATGTCCTCAGCCTACATCATAATCCCAGAGCAGCTGTCCTGTAGGTAAGAGCTGAAAATGTCCCTGACCGAGGGGTTCGTAAGATGTTCCAGCAGAAACCTTACTGTTTCCGAGACATGTGGTCAAGGTCAGTGGGTAAGAAAAACTAAATTGTTAATTGACCTCCAGCCCTGGGTGTCCTGGTGTCAAATGCACTTGTTTAACAGTCTTATACTTGAACATTGTGATCAGTATGGACAATCTGAGGTTTGGACAAAAGTCCAAATATGAAACACCATTTGAGTTAAGAGTCCCCAATCACTCTCCTCCACATGTCACTTTTGTTTCCCACTTGAGAGTTAAAGTCGCCTAGTGTAGAAGAATGATGGAATCACAAAGAGGGGTGCTGGTCCTCTCTACTGCCATTTGGGTGTTAAAACTGATACTAGAGCCCTTTTCCGTACTTGACAGTGCTGTGATGTTGCCCTTTCAATCTAGTGTAGTGTACTCCAACACTAGATTCCTGAGCTGTTGGGAAACAACTAAACCAGCCCCAGCCCTCTGCCTCTTACAATGGGCCACCCCAAAGTAGAAGAAAGTCCAGCCCCTATTCAGGAGCAGGATTACAGAACCCAGACTTTGCATGGAGGTTAGCCCAAATTTTCTAGCCGTTATCACTGCACCTCCTACACAAGCTAAAGAATCACATACTAATTCCTAAGAGTTGTTGGTTGTTTTTTTTGTTTTTTGGTCCTATAACTTGGGTTACATTTTGGTTTAATTAAAAAAAAAAAATACAGAGATGCACGTAAACTTTTTTTTTCATATTTTTTAAATAAATATTTCAGTGTGCAATGGGTAATTTCTCTGTAGCTACTATAAATATAACTACTTTTCTTCAATAATCCTATAATATTGAATTTACTAAACCACGCGCTTGGTCGTTTTGGAAGTGGGAAATCAACTTTTTGTTCTCTTTACCTCATTGGAGCTTGTTATGTTGCAAACAGACCAGCACCGCAACCTAATGGAGTGTATCTTGACCTTAACATTACAGTACAACCTGTTATTCACCGATTCACATACATAGAAATTTGCTGATTGTTGTAAAGCACACTCCAGCTCCCCAGGGACGGACTGACAGAACAAAGGCTACCACCACCCCTTTTGACCACCAACAGCAACCAAAAAGTGGATCAATTGAAAATAAAGATAATTTGATATTAAAGTTGATGCTTTTCTGAAAAAAATAAAAATCTTTAAAAAGTAAATTCACCCTGGAAAATCACTTTAAGCTAATGCTTCATGTTGTGTATGAAAGGAGTTAAAGTACAAATACTATCAGACTGCTGCTGCTGTCACTGTCTTTCATTTAGCTCAGTCACACAATTTTACATTTTGTACCGACAGTCTTAATGACACATAGGCTACTGTATCAATTAAAAAGTCTGCTCAAAAACAAGAAACACCTTGGCAGTGTGACTGTTAACCCTGCTTAAGCTAGCTATTCTATACCATTGCTACATCTGTTCTGTCAGTTTGTCTTTTTCACTTTCTTTAAATTTAGATTGCAATGGCACCATAATCACAAGGACAAATTGTGTTTCCAACAAAGAGACTACTTCAGGTGGGTGAGACACTACCTAATCTTCACACCTGTTTATCTTTATACAGCTGCACTGCTTTGCCTGCATAAGATAGAATTCAACTTTTTAATTGTCCTTACATCATCAAGTACAAAGCAACGAAATTCGTTCTCTGCATTTAACCCATCCATTTAGGGAGCAGTGGGCTGCCATTTCCACCGCCTGGGGAGCAGTGTGGCTGTTAAGGGTCCTGCTTGGGGACCCAGAGTGAGGGCTGTGGGGATCGAACTGAATACTTGCAACCTTCTCAGACCCCAAGCGCACTGCTCTAAAGTTTTTCTAAAGTTTTTCCATCATGGGTCGACTTGCAAACAATCGACATTTGGCTCCCTTCCCATTACCAAAAAAAAAAGGCACATCCCCAAACCCAACATCCCCCCACCCCCCTCTGCTGTCCCCGTACTGCTTCGTGTCTGGTGATGCTCTTATGCTGGGTTAGAATATTTCTCATCAGTGCTGCACCATGATTATCGAATGTAAGACTTGTTTTAATTTGTTAGACCAGACGCGACTGGAGCAGTCTGTCGACGTTAAATGGTATGTACTTATATAGATCATTTTTTTCAAGTCAGGAGACTTGACCAAAGAGGTTTACACTACATTCATTCACCCACTCACACACTAATGGTGGCAAGCTACATTGTAGCCACAGCTGCCCTGGGGCTCACTGACAGAAGCGAGGCTGCCGTACACTGGCGCCACCGGGCCCTCTGACCACCATCAGTAGACATTGCAGGTGAAGTGTCTTGGCCAAGGACACAACGACACTGAAAGTCAGAGCCGGGGCTTGAACCGCCAAACCTTCGATTTCAGGGCAAACTCCTACATCCAACGCCACTGTCGCCCGATGTTCATGTGATGCGATCAATGGTGTCACGTAATTAGCAGGTCGACCCAGGTCTGACCTTCCCACGGTATGCTGATTGGAGACAAGTCATTTCAAGGTGATTTTAACCCGGGGTGGTTGCTAAGTTATTTGACACGGGTTCCCACTGCCACTAAAAGCCGATTGTTCCTGGATTTAAGAAGGTTTTTCGTCCAGTGCAAAAGGGGTATAACACTTTTGTTTTGCCATGCCATTTTGTTGATAGGAAAGCCATGGCTAGAAATGTTGTTTAAAAAAGACCCTCTCTACTTTAGAAAAGCATCTTAAAATCAATCGAAAAACAGTTTACAATTTTTCTGTATTTGATAGTTTTTATCTTAAAAGTCTCTTTTTCTGTACTATAGGAAATATTTTGCCTTTAAGGTTGGATGCACATCCTATTAGGAAATGCGTATTCCACAGAGTTTTATTGAATGTGCAGGAATTAGTCAGTTGTTAAAATTCACAGATAGCTGGTAGGAGCTGAGGAATCTTTAGAAACATGCACTGTTGGCTTCAGTTCTTCACACCACCTTCTTAATCATGATTGATGTGACTAAAAGTAAAAAAGAATTCTAACAAATCCTTGACAGTTTCCTGGGTTCATACATTTTTCTGCCCAAAACTAACCCCCACAAAAAGTTATTTTGCAATATCATTATTTGTTAATTTTACAATAATAATAGCGAGTTTAGCTGTGGAGTACATCAAATAAACAGGCCAAGCCCTATTAATTCATTTCCATAATAAATTTTCTAGCAGAACTCAGACTTAAAAAATACTTAAAGAGAAGATAAACTATTTTAGGTCTAAGTCAACAATTAGCTGTAAGGATAATGAATGAGGGGAAAGAAATGTTTTATTTTTTAAAGAACCTGACCTGATGGATTTGCTTTGACAGTAAAAGTTCTTCTCTGCTGTTCTCCATTTTAGTGAAGAATCTGACGAAAGCAAAGCATTGAGAATATTTTCTTAGTCCTGACATAATAATTTTTCTGAAATTCAGTTCTTATACTTTATTTTGGGCAAACATCTGGACTTTTTTTTAAATTGAGTTCAATATAGCTTTATTTTTTATATAGTGCTCCCAACACACAACAGTTCACAACACATTTCTTCTCATGGCACTTACCTAAGACACTTAACGTAAATAATACTGATATAGCATTGTGTCTATGATTTGGAAGGATTTTCCCCTCCTGGATGAGGATGTAGCAAAAATGGAGATTAACTTGCTGTCATAATTGACAACAGAAGGACCCATTATTTAAGGCAAAACAGAAAGTGGAATAATTCAAAGCGTTTATTAAACACACAAGCTCAGCTGCTGATCCACAGCATCAACTGCTAGGGCGGGGCACCATCCATCATTTGAAACTCTGGATGGAGAAAAACACTAATTAGTGACCATGATAATCTAACTGAGGATGATTATCATGGCAGAAACAATCTTTCTGTTGTGAAAGGGTTGTAAGCATGCACCCCAGGTGTGTGCTCAAAAACCGCAAATTCACTAGGGGGAGTGGCGGCCTATTGGTTAGGGTATAGCGCTTTGAATCCACAGACTGCCACTCTGGCTCCCTGAGCAAGACCCTTAACCCCACACTAGAACAAGTGCAATACTCTGGGATTGAGCCGTAAAAATAGAAGCAACAACAGGTGAATTAGAAGAACAGTAAGGAACAACTGTTCAGAGTTAGACAGGTGAATGGATTGTGCAATTAAGCCAATCAGTGCCAAGATCATGACACTTGCATTGTGTTTTGAACCTTACAGCAACCTTTTTAAAAATAAGAAATCAACAACAGAACCAGGCTTAGTGTGAACAGACTTCTGCCACCTGAGGGTTCCCATCCTATGGCTTCAATGTCTTTTCTGTCCACTTGGATGGGAAACCTAGTTTGGGTTTTGCCTTATCCTTGTGTTGGAGCTGGCTTGCTGAAGTGGCTACATGGCAGGTATGATACAAGATATGAGCCTGGATACATATCAGCTTGCATGTGTCCTGTGCCTGGAGTAAGGTTAGGGAACGTTGGAAGGTGTCTGGCACCTAAGCTCAGGTAGCCATGAATCTCCTCATTGGTCTGGGGGCCTATTCTCAGTAGAAAGTAGGGGCATTGGCCCCTAGACCAGTGAGGATAGCGTATGTATGAGGAGTGTAAGTATATTTTTAGTGTCTACCCCTGTGTGTGTCTCTGTGGAATACTTGTTAATGGCTGCATGGTTGTATGGTGGGATTGTAGGAATGTGTCCGGATAATTGTGAACCAGTCTTTGTCTGCTCGTTTGGTTGATTGTTTGCCTCCCCTTCCACCTACGGGAACATCAGTATAAGTGGGGCCTGTCTGCTTCCTCTTCTTATGCTTCCTGCTATTGAGGGGCCTTACTGGTCCAGGGCCTTACTGGTCCAGGGGTGTCCAGTGGTGCCCTTTTGTGGGAAAAAAGTATCAACTATTCTAAATGAAGAACTAGTTAAATAAATGAAGAACGATGGATTTCACTCAGTCAGCACTTTATTTATCATATCTTTGCAAAGATAGAACATCATCATTTAGCCCTTATGGCACAGTATTCATTCCTCTTCTGCCTGGACAGGATTTATTCTCCCTTACGTCAGAGTCAAAACAAATTACAGACATTTAGGTTAGTAGTAACATGTTAAGAATAAACCTTGAGAAAGAATCTATGTCTGGTCTACAAACACCCGCACGCAGGAGAGTTGTGTGCCTTGCAGGTGAAACAGACTGAGTGAAAACTTTTATAATGACTAAATAACTTAATATATGAAATAAGATAAATTTTCTGACCACAACCCCCAGGCCTTGGGCCTCTGAATTCTTATCTGGATCCAACTTGGGCATGACCTGCTACCGGCAGAACCCATGGGCTCTTTGCCGCAGCTCCGTGGGACCTCCGCACCATGGCCATATTGTGCAGGTGGATTGTGATTCAATCCACCTGCTCCACTTCTATCAGACAACACAAGAGAAGAGAGCTGTTTCAGAAAGAAAGTGGATGCGGAGACATCTAGTTAGCTTTTCCCCTTTATTTGCTAATATTTCTTTAGAAATACCTGGATTTATACGTCTCACTCTTTTCTGCTTGTTTTTCAAACTTCTTTGCTGAAAGATTATACATGTTCTGAACAGATAAGTTTGTCTGTCAGCTTCCTCCACCTGCATGTGTACTGTAACAGCAAGAATCGATTGGCATGGAGAATTAATTCTCCCCGTTTGGTTTTGGCAGTGTATGCAGTGTAGACTTAGCGAGAAGACCTGAGAGGTTGAAGTGGCTGATACACTGTAATGTTATCAGTGCCGACAGTACTCCAGACGTTGTTATTGTAACTTGTGCTGAAGCTGCTAGGCTGCTTGCCATCAATTGCTACACAGTACTCCGATGTAAAGAACGTCAAAACAAAAATGTATTGCTGTTCCACAGGTCCAACTCATTACAGGAGCGATCCAAGAAATGACAGCTGGCATAAATTCAGTTTTCTGACACTGTTTTCCTTCATAAAGCTACGGTACAAAAAACTGTGTAGCTGAACCCAGCAAAAACACTGTCGTCCTTACCTTAGTAAATTCTTAGTCTCCTAAAGAGGCAGAGAACACAAATAAACCAAACTATTTTATAAGGCAATAAAACATAAAAAAAAAAACCACCACCACTCCAAAAAAAAAAAAAACAAAATTAAATCCTATTTTTTTTCTAAAAAAAAAAACCACCACCACTCCAGCAACTAAAACAAATGCTCTTGACTGAAAACAAGCCAGCCTATAAAATAAAAATAATAAGTATGAGCTCCTCATTATTCCGAACATTGCCTTGTGATCTGGCTCCTTTAAATCCTTTCCTGCTGTTATTGTCATTACACTGTCACAAGTACTGAGCAAGTAAAATTTGTTCCCTGCACTTAACCCCTGCCCTTGGGGACCAGTGGGCTGCCATTTTGCAGTGCCAGGGGAGCAGGGTCTTTTCCTCAGGGATCCAGAGTCTGTGGGATTGGGGCTTGAACTCACAACCTGCCCAGTGGGCTGGTGGGCCCAAGCGGACAAAAAACTTAGTGACAACACAGTACTTACAGCTTGCCTTTGTGATGGCCTTACGGTCGGAACAGTCCCTTGTTTCAGTAAAAGAAGTTTAGCAAATCCTGCTTTGAACTGTCCAAGATTTTGAAAGCTGTCTTTGGTAAAATGCTTCGAGCAAATAGACAGCTGAACATCAAACTTTGCAGGGATTTTCTGATACACAAAAACAATCCATGCCTGTCGAGTCTCCGGATCTTTGGGAAGACTGTGAACATTTTCTCCTTTTACTGTGCAGCCTGGAACACTGCATTTATGCCCTTGATTCTGGCTCATTTTCAATAGAGAAATTGCCTGCTTTGTAATTCTTGTAGAAGTAAACCCAACTGTAGGCTAAACAGCTAAACTGGTGTCTTACATCTACCTCTATTTATGTTCTTGGGCCGTGAACCAGTGGGCTGGTCTGTATGTCAATTTCGGGGGATGACAAAAGTAAGTCCAGAACCAAATAAGGCAACATCCCCAAATTGACATAAATTTGGTGCTTCATGTAGATTCGTCCGTTTTATGGTGGAAGTTTAGAATTCTGAGATTTGCAGAGAAAGTAGGTGTCGAAGGGATTTGAACTTCACTGAAGCTCCATTTCACCCACTGAACTATCGTTATTCATCTAAGAAAATGTAAACTCGGTTTTGCATTCTATGACCCCTTTAACTATGTCAACTATATGGAGAGTTTAAAAATATGGCAGAACTTTAGCGATGCTAAAACATTGCCTCCATTTCCTGATAGTTTAGACCTTTGTAATACACATTTTCAATGTAAAACTGCAGCTTTAAATTGTAAATCACTGTGATACACAAAAGAGTTTTTGTTGTGAAGCCACACTCCCTTACCCTCATTCTTACATACATTAGCTTAAGTCAGTCATCATCATCCTATCAATCATCCTAGGATGCTAATTATAAAATACTGGATAGTTTTAGCACACTGCATGATGAGTCTATGAAATATCTGTTTTCCATCTCTGAGATCCGGAGTTTTTCAAACTGAAAGGATTGTGATGTTAGTGTTAGAGTGCAAGTATTAAATATCTTTAGTCTTCGAGGTTAAGACAAAGTGCAACCAGATGTTTTTAGCTCATGAATTAGAACAGGGTTTAGACATGCCTGGAAAACATTGCCAAAAGACATCTATTTCTACTCCGTTCTTTCACGCTTCATGTTCAGTTCTGCCTTTGCAATATTGAGCTTGTTTCTGAACTCATCCACAGATGTTATATTCTTTGCTTTTAACAGATGCTTTAGACTACATACACAAATTAAGAAAGGCCCAGGGCCTTTGAAATTTCTCCTTTTTCTTCATGGATAGGATGGACATGTAACCATAAAGATTTCCCTTCTTTCTTAAGCTATCTCAACCAGCAGCTATGAATTTCATCCTGACATTAAGGCTTGATTTAGTTGAGAAAGCATGATTTGGTCAATCTATCACGCGCTTGAATATGGGTGAATGAATTTAATAAAAGTTTGAATATTTTGTCATTTCAAATCAATTGAGACTTTTTTTATCACTAACCATCTTTAACTAGCCCCAGGTATAAATAAGAAATTATCTTACCACTAAACAGGCAACTGTCATGATCTTGCCCGATAGCTTCACCTTAATTGTTCATTTTACTCACCTGCTTAGTTCTGCCCAGTTCCTAATTTTCACTAATTTTTTCCACCTGCATCTGTGCTTTATTTTTCGGTTCAGCCAGAGCGATCGGGGCCAGATCATTATTTGCTTTCCATTTGTCTGTTTGGTTTTTAGTTTATTCCATGGTTCCTGTCCTGTTCCTGCCATCAGTAGATTGAGAGGGTTGTTTTGTGTTTTGCCTGTCCTCTGATTGTGTCCTGGTCTTTCTTTGAAGTCTGAAGTTGAAGCAGCTCAGATAAAGAACTTGTTTTGCTTTAGCACTGCAGCCATTTATGTTGATGATAATCCTACCTCAGTGCTGCATGACTCAGTTTCTGATAGCGTGGCACATATTTTTATTTTTGAGAAAAAACAAAAAAGCAACAAATGTTTTTTTATGTATTACACATTGACACTTTAACTCTTTACTTCTCTAAAGCATTTTCCCCAGTCTTTTTTTGCTAATAGTAATTGTGATTTTATTTATTTTTAGAATCTTGTGAAAAAGAGCTTTGATGTTTGTGCTGTGTTTATGAGAACAGTGATTGATGCACAGGACACCCTTCATGTTTGTGCGTGTGGATGTGTCTGACCTCATTGTAATGCTCATGCCAGAAGAAAACGTATTCTTGCACCTTGTAAACTCTGGTTTTTACAGCTTTGTTTATTCCTGTGATTACAATGGTCAGGTGGCTATGGCAACCCACTACAGACCTTCAGTAGCCTATTAGCACTTAAATGAAAGAGATAAACAGAGACCTGAGTGCAGACATACATAAGACATAAGTTTTTTTTTTTATCTACTGATACCACAGTAGAAAACTTAAAAGCATTCAAATTCTTTTAAGTTTTGTAACACTACTACAAACTTCAATTTATTCATAGACATTGTATATTTTAAAGTTCCAAAACTACATAGCAAATAATTGTAAAATGTAAGAAACAAAAGGACATGATTTTCTTTTACAGATATGCATTTTAACAAATGAAAGCTTTTGGTCAAATTAAATAGAAAATATATATAAAAAAAAAAACATCCATTCATCTTCTCCCGCTTATAGGTCATAGTGGGGCTGAAGCCTGTTTCCAGCAGTTTATAGGTGAAAGGCAGGGTACACGTTGGACAGTTTGCCAGTCTGTTTCAGGACAACATACAGTGGAGACACAAAGAGAAGTGCAGGCATACAAACACATCTAAGGACATTCTTTAGACACCATTAAGGTAAAAGCAATATTTCTGGACTGTGGTAGGAAGCCAGAGTGCTGGAGAGAACTTAAGCATGCGAGTGGAGAACATGCAAACTCCATGCAGAAAGACCCTAGACAGGGAATCAAACGTAGGACCTTTTGCTGCAAGGGAAAAGTGCTATAAACTGTGCCACTGTGCAGCCCTCTTAAAAATTGCATCTTGGCTAAAAATTAACAGTCTTTCTAAAACATATATAAGCTTTACCATTATATTGTAGCTCTGGTTGTATGTGAAAGGCTGCTGTTAGGTTGTACTTAAAACTTTTGCACGTGGGAAATGGATGGACTTATTACTTGTGTGCATCTTAATATTTCTATTTTAATCCTCACTGACCATCAGAGGTAGGTGTTACAAGCACTAAATGATCACTCTTGTGCATGCATAGTTCAAAAATTAATATCCACAAAGTCACCTGTGAATGACTGTTGATCAACATAAATTTGTAGAAACATGTAAGGAGCTCAGGAGCTCAGTTCCTCTCCTCTCACACAGATTTGTTGTGAGTGATTATACTGACACCTACACCCCTTTTGTTCTTGATTATGCTTGGTGCTGGTAGCCCTATGACTGTTGATGGTCAGAGCTGCAGGTGTGAGCTTTCCAAGTCACAGCTTGATTGATATACTGACAAATGTTAATCTGCTTTTTCTTTCTCTGACAGGTGGTAGCTGTTTTTTTCTTACCCCACCAGTGGCTGTTTCTACCTGTTCTGAGTTTATTTGGTCTTGTTAAAACAGCTGGCGGATGTTCGGTTTACTTTTTGTGAACTCAATGTGGCTTGCTTGACCAGGGGCAGTCCCCTTCCATCTTAAATGTTTTTGTGGCAGCCATTTCCCATAGGCAAATTGGATTCATGGGTTGCTTTGTTGGCAGTAATACATACATACATACATAGTAATACATTCAATTAAATTCAGTTTATTTTTATTGTGCCAATTCACAAAATAATCTCAAGGCAGTTTCAGTACAGAGACAAATCAACCAGATCATACATTGAGCTTGAGTTTTCTATCTAAGGAAAGCCAGCTGATTGCATCAACTCACTGAGTCTTTCGCAATCCCTCACACCAAGTACGTATGTAGTATTGGAGAGGAAACCTCCCTTTTAAAAGGAACAAGTCTCCAGCAGAACCAAGCTCAGTGTGAGTGGCCTTCTGGTGAGGCCAACTGGGGTACAAGAAGATATAAGCACACATGCAAAAAGAAGCAGATTTACAAAAGGTAACTGTTAACTAACAGGTGGCCCCGTCCAGGAAGACAGCCAGGCGGAGGAGTAGAAAGCAGTTCCCATGTCAGAGGATGAATGACAGCATAGTAAGAGAAACAGAACTACATGTATACTTAAAAACAGACCAAGCTCTAACATCTTTAAATAAAGGAGTTGATGGCAGCTTTCCAGCAGATATTTATTGGCAGGAGGGTTTGATAACCAAACAGGACCAGACCAGATGATGCTACTTTGATAAGAAAAAACAAAGACATCATAAAGTTATGAGTGAAACTACCAAATACTACTAAAACTACTAGTGGGTTCCAAAGTGGAGGAGACTGATGAAGTTAATGATCTACATTCCATTCTACTTCTAGAAATTCTAGGAACCACTAGCAAACCTGCATTTTGAGAGCAAGTGTTCTATTAGGAATATCAGGAATGTTCAGATCCCTGATAAATGATTTTAAAATCTATTCTTGATCTAACAGGAAGCCAATGAAGAAAAGCTAAGAAAAGAGAAATTTGATCTCTTTTAAATTTTCATAAGAAATCTGGATATCACAAATATTGGATCAGGTGAAGGCTTTTAGCAACCGCTTATGGACTTCCTGATATTAAAGAATTACAATAGTCGTGTAAAAGTAAATCATTTTTCAGGTAACATTTTTGAGCAAAGTAGGACATTTTAGAAACCTCTTTGATATGAGTTTTAAATGATGGGCCCTAGTCAAAAAATATTTTATCTATTTTATTATTTGATATATATTTAATCCCATCCAAGTGAAGTGACTGACTAATTGGCATCTTTCATTGACTCTGCTTCAAAGACCATATGTTCTGTTTTGTCTATTCAGAAGCAGAAAGTTAGCATCATCCAGTTTTTATGTCTTCAAGACATGCCCGTAGTCAATGCAATCAGTCAGTATCATCAGGATTTATGGACTAATAAAGCTTAGTATCATCAAGATAGCAGTGAAAATTAAACCCATGTTGTCTAATAATTCAACCATTTGGTTGCATATATATATGGTGAGGACAATTGACCTTAGCACTGATCCCTGTGGTATTCCACAGCTAACCCTAGAGCATGAGTAGGATTTATCATTAACATGAACAAACTGAGATATGTCAGATAAATAAGATCCACCCATTCCTACAAAATGCTCAAGCTTTTAAAAAACAATATTATGATCGGCTGTATCAAATGCAGCATTGAGATCTAACAGGACAAGTAGAGATACAAGTCCATTATCTGAGGCCATGAGAATATCATTGGTGACTTTCACCAGATATGTTTCGGCGCTATGGTAAAACCTGATTAAAACTCTTAAAAAATGTCATTATGTGCAAGTGGCCACACACTTGTTTAGCCACTATTTTCTCAATAATTTTAGATAGGAAAGGAAGATTAACCATTATATGTATATATTTTGAGCATCGAGAAAAAATGTCCATACTGATATTTCAGTTAGAAGGATGTATGCGTGCTTGCTTTTGGGGCTCTCCAGCATCTGCAACCATCACCCAGCCCACAAACTTCCAAGGCACTCCTACAGGACATGAAATCCTGCACGCCTCTGTGTTTGAGGAAAAAACAAAAAACATACAGAATTTTTTTTTTCTTGTCTGTAAAGCTCTGAATAACTTTGCATTGGAGAGGAATTCATCATGGAAGACCCCATGCTAAGGATCACACAATACAAACTGACCAAAGGCTAAGTAGACCTGATGGCTAACTTTAGAACCAAAATTACCGCAAAACAGACACTTTGCAAAATTTGTGTGTTTCCGTGTGCGTTTCCGAGTAATGTTGGTGGAACCTGGGTGGCTGGTGTTACCCTGTGAAGTGCTACCTCCATCTCGTTGAAGGTCCCCTCAGTGGCTGCCATCTTTTTAAGATGTGTTTTGCTCTTTTGTTGTACAATGCATCCTTTAATATTTAGTTATTTAATATATTTGTGATGTTTGTATCTGCATGCTTTCTTCTGTAGACATGTTTTGCAACTACCACACCCAAAATTCCCTCATAATAAAAATATCCATTGTTTTGTCTTGTCCTGTCTTCTCTTCTTTACTCAAAAAGGTTAGCTAGGACAGAAGTTAACCACTAAGCCATCCAACTAAAGGAAGTTTAGAGCATGTGTGAAATATAAACATTTCATGTTTATAGCTCCGCATTAACAACAATGGCTGGAGGCATAAGTCTATTCCAAGTAAATCTACAAACATTTCGAGCATAGTAAGATCCTTATCTTAATATTATTTAAGTATTAAAAATGTGTCATTTAAACCATAGATTAAACAACAAAAGAATCCGTAGTGGATTATTAGATAATTTGTCTTAAAATATGAAAAAATAAAGGTCTTTTGCACAGCTTTCCTCTAAATATGATATATGGGCATCTACATGTGTATATGTATACAACACAACCCTGTTTTGCCAAGCATTCCTGATGTTTCACTGAGGATCTTTGCAGCCCCTTTAGAGTAATCACACCCATATTTGCTGGTTCTCTAATTAAAGATATCAGTTTAGTTTAACATTTGCAGATGATGCACCGAAAGTTTGGAATGTTGTTCAATACTCTATCTCTACTTTCAACATTCCCACGTGTCCCTTATGTCTTGTATAAAGTTGTCAGTTTTCATCATTTGTTTGTTCACCAAGGTTCTTTGAGCCCTTCACAAAATAGGCAAGGAAAAATACAGAGATCGAATACTGTATACACACTGACTCTATTTACTAATTTATCTGATTTTAAATAAATTGTTTTGTCACATTTTATGTAGGTTATAGACTTCAGGAAACTCCACACAATCTGGAACATATTTTATGGATTTTATTTGTACAAAATAGCCCATATATAACATTATATTTATTATTGTTTACACACAAAAGTGGTACTTAAGGAATGTTGACTGCAAAATATAACTCATGCATCAACCTCCTTCAACCAGTTCTGCTAAACTATAAGCACAATTCCTGCTATCCCGTCTATATGTAGTTCTAAATCATATCTTTTTTCTCATATATTTAGCACAACTTTCGAGAGTTAAATGTTCTGCTTTCACAAAACTTGTCTTTCAAATTCCTAAAAGTAATATTCCTGACTTTGCACATGGCTCATTACATTGGGTGACACTGGTCACACATTTCTTTTAATTAGCAATCAAAGCTTGAAAAGAAGCTACCTGTGTTAGCTTCTGTTTTGGTTCAATGGAGGCTAACATTGGAATGCACAGAAAGATGCAGCATGGTTTGCTTGTTTTTTGTCGTTCCCACATGGAAAGTAAATTCCTTTTCCTTTTCTTGGATGTACTGCATCTTGTGTAACTCTGTGTTGTTCGAATGTATTTTTTGTGAGAAAATTAAAGATATTGAACAGTTTAGAAGTTAAGCTGATTTTGTAGGTTCTAAATTTGAGAGTATAAAAAAAATACTGTTAAAAAAATGTGCAACATGTATTGTCTTCTTCGAGTGTAATACTGAAAAGAGAATTGTCTAAGTCAAGATTTATCATGGTGATTCACACAGAACTCATTGGTGTTTAAATGGTTCTTATAAATGTTTAATGAGAGTTTTGTTTGTCATTTTCAAAGAAAAAGTGATGGAAGAGGTAATAATATTGGTTTGAAAGTAAAGTTAGATTTTGCAAGACGACTGAGGGGTTTCAAAGATAGTTTGTTTTCTGAATTGTGTGTTGAGTTCTGAGAATATCAGGCACATTTTCATAAAATGTGTGTATGGTACGGTATGTGCTTCATCTCTGAACTTAATCTGAGGTCAAAGACTGTCATGGAGTTTAAGAAAAAGAACAAGCATGTAGATTGTTTATGAAGCTTGTGATTTGGTTTATGTTGCAAGAAATGTATTTTTTACAAAGTGTTCTAATGCACAACAAACAAAGCCAAGAGCCACACTCTCAGCAGCTTTCTGCCACGTGTTGCCATTGTAACTTTCACTGAACCGAAGAATTACAGCAACAGGCAGCATTTACTGAACATGGTCAGAGCACTGCAGCACAAGCATTTTCTCAATGTACTGTTTAAGAACAAGGGATAGATTATATAAAACTGTTTAAAAAAAGTAGCATTCTGCCTTTCATAACTCATAATATTTCCATTGGTCATAATGATTTTGGCAAATACTGTGCATATCATTATAATTTTCAGTTGATCTCTATACACTGCTGACAGTTATGTATCTCTTCCTTTTTGTACATCACTCTTTCATCTGCCTTTTATATTTACTCAAAACACATGTAAGGCAGTGTCCTGATTCAGAACAGAGGACCAAGTATTCAGTGCCAGACAGACAGTGGGATTACTCAAACAGCATTTATTCAAAAGACTATCCCAGATGCTGCAGCCCCGGAGAACAAACAGGAGTCCCAAGCTAGGTCAGGCAAACAGATAAGAACTGGAACAGGCAGGCTCAGAGGTCCAGGAAACCCAAGACAGTTCAGGCAAACTTATGAGATGGGAACAGGCAGGCTCAGTCATTGAGAGGCAGAACAAGTCAGGATCTGGTAATCAGAAACACTAAGGTAATGCTAAAAACACTCTCACCCCTGAGATCAGACGGGAAAAGGTAGGCTCAGTGGTTAAGAGGCAGAACAGGTAGGGATCAGGAAATAAGGGAACACCAAGGAACTCTAAAAACACACTCTCACCACTGGCTAGAGAGAACAAGAATTATCTAGCCCTGATAAATTGATGCAAGCCCCTTAAATAGAGGCAAGAGCAGGTAGATTAGATGAGCAGTCATTAGAAACCGAGCAGAGTTGGACAGGTGAATGGAATGAATAATTAAGCCAGTCATCAGTACCAAGATCTTGACAGACAGAGAAAAAACCCCATAAAAAATCTGTGGGCATATAACGCAACAAGTTCAGTTTGGAAAACATTTGCGCAGTACCGAGAGTTTTGCTCTCGTTAATAACAAGATAGTAAAAGTTCATATTTCAAATATAGTTCATTTACAATACAACGTTATTAAATATAGAATATTATGCTTGTAATGTGTTAAAAATAAACCTGTCTCTTTTCAACGGTCAGGTTGCTGGGCTCTGGATTCATGAGAAGCCCTATGACTTTGTCCTAGTGATGGAACAGTAGAAATTATATTTTACGAACAGTTGCTGCAGATGCCATGGGAGTTTGGCTGTTTTGTCATATGTGGTTTAAAGATCTGTAAGACTCCCATAAATATCACACATTATCACATGCATTTTGTAAAAAGTGTTGTGGACCAGTAGGATAGTTGGTTGCTTTTGTACAATAGTTTGTTACACTAAAACATGTAACTTGATCCCAATTAGAGTTGGATATATCATGGTTTCTCTCCTATCACTGAACATGCGTACAATGTTGTTTGACAGGAGACCTGTGTGAAGTGGGGATCTAAGGTTCTCATCTTTGTATTTTTCCAAAGATGGGGTTCAGTTGATGTCTTCATGCCCTGAACTTCAGCATTTGCTGGACCAGTGGGCAGTTTAGTGTGATTCAGCCAGAATGAGAGTCAGCTCCTCTAATTTGTCAAAAGATGGTGCCCCGACTTGAAGATCAGTCCCTGTATCAATTAAAGTGAGTGCTATACCTCGCCTTCTACAAGAGAGATGGTGAGATAACCCAGCAGTTGGACAGATGGATTTATCTCAGTACCAGGTCTGGTTCATTTCCAGGTTGTTGTTTTTTTTTTGACAAACAGGTGAGTCATAAAGGTAAAACCTTGATTTATTAGGACATCTATGTCCTGTCCCTTACCTTTGTGTGTAAGGAAAAGATTTAGAACAAAAAAAAAAACAAGACCATAACTAAAAGCATACCCAGACCCTACTAAAAAAATAGCTTCCAATGTAGGATGGTCCTAGTCAGCCCTAGAAATAGGCTCAAGATCTCTCTCTTCACCTTATAGCAAGAAAACAGTTCATCAGCATTAGAAGGAGTCATTTTGAGTTTTGAAACAGATTATCAGGAAACCATTGGATTGCTTTTCCTCAGATTTTTTTTTTCTGCACACATCCCATCATGAGACTCGAAGGCTGATCAAGTAACTTCTGGAGGGAATGATTTTAGAATGATCACTAATAAAAGCCTAATACGTATCAACAAATAACAACTGAATTATTTATAGTACGTTTATAGTTTATAGAACTTTAAAGTTCCCGTCCCTTTGTAATACACAGAAAGGCTTTGCTGAAAAGGATGATCTTAATATAAGGGAAATATATATTAAATCTCCAGATTTCATCACCCAATGCTGTGTCTAATGTTGTCAAAAGCTAATCTAATCTAAAAGCTCATCTAATCTGTGGTTTAGTTGTTTCACAGAGATCCACAGAATTGTCTGTGTCCTCAGTGCAGGGCAAGTGTGTTATCACATTTACAAATCAGGCCTAGAACATCTAGAAATCTGTATATTTACAAGTAAGCAAAGTCTTAGGCAGGAATAGATGAGTTATAGTGTCATCATTTATGACCTTACATGGCCAGAAACATTATACTGTGCATAAAGAGTCACTGTGTTTTGTTTTTCAGTTTAAGAAGTGCTTGAGAAAACATTTAAAACAGAAAGGACAGTCATCCATAAACAAAAATCTTCCTTTTTGTTTTACAACCCATGTGGTAACCCTGAAGTGGATATTATATAAACCACAAAAAAAAAAAAGATTACCATAAAATGGGAAAACAATGCATGTCTGTGGTAAAAAAATGTATTAAAGAAATGGGCTATTGTGAAATCATGAGCTCAGAATCTTGGAATGAAACCAGTCAGAAGAGAACAGGGATTTAAAAAAAAATAAAAAAATTGGAAAACCTTTCTAAAGAAAGATGGATTTACTTGTGTTCCCGCAGAGTGAATATTGTAAAAAACTGAAAGTAATTTATAGCTTTGATGAGCAAGACGACCCAAACTTTCTCTGGTCCTTCTGGCTATTTTTCATTTTCTGTGAGCTTGTAGAAACTTGATGTCCTTAAAATTTAATTGCCTTCTCTAGTTACTTTGAAGAATTTTGCCTTTCTCAAATTGTTTCAGATCCTGATAAAGCCCAGTAGCTTCAGACGTCACTGACAGTGACAATCATTGAATCTTTAATAGGAGCCTTTTTTTGAAAGACTTGAAATTTGTTAGACCTGTCAATTAATCTCTTGGGAATCTCCAAATCTGAAGATATATAGAATGATAGATTGGTACTGCTCCTCAACTAGCCACAAATACTAACCCTGTTCTCAGTCCAGTTCCAGTACATCCAGTTGTTCTAGTTACACCAGCACTGCAGACTCCATCCCATTATTACCTTAATAAAGATCTTACTTTTAAATATCTCCTTACAAACCTAATAGAAAACCCAAAATGTACTTCCTTTGTACAGATTTGTCAGAGCTCAGAACGGAGGACCCAATATTCAAGGCAGACACACAGTCGGATAATTCAAAAGCGTTTATTTAAAAACAGATCTATAATAACAGCAAGGACGTCTAAGGCAGGAACCTCTGCTGGAGGAAAACACAGGTTAGTGACCATGTTAATCTTATAGAGGATGATAACGAACATGTGGGTCCCTAACCTGGTTTAGTAGTTTAGTCTGTGCCAAGAGAACATAGTAGGATCCAGCCAGAGGGGCACCTACAACATGCGACAGGCGCTGCCCAGAGTGTCCCAAACGCCGCAGCCCCGGAGGGAGTAGAACAAGCAGGAGACCAGATCTGGGCAATCAAAGGAAGGCAGGACAATCCAGAGGGTGAAACTATAGGCGGGGACATGCTCAGGATTCAGAACCAGGAGAATAGAAGTCTGAAGAGGTTCCAGAGGGAAATCCAGGTCGGTGAAAGGCTCTTGCAAGACAAATGAGGGGTACCTGTTTGACCAGCTCTAAGCTTGGTCAAACTGGCAAATTCCAGCAGGAGCCCAAAGACAGGTCAGGCAAACAGGTCAGACAGGAACAGACAGGCTCAGTGGTTGAGAGGAAGAACATGTCAGGATCAGGTAATCAAAAACACTAAGGTAATGCTGAATCACTCTCACAACAGGCTAGAGAATAAGCCGGCTCTTATGACTGGTTAGGGGGCTGGTTCAATAGAAGTAGGATCAGGTGGATTAGATGAAGAGCGATGAGAAACTGGGCGGAGTTAGACAGGTGAATAAAAGGAGTAATAAAGAAAGTAATCAGCGCCAAGATCATGACATGATCAAACCCTGCCTTTCCATTTGTTCCTAAATGTGGCAAGCCAGTTGGAATTTATTATTGCTAGTTTATGGTGACACCATTTATTGTGTAGATTTGCCTGTTCCACTACTCTAGCTAAAATTACTCCTATTTAACACACTGCTCTAAGATATATTATAGGTTAGGGTTCATTATTGTATTTTATGTAACCGATGGATTTACAGTACATTGCTTGATACTGTATTTGCACAAAGCAGCAATGGTGTATATTTTATATACAAAGCCAAATGTGGTAAATTGCTGTTATGCTTCTACTCCAATTCTATTGTACACCAGAGACACTGAAGGTCTCAGACCCAGTAGTTGGTTAAATTTTAAGATCCTCTTTTTGCACATAGTTAGGAAAATGAAGTTATTCTTATTTCGGGACATGGTGGTTTTAGTAGGGTTTTAAAATTTAAGTAAAATAAATATTCATTTATTTTACATCACAATCAGAAGATTCAGTAATTTTTAAGCATAGTAACCTTATTTTATTTTATTTTTTTAACAAAAACTGTCAGATGTTTTAATACTACTAGTAGTGTTAATAGTTTTAATGTAATGTTTTGTTTAGAATTCATATATTGTAGTGTATTTTTTGTTTTTTTGTTTTTTTTTGTTTTTGTCTTGACCTGCAAATTTTTTTTAAAAAGAGATTAATATTCTACATGGAAGTAGAAAAATAAAGAATATCCATCTGCCACTTGTCTTCAGTTCTACAAGTTCAGATTAAAATTTATGCCCAAGGTACTAAACAATTGACTTTACACGGGATGCCAAAACATAACAAAACATCAAAAACATCAAAAGAGCAATGTCAATGAGGAAGCTGTAAGAACACAGACAAAAACAGATTTTGAGTTAGAATGAACAAACTAATTAGTAATAAGCAGACAACAAATTGATAACAGCAGGACAAGACAAACCTCCAAAAGCTTTAACAAACAAAAATATATTCACTGCGGAAATGTTTTGAGAATTCCTGGTGTCACCAATCCTGTCCAGTGGACTTCCCTGGATTTAAAAAAAAGGTTTCAGAGGTTTCCTCATTAGTTTTTATAACATATCTTCCTCTGTTTTCTAAACTGTTTGAGGAGAAAAAAAAAATACTTTTACCATTTGAGCAAATGATTGCTGTACAGGGGATTAACTAAGCTGTGAAAGCATTTGATTTAGGACACAGCGCCATCTGTTGGAGAGTAATTCTCACTGGTTACACAATGACTAGTTTAATCATCATATGAAAACATAAACAACTTAAGGCAGGATATCGATCAGCTCTGTTTTAGTCATTGTTCAGTATGCTAAACAATATGTTGTGGATGGAACAAAATGGTAAAAACTGTCATATTTTTTGTTTTTGTTTTTTGGTAATGTAATTCCATTGTTTTATCTGCATTTTTTTCATAAGCCTTCATAAAAAAAAAAACACTCAGATATAATGTTATTTAGTCAAGTATTACATTTCTTACATGGTTTTAACATTAGCATGCTAGTCTACAGCATTATTAATTTCATAATGTTCTAAGTGGACATTATCACTGTTTAACTGTGTTTTTGAAGAAACACATTGTTCTAAATAAAAACAGGTCTTTAATATACTACTTCTGTAATGAGGAAATTTACATTATAAATGGTAACATTATAAATGGCCCCTCACACCCCCACCATGGACTGTTCTCCCTGCTGCCCTCTGGGAAGAGGCTTCGAAGCATCCAATGCTGGTCCAGCAGATTCCAGAACAGCTTTTTCCCCACTGCCATTATACGGCTGAATGTTGCATAAAATGGGGTTTAAAAAAAAAAAAAAAAAAAAAGCTCTGAATGTTGGAAACTGTAAATCTTATATCTTATGTTTACATTTTATTACTGCTGCTTACATTTGATCACTGCTGCACTTTAAAAATTTAAATGTCTTGGGAGCTGTACTGAACAAAATTTCTTTTTGTATACACTCAATGTGCACAAAATGACAATAAAGTCTGTCAGAATCAAAAGTCTTCAGCTTTCCATACTCTTCCCAACCGCTGTTCTGTGGGGGAGCAGGGATAGTCAGAACCTTGTCTCCAAAACTGCTACTACTCTTCTTCCTACTGTCACATGAATGACACCAAAGCATAAGCAATGGGATTTAGACACCTCAGTGTCCTATCAGCTTTGTCTTCCATCATACCAAATGTTTTAAGTGTTTTATGGTTGTGAGGTATCGCTGGTATATCCAACGTATTCAATTGCTAGCTGAAGCATTAACCAACCCTGTCACATCACCGTTGGAGTACTGCAACATGGTGACACCCTTACCAAACCTCCTTTCCTAACCTGAATATTATTCATACACCTAGACCCCAAGAAAGGTGAAGGGATAGGCTGTAGGAAAAACAGGTAGGATATTCTATTGAAGGTGTTCTGATTGAAAATTAAACAATGGCAATAAAAGCCCATCTTCAGAATCAGAATTTGCTTAAATTGCAACATTTGTACACAAACAAGGAAACATCAACTATGCCAAATACACATACTTGTACTTCAAATATATAAAAAAAGTGTTTCCTGTTTTATATTAGCTTACCCAATAAACATTTCAATTATATTTGAATTTAATATCTGATGGATCTTCTTTTCGCAATAACTTTGCCTAAGTGCTTCCAGCAGATCCATATAAATTATATCCAGGGGGAATAATAAACACTTTTCATAACAGAATTGAGCCTCGGCTCAGCCTTGTTCTTAATTTTTCTTTGTAGCTTATGTTATTTGACAGCATAGCAGTGGTGCAGAACCATGTGGCAGTAATTAACAGTGCAGGTGAAGGGTAGTGCATTGGCTGTCAATAGGGTGACCAGTAGCCCTTCACCCCCCTCTAGTGTGCAGGCTGTTTATTTTTTGCCTTTGTTTTACTTGCCTTTAGTCTTGAAGAGTTGTTAATTTCTTTAAAAAAGTAACACCTTTGCCTTTACCTGCCGTCAGTGTCTCGATCTTGTGGGACTGAAAAATAACATTACAACCTGGTTTGACTTGTAGTATGTGTGTTACGCTTCTTCTTTGTCAATAAATAGAGCTAATATGTCACACGGGGTGGGGATTAGCTGAAGAGTGAAACAACAAATCAGACAATGGGTCAATTGCCATCCAGCGATATCCATAGTGAGGAAATGCAATGGCATTGCAAGAACAGCAGGTGACAACCCTCAGATTTGTGCCTATGGTGATGGGCCACCTCTGGGGCTGGGATTTCATCCCTGTTGTTAGGAATGTAATTAGATTCTACAAGACTTGGTAATGGGAGCCAAACATTTCCATCTAAAGATTGTATTTCATATCCACTAGCTCTTTTTCCAGCTGATTCCCTAACTCCAGCACATGTTCTCAGTGTATATGGAACACTTGTACTTCAGTCATTGAGCACATAAAAAAACTGTGATCGCACTAGTGACCTGTTACTCTGTTTATCCAGAATCGCATACAGTTTCACAGCCTCGTCTCTGCAGCCAGCAGGATACACTTTTACAAGGCATTTTTTTTGAGCAGGTCGATTTGTCTGTTCCCCACCAAAGATTTCTGTGCACTTTGAGTTTATCTGAGGCTGATTTTTGGCAATGTCATTCTCCCCACCATGCTGTGGTTGGGGGTCAACATCACTTCTGGGATCTGGGTGAAGTGCTGTGTGATGCTCCTTACTTTTGCACTCTGCACATTGCATTTTGACTCTGCAATTCCTTGCAAAATGTCGTCCATGGATTTCTCCTTAAATGCATGACATTTATTCAGCAGGTGAGGTTTTTTTGTGTATGGGGCACATTTTGTCACATTCATTAGGTTTTCATGTTGTGTCAGCATCTCTGTAACCCTTGAGGAGAGATTTCAGTCGTGTGAACATAGATCTCCTTAAAGTTGTTGGACTTTGAAAATGCTCTACTTATCTAAGCTGTGTCCATGTGAGAACCAAAGTTGAAACCGGCATCACTGGCAATCCCTGCTTCCTGGCACACGAAGTCCACGAAATAAGAGGGGGAAGGATACTGAACACGCTTTTGTTGTTTGTAGGATGCTCCAATCATCGCCCATCTCTCCTGTAGACGATAAGGTAGCTTTAGCTGGCCTGTCGAGGAAAGACAGGCCAGCTAAATCTCCCTCAGATTTAGCTAATAGGAGCTCAATTAACAGATCATCTAACTTAGTCAGCTTGGAGTAATCTCTGTTAGTTATTTTTGGGAAATCTTTAATGCATTTGAAAGAGCATGTTCAATTGCTCCTTCTGATCCATACTTTTCATCAAGTCTGTTCCATATCATATTTAGCCCTGCTTGTGGAGGGTTTATATGTATTGCTCTAATCTGTTCCATTTACTGTATGGATTCTCTCCCGAGCCACTTCAACAGGAGATCCATTTCTTCACTTGGTGACAGGTCCAAACCCCATGTTGCTGACTTAAAACTGCGTTTCCAGGCTCTGTAGTTCTATGCTTTGTCATTGAATTGCAACAAACCTGTAGCCACAAGCTACAGGCGAGCTAAATATCACACAAAGTCATTCACGTCTGAGCTGCTTTTGCTCTGGCCTTTGCTGCAGCCGACCCAGTGGATGAGGCTGACGATTGTACTGAAGAGCATGAGGCATGTGAGCGTGTCCTCAAAGACGATGTCCCCTCTGCCATGTATACTGATTGTATGTTGCGTTTTCACTCTAATTTTTAGCTTACACTGCCTTTTCTTGCCTGGCCTGAAAGCCATTGTTTCACTTTGCTGTCCTCATCATATGTACTTGATATGACTTGACAGTCATTTAAACGCCTCTTTGACATCAAGACTCTGAAGACAGATGACTCCTTGTCCACAGGTTTATTAACATTGTAGGGAAGGTAAAACTGCAATATACAAATTACAATAAACTCTTTTTCTACTCCTTCACATTAAAGCAAAAATAAGCGTGCTTCTTAGAAGTCAAATAAATCACTTCATTTTAACACTGACACTAGATGCCCAGATTAACTAACTTACTTCTGTTTATAAACATTTTCAAATCAAATTATTTATGCGTTTATCTATTCACGTATTATAACTGAACTGGTTTGACACATCAACCAAATCACATATATTAACAGTGTTACTTCAGCAAGAGTAAATTTATCATTATAAAATATCATTACACCCAAAATAATGAATTGAAGTGGCAAATATCATAATAAAATGTCAATACATACCAACGATGCTACCAAAGGCATAAGAGGTTTGCAGAAGTTGCTGAATAAACTTGCAACAATGTTTAACTCTGTAGTATGGGCATTTTACCTCCTGATTACCTCATTCTACATCATATGTGACGACTTCCTGTTACCGGGCTTCAGTGTTTCTTAAAGTGACAGCACAACTTCCCTGATACTTAAAGTCATAGGGAGACGGCTGTTCCAACCAGTTCGAAATTCTCCCGAGTGGTGCACGACTTTGCACGAGTGAATAAAGTGAATTTGATTGGTCGTTTATCAAGAGTGCAGGATTGTTGTGGCGGAAGGTTTTCAAGCAAGTTTGATTGTGGCCGGTTTCTCGGAAGCATCGTTGCTAACCAGTTAGCAACTTAGTGGTAGTAGGTTCCCAATGAGAAATTTGATTGGGAACAAGTAGCACTAAATTGGTGACTTAGCAAGGAGCCCTATTAAGGAACGCTATGGACAGCGTAAACATGCAAGAGGAGGAGAGTTTTGTGTCGGAGGTTGTGGATGAGTTTTCTCCGTCATACATTTTTTTATTTAGAGGAGGAAAGTGGGAATGAAGTGGAAGAGAACGCCAGGGTGGCAGAAGCTTAGTTTGGTGTAGCCTACAGCCGTACATGTTTTAGCCCTAGCTGCTGCACACGAATCAAGATGCTATAACCACAAAAATTGATTGACAGATGACTGCTGATATATGATTGGCAGAATTTAGGTGTTCAGGCTGATGTATAATTAACAGGCCTGCATAAGATAAAGAAAACCCCCCACAGATTTTAAGACAGGATTTTTTTTTAAATAGAAAATTTCTACATTTTTTGAACAATATCATAACAAGGTCTGATAAAGAGTACATTTATGTTTAAGCCAGAATGATTTGACATTTCCCAACGACTTTAAAGATAAGTCAACAACAAATTAACAAACTAAATAAACATGAAATTTGCTTATTTGCTTAGGTTCCAAGCCAGATCGTATTTCCCTTCAATCATCTTTACCCCCTTTTTATCCTAAAACTTCCTCACACTGAGCTTTTGAAAACACTTGTCTAAACTGTTATTGAGAGGTATATTAGAGGATAGAGGCAACCTTTAAAGGCCTTTTTTCAAGAGAACTTGTAAAGCAAGAATAGTCACTTGTTGTCACTGTGGTTTGTAGCATGTATGTATGTATGCTGACTTTGTGAGAGGTTATACTATGCTTATGTGCTTAAGTATGGCATCAGAGTATCTAGTATAAAATCTTGTTTAAATGTTTATGACAAGGTTAGCTAGGCCACTAATATCTCTAAAAGTTTAACCAAGCTCAAATGAAGAACTATTACATTTTATAACAATGTAAACACTTCTTTTTAAGTTAATATGTAACTTAAAAAGCTAAATTAGCCCTAAGCATTACCTTTGGGTCTCTTGGATCAGGTGATAATAAAATGTATGTGGTTACGGGGTGAAAGTTCAACATTCCTTTCAGACAATTTTGTTGCATAGGCAATAATTGAGAAGGAGCTTATCCCTGTCTGTCCCACGCACAGCCTCATGATCATGAGGCACAGGGTGCAGTGATAAACCTTTAGATGCCTTTCAGTGCCTTGACTAAGAGTCAAGGAGGAAAAATCTGAACCTACAAGATGTTAAAGTTAACGTTTCTCAAAAAATAACTTGTTTAACCTTTATAAAACGTTATGATTATGGTTGCACTACAACTCAGTGTGCCTCCAAAAATATTTGCAAAGTACAAGTTCTTCCTTTTATCTCCTCTTTCTTTCATCTTTTCTCCTTTTTTTGTTTTTTCTTTCCTGTTCTACTTACATTGCAGTGTCCATAAAATCTATAATATTCCCTGCATAATTATAATAAAGCTATTTATATGCATACATCAAGCGGAATATTATGGCCATAGCCTTACTGCTTCATTTGTGAAAGTAAAATCTGTTGGGCTCTTTTTATGTCCATCAAGACAATTATTCTTATTGCCACATTGCCAGACAGGACACTGTTGAAAAAAAACAAAACAAACAAGTTTACAAGTTTGCACACATTTGACTATAGAACAAGATTTAGTTGAATTTTTTATTGATGAGCCATTTTCAGTTTACCAGTACTATATAAAGTCTTGTTTGATTTAAATTATTATATTTTGTCACAGACTGCACCATTGTTCCCATGGCCTCAGAACAGAAACCGGTCAGCAGTATCAGATGTCCTCAATCAATTTTTATTGTTTGACATGAGATGCTGTTAAATATATTCCTTTTTTTATCCTAAATAAACCCACCTGATATGCTTGTCATTGAAAAGCTACAGCATAGCCTCACCCCACCAGAAAACAGAATTACTGAGAAACTGATAGAGTTGAGCAAACTCAGTGTTTTCACTTGCAATGATAAGACAGATACATTTTTCATAGCAATTAACAGACCATCTAATGGTTATTGTGGTGAGCTTTTTACCCAAAAATGTCACTTCTTGCCACATTTTTTGCCAATAATGCAATTCTCACAATTTTAAGGCATCTGTCAAAAGTCCTGTATCTGGATTGTGAACTGGATCACCACCTAAATTTAATGGATTGGTCTTTGGTATGAGGCAAACCTCTGATAAAAAACACTGTACCTAACTCTTAAAGCCCACCTGCTAACAAAAGCGAACAAAAACAAAACCTCCATGGTGGATGCAATTATCACAAAGTGCTTGCATAACATATTAATTGCTAAAAACAATGGCAATTTTAACTAACAATAAACATCTCAGTGACAAATAGCAGACTATTCCTCAGCAATGCACACAAAAAACAATCAATTTACAACATAACTATCATGATCATTTAAATAAATGTGCACTCTTAACATTTTTAATGCCATACTGTTAGGCAAAGTCTTTGCCACTGCTAATTTTCATTGATCTTTTTAATCTCAGGATAAATCACAGAAAAGTTTGCAGTTAGAGATGAAACAATTATATCCCCTGCAAACTGTTACAGAATTCATTAAAAAGTGTAATTACTTGCTGCAGGCACCTGCTCTTAATAACTTTTCTTTCAGTACCTCCATAAAGTACAATTTGTCTTTTTGATTCCTGAGTTAAGTTACAATATTACATGTTTAAAATAACATTTTGGTTTCATGGACAAACTGGCTACACACCAGACTTTCTTTTATAAATGTGTTCAGATCTGCTGCCATCAAAAAGCTTGGGAAATCCAAATATTGGTGGCACGGAATGATCATTAAAAACATCCACTGTTTTTAAAGGCAATATCCCTTAAAATTGGCATGCTAAAAGGCAGCTGAACACATGTAAATCAGCTTAATGATGTATGGTGGATTTATGAAGATAACCACGGAACATCTTGAGTGCAGTGGTGGTTGTAATAAAAAAATCCTGTCTCCTGGCCTTTTTTATGGGACTTTTGAACTGTAAAAGGTAAACTGCATTGTATTTGCATGTAGATATACAGCCAGATGAGAGTACATCTATGTGTAATAGATCTATTTTACTTTTCCGTCCATTTTGGCTTGTGGATACTTCTTGATTGCTTTATTAAAAGGATTTCTTTTCATTTTCACTCATCTCTTCCTGAATAGGAAATCATTTCTTTAAGATTGATCTCACCATGCAGCTAACTTTGCTCCAGCAGGGCTTCTGCATATTAAAATGTTAAAAAAGTTATCTCTAATTTTTAAGTGGTAGACGTATGAACTGAGCTTAATCATAAGAATTTGACAACATTTTATACATACACTTCAATATATATTAGGCAAACCTCCTCAGCCCTGATATAGCAGGAACACATTTTTATGCACTTTACTGCACAAATTACTTGTTTTGGTCTATGGCCATGTTCACATTTGCTGGGGTTATCCGGACACGCAGCAGGGTGTTGTGCTGTCACGTGGTGTAGCACAGCATGTCTCTACGTAGATGAAGTCAACATTCCCACCCACTCATGCTCTTACACCAGCTCTGCCCACTAACTAGATGTCAGGAGTGGAGAGAGAGAGAGCCATGAAAGATTTACAAGGTAGTCTCCCTCAGAAGAAGAGAGCAGTTGGGATGGAATTGGGAGAAGGAAAATCCAGGGAGAATCCCTGTGTGTCTGAAGTATAATTATGTATTCAGAGAACAGATTTAGTATTCTGCTGCTCAGCAGTGATCAGCCTCACAGAGGCTTTCACACCCTTTAATGCCCTGAATCTGGCAGAGTACATCTCAATACAGTTTGATGAGTGGTGGAAGTAGGCACTTGCCTTTTCCGAACCACTAACCAATTACAACTTTCAGCTTGATGTAGAAAAAGTTTTAAGAGGTCATTACACAGAGGTTAGCACCCAGTCACGTGCAGACATGTGGCTCCTCTGGGGTAAAGCATGCATGAAAACCTGACTACTTTACAAAACCCTGGTTAAACTGACTTATTTCATTTCTACTACATTAGTCTAAAATCCCATACATTTTACCCAAAGAACTTGATGTGGTATACTTATATATCCAAAACATAGAATGACATTTGTATTTTTAAATGGAAATCCTAAGCTACGTACAGTTTAAGATACTTGTTTTATTTGAACAGAAAATACTTCTTGGAAAGAAGATTATGGGTTATTTCTTTACAACTTTTGTTATGTCCAAACAAAAGCTGGTCAGTTTCAACCATTGCAGAGTGTGTCGAATTTGAGAAGACCAGAAAGTATCCTCATTCTTTGCTCCAACAAAAAATACTAAATTCAGAAAACCATGATAACTCTCAAAATTAATTCTCCTTTATAGATCAAAGCTGTACCTCAAAGTTTGCATGCAGAGCTCCATGTTATTTTAATCCTTCTTAACACCAACTTTCAACTATTAATGGTCCATGCAAAACACCACATGAATGAAGTCTGATTACCTGATAAACCAGTCATCATCCTGGCTCAGTTTGGTAATCCCTGAAAATGCATTCCCTTCTAATTCTTCAACTTACATAGTCTCCAACAGAGTTACACTACAGAATCCATTTTGCACTATTAAACACAAGTGGTTCTGCTGTATTTAAAGGTTGACAGCAATCTGAGTGATTCCTCACAACTTATTACATTTATATATTGATCTGTGATACAGCCCCGTTGATCACTTGAGAGAGAAATATCATGTTATGGAAGTTTTTAAATATTAAGCAGGCTTAAATTTTTAATTTAAATTTTTAACCTTTTTTTTATTTGTGTGACAGGACAGCATATATCACACTATCGTTTCAGATCAAATAAAATTTATCTGCTAGTAAAGCTTCATATGAAGAGAAATTTATGTTCTGAAAGAAGGTATGATACAGTACAACTTGAATTCAGTTCCTCACCTCAGTCACTATCTGGACAGCACATTTTCAGGTCATGTTCATTATATAGATCAAAACCTTTGCTTGGAAGTAGATGGACAAAAACTTCAGGCCTAATTTTATGCTTTAACAAGCTTTATAGGTAAGACCCCTGTTGAGAAAGTTAACAAGAAGACAGATATTTTATACAGCTGTACAGTATATATATATGGATATATGTATGAATCTATGTATTTTGTCACTGACCTCTAGACGTCATTGGCCTGAGGTCAATGACATCTAGAGGGGCCTGATGGAAAGGATGGGACCCCAGCTCTGAACCTGAGTGGTGTTTCATTACCAGATTTCTAGTAATGGGGCAGTGCCCCTGGACTAGCGCACTGGGTTGATTGGTTCTGCTCCATAGGAAGGGAAACAAAGGATTTGTTCCAAATGGGTAGATCGCACTTATAAGCTTACGCAAGAAGACCTATGCCAGGGTGCTGGAGAAAAGAGTACAGCATACTGTCAAACCTCAGCCTCAGGAATAGTAGTGTGGTTTTGCCTGTGGAACACTACACCAGCTCTATGACATCTGCAGGTTGCTTAAGGATTCATGGGAGATGTCCAACCTATCCACATGTTTTGTGGATCTGGAGAAAACATCTCACTGTGTCCATCATGGTTCTCTGTGGGGAAAGCTCAGAAGAATGGAGTCCAGTACCCTTTTTTAGGGACAAGCGAGTTGCTTTATAGGTGGAGCAGGAGTTTGATCCATATTGTCAGACTTGTTGCCGATGCATGTTGGACGTTGGCAAGGCTACCCTCTGTCACCGATCCTGTTCAAAACCTTTATGGACTTCATTTTTAGGCCAAAGGGGTCTGTTTTGGTAACTAGCAGACTTTGTCCGTGCTTTTTGCAAATGATGTGGTTTTGCTGGTTCCCTTCTGCCAAGACCTACTGCATCCACTGGGGCAGTTTGTAGCCAAGTGCAAAGCAACTAAGACAAGAATCAGTTCCTATAAGTCTGAAATAAGAAATATACCAAGTGAAAAGACTAAATCCTGATGCTGCTTTTTAACCATGTTTCAACAAAGATGAACTCATGAAACGGGCCTGGACAAAAATGATGGTCCCTAGACAAGACTGAAAATAGCACAGGGTGTCAATTGTAGTACTGAGACTCAAATGCAGGCAGCAATTACAGAACAAAGAAAGGTTTAAAAAAAAAGTTTATTGAAAAGTAAGGAACAGGAGATAGGTGATCAGGATAGGGAGTCTGGTTCCGCACTAGAAGAGTGGAAGTGTTAGTGCTTCAGGGGATCAGGAAAAAGATCAATTGAGGAGATGATTTAGATGAGGAAGATTACTATTCCAGCAGTAACAAAACATTGGAGGGTGAACAGGCAGGTGGGAGATCTGAGGAGCCTTAAGGTGAGTGTTTGAAGGTGGGCAGATGGAGGAGCAGAGACAGAGCAGCCAGCCAAGACTTCCAGGACAAGACTCGGGTAGGGACTAGGCCAAGGAACAAGAGAACAATCAATGAGGAGGAACTGCAGGGGAGGACAAAGTCAAAATGTTACTATTATGCTGTTTTTAGCACAATCTAAGCCCAAAAGACAACTGAGGAACCTGATTACCACAGGATGGCATTTTACCATCCAGGGTCTGCTTCTGGAACCTGCTCCTCTTATGAACTCTGAATAATCACCCCCTGATGAGGTACAGCTGGGAATCAGACCTGCCTATGACAACGTGCAAAGGGAGGACAGAAAAAAACAATGCATACACACACAGGACATAAAACAGGGTGTTTTGAATCTCTGAGGGATTGGAATTTTAAGACAATCAATGGATTCTAGAGAAAACTATTCTAAGAGGAAAATATTGGATTATTCTGAGGTGGCCTTCTATTGAGTTCTGACCTAAATAGTTTTCAGCCTCTTTGGAAGGAGCTGAACATGCCATCTGGAAAAGGCATCTTTCAAACCTAAAACAACCTAGGAAGTTTTCTAATAAGGAGTAGGTAAAAAAAAACAACAACCCTGCAGATTACTGCAATTGTTTTATTGCAGTGATTACCTCCAAAGGTTGTGCAACAAAATACAAATTTAAGGGTACCATTATTTGTGTCCAGCGCCATTTCTTATTTTTCCAGCATTTTTATTGTCATTACACTCTCACAAGTACAGCACAACGAAATTCACTCTCTGCATATGGGTTAAGGGAAGGGTCTTGTTTGGGGTTAAGGGAAGGGTCTTGCTCAGAGAGCCAGAGTGGCAGCTTGAACTCACAACCTCCAGATTCCAAGGCCTATACCACCCTAACCACTAGGCTGCCACTCCCAGGAAATCAATGAGTGTATTTTTTAAACATTCTGTTGAAGCATGATTGAAAAATCAATGTCTGACTCTCATTAGTTCATGTTCATAGAATCGTTCTTTATTGTTGCTTTTGTCAGATTCAAGTTACTTCTGTGACATTTGTGGGTTTTTCTTTTATTACCGGTATATAATTTTTTTTTCTTTTTGTGTGTGTGTGTGTGTGTGTGTGTGTGTAAGAAAACCTTTCAAGGCAGTTAGATGGGCTGAAGGCATCAAAACCAGGACAACTTAGAGTACACAAAATGCAGTAAAAACCCATAGTTTATCCAAACCTCAAGAGTTCTGATTAAAATTTAAAAGAGAGAACATATTTCTACTTTTTCCATTTTCAGATATCTTCATTGGCTCCTTTTAAATCCAGATTATTTTAAAATTCTCCTTCTAAATGATAGAGTCCCTAATAATCAGGCACCACCATGCATCTGATCCTTTCAGTGGTTACTACCACAGCTATTTTTACTCAGACTCTAGGTAAAGTACAACATTAGGCAATAATTTAGGATCCTGTCTTGTAGACCTTTAATATTTGAGGTAGCCGCATCATGGTGGAGGTAACTTCCAGTTAAATTGAAGTTTACTCTTCTCTGCTGTTACATGCATGCTGGAAATGAAGGATTTCTGCATGACAAAGTCAATGACAGAATGCAACAAACTGACCACAGGCTTGTCCAGGAGGAGTAAATGATGCAAGTTGCTTAGCCCCTAGAACCCTACGGACCCACCGGTGGGTCCAGCTGCTACGTGACCTCGTAATTTTAACAAACCCCCAGTATTGATGTAAAAAACACATTTGGCACAGTTTGGTGACATTTATGGATAAATGTGCCAAAATGGCCCCTCCGCCTAAGAAATTTCTCACTAATACCATTCTAAAATAAATATGATTCATCTGATTGAGTCCAAATTTGGTATATTTTTACACAACATTTAGATTTAAAAGTCTGTACTACTTTTTTGTGCTATAAATAATATTTTGGTAGTGTTTTGCAATGTTTATTTCAAAGAAAATTTTGGCGAGGTTCAAAAAATGCAAAATATTTTGTATTTTGTCCCTAATAGTTCAGGCAGGGTCAAAGCTACAATGGTGCTGACACCAGAAAACCATTCTATGACATCTTACCTTTACAGAGGTACCAAAAGTTTCTTCTTAAATCTAATAGCTGTGAGGCTATAAGTTATTTACTTTTGTGTGTTTTTGTCAGGCAGAAATATATTTATACCCCCTTAGGGTGTAAGAGGTTAGAGAGAACACCAATAATAATAAAAAAAAACAAAACGTATTGTTTGATATCAAAGATCTGTTGAAATGTACATACATACTACAATGAAACCTATCAGCATCAATTAATGATTACATTCCTTGAGATTAGATGTAAACTACACTGAATTAATTCACAAATGCTTTGATTGTGACATTATTCTATATACATTACTTCTGCTTGATAGTTTTCTACACACATGGATATCTAAGGTATACCTGCTGCTCTTGAAGCTTTTTTTATGTTTACTTTGGTTGTCTGTCTTCTTTTTTGCTGTTGTTATGCTCTCTGTTGTTTTCCCTCTTGTGTCATACAGGTGTGGAATCAGTTTTCTAGGAGTTATTGGATATCTTCTGTGTTGTCTATTTTTGCTGTTTTGTTTTATTTTCTCACTTTTCATGAGCTCTTTCCTGTCTGTCTCTTTCTCTCTCCTTAGTTCTTATCACCTTTCTTTCTCACCTCATTTATATGTTCATTGTATATGATTTCACTGCCAAAATAATTTCCAATAAAGATTCATATACATGTACCAAGTAGAATCAGTCATAATTATGTAGTGGAAGCAAATCTATTGGGCTATCATCTTGTCTGGGGCATTGGCAAAACAGGACAAACACCAAAATTATCACTTCACTTAAAGGTCATCCATTGTTGGTAACCTAATTCTGTAAAGATCTTACAATAAATTACAGGTTAAAGCCTCAATTTGTGAGAAATTGGTTTTTGAATCAGAATGTAAACAAGAACTATTTAGGCTTTTTGGGTTGTTTTTGTGTGGAAAATGTACTTTCGTATCTAAAGCAGGACACTGGAAGTGAGTCCTCTTTCAGTAGTAAACAATGAATACCGATTCTAATTCAGACAATGATGAAACTTTCAATGTGATCAACCACGACCCTTTAATAATAAGCCTGCTACACACCCAAAAGATCAGACAGAGACTGGGGGAGAATTCATAGTCAAAGGAGACAGATTGAGGTGTGCAATCAGTAGTTTAATGGAGTCATTTCAGTACAATTTAGTCCAGTAGCATCATGCTATTTCTGAACCAGACATCATTCTGTGAGATTTTACAGGGTAAACAGTTGTTAGAACTTGAAAACAGATCATGTATCATGTAAAATCTCAGGTGGTAAGCAGGGATGTGCTCCTCTGCCAGAGAAAGTAGATTTGAATATTGTTCGATTTTTATTTAAAGTTTCTGCAGCATTCATATTAATCCCAATCACAGATCCCAATCAGCCATCCACTAGCAAGTGTGTCCGGGTTCTCCTGTTTAATGAGCAGTCTGCTCCCGTAGGATTTGCATCGGGACAGGAATACTCAGTCCCTCAGTATCTCAGTCCCTCCGAGAACAAATGTCATTCATTTCAGCTTTCAGCAGCATTCAGCAGTTTGTGCAGCCCCCATAATGCAATATTTCACCATGTTTCCAGGGGCTCTTAGTAGTAGATAGTTTTATTAATTTTTTTGTTTGTTTTTAAGTCTAATTTTAAACCAGATTTACAGAATAAACTAACAAAAAATATTAATTTCACTCTAGATTGTAATAGTTTCAAGACTGTTTACAGTATTGTTTGTAGTTTTAACATTGGACATTAGTGACCTTAATCTATTTTTTTAGGTGAAAACCTAACTTGGTACAAATAAATTATCCTAAATATGGATCAAATGCATAACCTGTTGATATAAAACAGCCCAGCGATTGCACCCATATTTGAAACAAGATAGTGTTGGTGAGGTAGCCCAGTTTTATTTATTTAAGCTTAACAATCCATCTTATCAGATTTTGCCCACACTGCCCCTGTGTTATTTATTATAAAATTTGCCCTTTTTAACATGATAAACCCAATAAAAAAACAAGTCATTCTGTTATTTGCTTCAGTTTTTTTTTATTTCCTTCAGTTTTTTTATGCTATGGCTATAAAGTGATAATAATATGCCAACTTTATACTTTTCAAAAATGTTTATTAAATGATTTGCTACATAGCTTTATTACCTGATTGACTTTACTAAATGTAACATGGTCAAAGTTATCCCATTACTCATCAAGATGACATTGGCCTGTTTGTTTGTCTTTTTTCCTTAAGACATAGCATCCAAGTCATGAGCAAGCATTAGCCTACATGTTATCATCCTTGCCTCTGTAAAGTACAAAACTGAATTGTATCATGGATACAAAGGGGTCATTATATTGATAGGAAATCATGATTATTTACCCTTGACTGGATCTTCTACTGAAGTTTCTGTAACAAACTCCTGCTCTGAGCTGTTCTGTCAGCAGCATTTTAAAATGAGTTGTATCATTGAATGCATCAGAGTCATGTTGCTTTTTACTGTCAGTTATGCTGGGGGAAATCTAACACCTATCATATAATTAGCTTAGGCTGCCTTGCAACCACATATATTTATCTAGAGTCCAGATATTTTTCTATAGTTTATTTCTTAAAAATGGCAGCAATTTCTGAAAGAGGATCAGAAGCTTACTGTAACCAAAAACATTACACAAAAAATATTAAATTTTGATGAGCTTTGTGTTTATTTATTTATTTATTTTTTTTGTAAAATACTCAATTCAAATAGCTTTTTTTTTTTTGCTTTGTTTTATTTATGCACGACGTTTTAAGAGTTTCGTTATAATTCACAAACGATTAGACAGCACCTGAGGAATTGCCTAACGGCCAAGGTGGGACGGTACTGCCTCGTGAGCTCACAACGCGCGCGCCCTCTCCACACCACCGACACCTTAATTAATTCCGCCGCTCCACGAGACAGACATGCTCCGAGGAGTGCGCACCAACAGCGAAGAAAAGCTCCGAATATGCAGGCTTGACAGCCACCAAATAATACCCGTCGACCGCTGTGATATTTAACTCGCCTGAATCTGATTTTTTTGGGGCGTATGCTCTGCTGCGCACCGGACCGACTCCTTAACAAGCGCAACTAGCAGTCTGTCCGTGTTTTCAGCCTGCACTCAGCGGCCGGTGGACGTAAGCTCTAAAATGAGGCTGAGAAACATCATTTTATTCGTCGCTATCTGCTCTTTTACAGCCTATTATGTTTATGAACCAATTCCTGAAACGATAGAGGAGAGATGGAAACTTATGCTGACCAATTCCTTTTTCAGAACTCTCAGTCATTTGGTAAGAGAAAACTTTCTTGGTGATCTGTTTTAGTGACTTTCTAAAACAGATCAAATAGAAGAATGTTAGTTTGGAGTTAATTTAACAGTATTTTGTATAGCATTGCATTGTTATATATATATATGTATATATATATATTTTTTTTGCTGATGTAGATATATACATGCTGGTTACACCAGATTATGTCAGATGCTAATCCATGAGTTGTATAGCCCTTCTCACCTGGTCTAATAATAGATCCTATTATGGAAACTCACCTCCATTTATCAGTGCAACAATGCCTGTTGTTTGTGACACTGAAGATTTGGGCACCTATTTGGGCTTTTTATACCTTCTAGTTACTTTAAAGTATGTGATGGCAAGTGCAAATAATTCACAAATAATAAAAAAATAATTATTTTTCTTTATTTTTGCATTTTTGTCCATCAGACTGATAAATAAGACACATTATTTTAGTTTGTTTATTAGAATAAAAAAAAAAGAAAACAATCTTTTCTAACATGTGCAGAAGTTGAAATTTAAAATTGGTTACAGTAAAGATCTGTGGTAGAACAATGATCTATATAGTCATTGTTCACTTATTTGACTAAATAATTTGCAGTCAGGCACAAATTATAGGACAGTTTCCAAAAAGTTCTTTTAAATTCTGTGAAAATGATTGCAGGTTGTGTGTTCTTTTCAGTCTCATAGTTTACATTAAGTTATTAACATGTTTATTTGATTTTAGAGCAAACGGAGCCTTTTTATATTTTAAATTAACCGAGTAACCACATGTGCATTGTTTTTTTTAAAACAGGAAGAATGCATCCATGTTGTTGTTTAAGTCTGAAGTGCTGACGTTTTCTCTTAGTTGTGACTTCCCCTTTGTTGTGACTTCTCAAAACAGATATCCTTCAGAAGCAGTTGACATTACACAAAGCTGCAATCATGTGACCATTATTTTGCCCCTTTCCTGCTTACGTGTTCTACATGTCTTCATGTTTTCATTGTGAAACATGGTTTAAGGTTTCACTGCATTTATAAGTTATGATTTGAGGATAACTCTTTTAATCATTTTTTGTTTATATCTTTTTTTTCCAGGCAGACCTATGCGAGTCTGTGGGTCTGAAAGACTACATGGATGTAATGTATGTCATTACTGTAATAGAAGGAATCGTACCTGTGTCTGATGAGTTTGTGAAAGTGACAGAAGAAAAGTTTGATGGGGTGGAGGTGGTGGTCTACCAGCCAAAGCAGAAGGGAGTAGACACTGACATGAGGAGAGCTGTCATTTACCTGCACGGAGGAGGATGGTGTCTGGGGAGTTCCCGTAGGTTGCTGTGCTCCCTTATTTTTTCCTTTATTTATAGGAACTGAAAGTACGTCTTAAGGAGAAGTAGAAAGATGAATAGATTGCAGGCATCACAGAGTAGGTCAGGCTGAGCAGGCTATAAAAAAGTGTGTCATCTGGAATAGTAGCAGCTCCAGAAGTTAGCATCTTATGCTTAGCCTAATTGCTAAATCATAATGTAAAATCTGGTGGTTCTTGCCCCTCTTAATCTATCTGTTCATGTCATTACAAATGCTCCAATACTAATGGAGTGACAAATATAAATATTTTCAGAGCTGTCTGTACAATATCTGCAGATGCCTTTTGTCTTTATCATAATTCAGTCAAGACTAGATATTTCTTGGCACTGCATTCTGAAAATTGTTTTGTATAGAGAACAACTGAGTTCAGGTTGGAATTGTCTAACAGACAACTCTTTGAGTGCTTGTGCATACCCCTCATTTTTTCCATCCATATAAAAAACTTAAACCTAATATCTAAGAACTGTATTGCTTTTTAGTCTGTTTGAAGGACCAATTTATATTTAAGAAATTATTTGAGATAGCAGCTGTTTTTGTATTTAAACATGTTTGAATTAATTGATCTGTTTTTAAGAGTTATCTGATATTTTGTTGTCTTTTCGTCCTACACAGGAATGAGTCCATATGATCTGCTAGCCAGAAAGATTGTCACCGAGCTAGATGCTGTTGTTCTTTCAGTAGAGTAAGTAATCTATTGTTTTGTTAAGAAATGTAAATGCAGCTGATTGCTAAAAGACCTGATATATATATATATAAAAAAAAAATTGCCCATAAATAGGTTTAACGGATCTAATTGATATTAGGATATAATTGATATTAGAAGGGTTTAGGGGCATTCTTCCTTACCTTTTTTGAAAGTATCCTCTGACTCTACTTTTCATATTAATTTACTTATTTGTCTAATGTGGTGCAGTAAACACCCTAGAATATTGTAAACAGGAACCTTTGGGGTTGTTGCATGTCACTGCTAAGCTTTTTGTTTGTGTCATTCACCTTTATTCACAGAATTCAGTTGTCAGACTTCCCTTACTTTATATATTTTCTGTGCTGCTTATGTGGCTTTCTTGAAAAATTTTCTCTTTGTATTTGTCTTCTTAGTAGTCTATCTTAGTAGTAACAGTTGCAGATATAGTTCTTAGTATCATTAATAAGTAGTGTTGCACCAATACCAGTATCGGACAGAGCCCTGATACTGCACTAAAATGGTGGTATCAGCGAGTACCGACAAAAAGGGCACTGATACCTTTTTGAGAGCCAACAGTTTATTAAACTATGGTCACCCATTTCAGGTAGGCAATAGAAAGTTCTACTGAATTCACTTTGTATTAGTCTTTTTCCTGCTTCACAAAGGTAGACAGCAGCTTGACAAAGCCATAATGGCAATTATTTTACATCCTAGTAGTATGCAGTAGTTCTTCATATATACACACACATCAATTTCAATACCGATACCTGATACCTGCATGGCCAGGTATCAGGTATCGGTATCGAGGACAAACAATGGCATTTGCACAACACTATTAATAAGTATAACTAGGGATGCACGATATAATCGGCCCCCTATC
>NW_015150497.1:705788-709857 GCF_000732505.1 Cyprinodon variegatus | reverse complement strand
TATATTATTTTTCAAAGTGTCAGAAATGGATAACAAAACTGCTATTTTCAATGACTACTTATTTTTGTCCAGCTTTAACATCGGTATTGATATCGGTTATCAGCTACATGAGTTTTAAAATATCGGCATATCGGATATCGGCCAAAATCCCAATATCGTGCATCCCTAAGTATAACATATTACTTGCTTCAGGATATTGATCCTACCAGCTAGTGCAACAGGAAAAAAGAGCAAAGTGGACTTCTACCAATTTAAACGTCTCCAATGTGGAAAATGTAATCATTGTTTATGAAAATGCCGTTCTATTAAAATTAAAATCAGTTCAAAGTTTCTACTGTGTGGCTATTAACAGAGAAAGAAAAGGAAAGTAGGAGGTGGGATTGTTCTAAGACGATATAAGTCTTTGCCCCTCTTGGACTAGCCATCAGCTTAAACTAAAGAACCCAACTAATTGGATTTATCATCACACTAAACAAGATATATACTTCAGGTAAGATATAAACTGCTTATAATCTTGGAACGGAACATCACTTCAAAAATTCTTAACAACTCTGTTAAATAATTATTCTTTGTATTTGTGTAACTATTAAAGTAGTGGTTTATAACTTTGATAAAGATGACCTAACAGGGTAAACTCTATGCTGAGGTATTTACAGCATTTTTCAGAGATTACTACAGTATTTATACTGCTAAGGACCATTATGACTAAATGTTACACCAACAAGCTTAATCTAGTTTGACTTTAACTATGAACTATATTAAAGATATCTTTAAACAAAGTGAAAAAAAAGAAAGAAAATAGATACATAACCATGATATAACATGTCTATGTTTTTTAGGATTAAAGTGTTGTCTGTTCACCTGACCCCAAAACGTTTATTTATTTTCACTACAGGTTTAATCTGCAAAATCTTATCTGTTTCAGGTACCGTCTTGCCCCTGCTCACCATTTCCCTGTCCCATATGAGGATGTGTACCGTGTGGTCAAACATTTCCTCCAGAAGGGGGTGCTGGCCCAGTACTCTGTGGACCCAGAACGCATTGCTGTGTCAGGGGATAGTGCTGGAGGGAACCTTGCAGCTGCAGTTTCACAGCAGGTAATGGTTCTGCTTTTGCTTTATTGATTCAGACATTTCTTTGTAGGCTTAGGTTTAATTTCTCTGCATACAGATTTTAGGAAAGGCACAGGACAAGTGAAATAAAGAGATATTTGTGAAATTCCATACAGCTTATATGTATTATTGATGTCATGTATTTATGGCAGTCTATGAATGTATGGCATTTCAGTAATAAAATGATCAAACACAATAATTACAAGAGACAAAGTTTTTATGACCACAAGCAGTAAATAAAATGATGTAGTAATTTAATTAAATTAAATTAGATTTAATTAGTTGTCACATTACAGCCAGTTGGATAATTTGATAATAATTTTAAGATGATTCATATTTTTTCCAGGAAGCAATAAAAAAATAAAAATAATAAAAATATTCGACTGTTTTACTTGGAATGAACTCAAAGAGGACCCATACATCCAGTACAGTTTTTTATGAATCGGATTTTTTAAAAACGAGAGCTTACTAGTAACACTGCCAAGAAATACATTTATTTTAAACTACTAGCAATACAAAATAAATAAAATAAAATTTTTTATAAAAAAAGAAACATACAACAACAAATGATCTACCCACTACCACTAATGGGGAAATTTTAATCACAAGAAATGAAGGTTCATTAATCCGTCAGAGGCCGATAGAAAGGGACGTTATATTCTAATTCAAACTTTATTTTAAGAATTAACAACATTCTTTCATTCTTATCATTAAAGAAAGTTTGAAGCAAAGTGAGTACATTTTGCCAGTCATCACTTTCTCTTTTGCTAATGTTTTAGGATTGAGGTATAAAATTAAGTTTAGCTTAAGGTTAGGTATTCACTGGTAATGGTTAGGTTAAGTGTAATTAACAGGGTTAGAGTATAGGGACTGCTGAAACTGACAGAATATCGATGGAAATTAATGCATATGTGTGTGATGAATCATAAGCTGGGGGAGTTTGGGTATAAAATATGCATCTAGGAGTAACCCAGCAAGCACAAAAAGGATGTAGAAGTAAATCAAGATAAAATATAGAAATACATTACAATCAGCTTGACTAACGTTACCGGTATGTTTAATCTTTACCAACTGAACTACAAAGTATTCATTGACTTTATTCACCTACTGCTATTAATAATATGAAGGAAGTTTAACTTTGGTTCATGACTTATGAAAAAGATCAGACATAGTTCACTCTCTGTTAAACTGACAGGTATAAAGCTGTACCAGTGGATTTACAGGAAAACAAAGACACATGTTTATCAAAAAAGAACACAGAAAGAGCGAAAAAAAAAAGTAAATGAGGGGTATCTATGCTGCAAGTTATTCTTGGAAACAATAACATCGAGTAATAGATATTGTTGGAATCTCAAAATGTGATACTAACTAGATTATACTTATTGAATCACTCTACAAATTTCTTTGGAGATGTCTGTATTGAACAATACTATAAAACAATAAAAAGAAAAAGTATTTTCTTATTCATATCACCTCAGCAGACAGGGACACTGCTGTCTACCAACAGAAAAAGCTGACGCCGTAGGTTATTCCTGATCAGCCTCATCTCCATCTGTGCTTTATTGTAAGGATTTAATACTTCATCCCTGACAGTTTGCCTTCAGCTTAAAAAGAAAGTGCTGTTATATAAGTTATCTGTGAACAAACTTTTGTTGAGATGAATTATTGACTCAAGGGAAAAGAACGATGCTCAAAATTCTAAGAATCCATTATTAAAAATGCATCCGATGGCATGGCGCATAATGAGCATTTGCTTTCAATCATCTACAGGCTCCTCCAGTAAGAGACTCACCATTTCTAACGCTTTTCTACCTGCTACCAACCAGTTTCTTCATTAAGTAGCTTGCAGTATTAAATTTAATTTGAAAAACTGCCATCTGTTAGATAGTCTTGTTAGATGGATTGGTTCAGCTCCAAAAGTTGTTTCTTAGACCAGTTTTTCACTCGGATAGTGGCCTTTGGATGCCTGGATTTTTTTTCTGGATCAATAACAGAGTAAGATAACTCATTGTTAGTTTGTGAGCTCCCCTAGATTAAAAAAAGAAGATAGAAAGAGCTAAGTGAAAAATCAGAAAAACACAGCAGTATCTTGTGTTGTTTATGTTCATTTTTTATTCACAAACAGACAAAGGCCGCTTAGCCTTAACACAACTCATAATTAAACATAACAATGTGAGAAAATGACACAAACATATTAAATTCATCCAAATCTCTAAATATAGATAAGTCCTCTTTGAACTGACAGGGCAGAACCTTGTGGATCTTTTACAAGGTTCTTTCCAAGTCTCCAAACTCACCCAGGGAAGCATGGAGTTCTGAAGGAGGAGCCGTCATTAGACACTGGCCAATTGGTCAGAAACTGACTTATATCAATAGACATAACAATGTTTTTTCATTTACATTCAAGTTCTGAAAGAATTCCATGGTATTGCATATAATGTCTCACAGTTTAATCATTTAAAAGCTTCAGTTTTAAGTTAATTGGATGATTTTTTTTTCAATCATTAAACCAACCTAGACGAGTTTGTGTAAGCACAAATGTTCCTCACAATGCTAACAAGGCTTTTCAACAACAACTACCTTTATTTGCGAGGGCAGTATTTTATTTTCTAGTAGATAAAAATAGCAAAGAAGATCCCTAACTGCACCAAGCAAGTTATGATCCTAGGCATTTGCCTAGCAGTTAAGCCATTTAGACTCTTCAAGGATAATATATATATATCTTATATTGTTTATATATATATATATATATATATATATATATATATATATATATAAAACTGTTTTCTCACCCCTCGTGGGGTGGTATGTGTCATCCTCAAGCTCGGGTCCTCTACCAGAGGCCTGGGAGTTTGAGGGTTCTGCGCAGTATCTTAGCTGTTCCTAGGACTGCACTGTTCTAGACAGAGACCTCTGATGTTTTACCTGGAATCTGCTGTAGACACACTCCCAGTTTG
>NW_015150497.1:696453-704770 GCF_000732505.1 Cyprinodon variegatus | reverse complement strand
TGTGTGTGTAAACATTTGTAAATTAAATGGGAGGAATGGTATTTTCTTACACAGGCTCAGTGGAGGCTCAAGAGAAAACTTTAGGCCCTGCAATGCTCAACAGGCACATGAACAGACAAAACAAGGGCTCAAGCGAAAAATTCTTGTGCGTGCAGAGAGTTCTGCTGATAATCTCATTGGAATTTCATTTTGTAATAGTGATCTGGGCTGAGGTTTGGGTTGATTCTCAAGTCATTTCCTTGAGCTTTATTGAATTTTGGACATATTATTAAAAGAGTTATAATTACAAAGCAGGTCACTTTACTTGGAAATATTTTTAATAAAACTTCACCCAAAAACATGATTTGAAAATATTGCGATGATGCAATAATATAATTAGCATCTATTATAAGGATGAGATGAACCAATATTGCAAACATTCCTTAATATCCAAAGCCTTTTTTAAGAAAAGAACTGAGAGATTGAGCATATAAAGTTTATGAACTTAAGGCTCAGTATAGCTAATGATCACCAGCAGTTGTCAGCTCTGCTAAAGATGTTGATAATCCAACATCAATGATAAAAAACCCTAATGATAAATCAAGTGAGTAATGGTCAGAACTAGATATGTAATAATAGTTAATAACTCAATACTAGAAACTATAATCATATTTTTTACACAAAATAAAGCCGACAAAGTAATAACTTGATAGTAATTTGAAGTGCTTAATGAATGGTATTATATAACATCGAACTCCTTTGAAAACTGCAGCTTGTATAATATAAATGAGAAATATATAAAGAAACATGTTTCCTTAGTATACGTAAATTTGTATACAGTTCTGTTAGGTTGGTAGTGCTTTGTATTCATCAAGAACAGGGTAGATATTGGTTATCATTTAAATACATTCAATTAATTTCATTTAGATAAAAAAATCAATAAATGTGTTACTGTTTGGTTCTCTTAGTTTGAGAACATTTTAAATCTCTTTCCGTTGATGCTGAGAGACATTGGACAATGGTCATGTGACCTGTCGCTACATTTATAACCCTTTTAGATTTTCATTGATAAGTTTAATCAGAAATATTAAGTAATTGGCATGTTATATATCGTTGTTTCTTGTTATATTTTCATCAGTTTTATTCATGAGAAACATATCCCCCATTATAAATGTTGTTTAAGGGGTGCTCTAGAATTTCCTTTGCTGATTCACAGTTCAGGATACCAAGCTACAAATCTGAATAATTTTCAACATGAGCTGATACTCACACAGAGTAAAATTCTTCTAATTTAATATTTAGAAAAAATGACACTGGCCAATGATTATATCCTGTGTATAACTTTTATAGTTCAAATCCAAGCACTGATGTCATAATGGCATTTTTCTTGGAGGACATTATTTTACTATTGTGGCCAGGTTGCCTCATGATGGACTGATAACCTGTCCAGGCTTAGAGGGGGTAGAGAAGTTTATACATTTCAACCATGATATAGAATTGTGAATTATTTCCTTGTTCGAAAAATAAACTAAAGATTTGGTCTAAATAATTTTGGAAGATACTTTTGCCTGAACCTGAAATGTATACCCCAGTATTCCCTTGATATTGTTATTTACAGAAATATAGAATCAATTGAAAACAGCCATTCAGGTCATAATAAAGGATACAGCATTAACTAAAAATATAAACACAATAGGGGTTGCTGAACGTCCTACTCTTTGTTCTGTTGATTGGAAGGCGTAGTGAGGTGGGTGGAGTAGAAAAACCTAATGGAAGGGGGAGGTGACAGTGGGAAGGAAATCTGACAGAGGGTTGGACAAAGTTTTAAATGTTTTTTCTTATGTACGGAATAATTCTGAATCATACTCTATTTAAAAGAGGCTGGTATAGTTGTCGAAGGACAAAGATGTGATGGAAATGTTGTGGCTATAACAGAGCTGCTTAATTTTCTTAAGATTGCTAAATCAGAAGTCTATATAATAATTTATGAGGAAGGACAAAGAGGGCAGAGTTCCAGTAATAAAAGTGAGTCTGTAAACAAAGATATAAATTATTATAGGTTTAGAGGAGGAACTGAGGTTTCATGTTGTGTGAGTGAAAATATACATAATGGGAGATACTACTGAGTTGAACCTTAAATGACGATGAGCTAAGAAGAATGACTACCAACCTCCTAACCTGAGGGGAGGAGGAAATGGGGTAGTTAACAATTAGAAATGGAAAAACTGCTAACATTGGATAGAGTAGATCTGGTCACAACAATTAAGAATTCAGTTTTATAATTTTTTAACATAAAGACACAACGTGTAACTTTTGGCCACTGGGGGCCCTACATTTGTAACAGCCCGTATTATGCTTCTACTAAACATTAAAAATAATAACAACGATAAATGACTGTAGTGTTAACTGAACAGTCTAATAAAGTTGAGAAAAGACAATTGATTTTAAAGCTTCTTCTTTCAGCCTGCTCCAACGAATAAACTCCTTTCCAAGACCGACTTGTATTTTTCCTCGCACACAATCCCTTTCATGTTTTCTCTTTTTAGCCTCTGTATATGTGTCAACTCTTTAAGTCATAATGTCCATGCCGTTGTGTGGCTCTAATAAAATTAGACATCAACAAAGGTTTTATATATGACAAGTAGCAAGTAACAAATGCTGCACAGGTTATTTTAGATTTTCGAATTTTTAATCCGGTGTTTTCACTTTTGTGGTGAAAGCTGTGGTTTTAAAGTGAATGCAACCAAATGCATGTGTGAGTGGAGAGTGGAAGATCTGAAAAATCTGGGGGAGCAGAGAATACAGGCAAGATTTGAACATAGTTGTATGGACAAGATCTAGATGACAAGTGAAGGACATGGATTGACAGATGCAGTCTGAGAGTTCTCAGGCATGTGGATGATGAGAGTGTGAAAAGGGTGGACAAAAAATCAAAACATCAAAAGAGGAGACAACTGAGGAGTAAAAACCGAGAAGCTAATGAATTTCTTAGATTTTAATTTAAAAGTAAAACAACAAGAACCAAAAACATTAGTCACAGGTGTCAATTTAGGATGAGTGGGAGGGAAGAGAATTTGGGTGTTGAAGAATTATCTTGACAAGGGAAAACAATGCCTGTATTATCATTTTAAGACAGTTTAGACCACAGCTTTATATAGCTTTTAATTTGACATTTGAGTCCTTGTAAAAAGGTGGATAAATAGTTAGCATTTTTTTGTAAATATTACAAAATTCATTGGCCCGGTCCACACACCCTTCCAACCACACACCAGTGGAACCCTGTGATGGTTTTTATCCTACTCCACACATCCCTCATGTTGTTTGTCATGAGTTTATTCTCCAGCTTTCTCCGGTATTTGTCCTTAGCCTCCTTGGTTTTTCGTTTCAGTACACCCTGCACTTTCCTCACCTCCTCACGGTTGCCATCTCTGAATGCTCGCTTCTTCTCATTCAGGATGGCCTTTATTTTCTTGGTGATCCAAGGTTTGTTGTTGGGGTAACAGGTGACAGTCCGAGCTGGAACATTGCTGTCCACACAGAAGTTTATATAATCCGTGATGCACTCTGTGAGCCCATCAATGTCCTCCCCGTGGTGCTCACAGAGTGCAGGCCAGTCAGTCACCTCAAAGCAGGCCTGCAGTGCCTCACAAGCCTCCTCCGACCACCTCCTCACAGTTCTTGTGGTCGTTGGCTTCCTCCTCACCAGAGGTACATAACAGGGTTTGAGATGAACCAGGTTGTGATCTGACCTGCCCAGAGGGGGGAGAGAAGAGGAGGTGTATGCATCTTTAATGTTAGCATACATCAGGTCCAGGGTCCTCTCATCTCTGGTAGGGCAGCTCACATATTGTTTGAAGGTCGGTAGAACTTTGTTCATGGTGACATGGTTAAAGTCTCCCGACATGATAAAGAGGGCATTAGGATGTTGGGTCTGTAGTTCAGAGATGATATTATGAATTATGCTGCAGGCAGATGTTGGATTTGCAGAAGGAGGGATGTACAGAACAACAGCAATGACATGCGGGATCTCTCTGGGCAGCTGATATGGACGGAGTCCAACGACCAGCATTTCAACATCTAGGCAACAGAGCTGTTTTTTAATGGTGATGTGACCCAGGTAACACCATCTGCTGTTTACTAGAATGGCAAGCTCCCCTCCTTTTCGCTTACCACTCTTAGTGTCCCGGTCGGCCCGGACGGTATGAAAGCCATCCACGGAGACAATCAGGTCCGTAATGTCTTTGTGCAGCCATGTCTCCGTAAAACACATCACACTGCACTCCTGGTACTCCGGTTGACTCCGCGTTAGCGCCGTTAACTTGTCCATCTTGTTGCTAAGAGACCGCATGTTTCCCATAACGACAGAGGGGAGACACCGCTTAAATCTTCTCCTTTCAATAAGTCCATCCCATCTCGACCCTCCTTTCATCCCACGATGTTGCTTTCCTCCTCTGCAACCACGCCTTGTTTTCCTCCAGAGTCCGGATGGTATTCCAGCTGTTCTGGCTAAAACGCCGGCCGGCATTAGAGCGATCAGCTGTTCTCTGGAGTAAACAAAGGCAGCGTGTCCCGGTGGGAGCGGCATGATAAAAACAACACAAAAAAGCACAGAAACTCTCCGAAAAATACCTCATTATAGAAGTTAATACTTCACAGAGTCACTGTGAAAAAATAAGAGCAGTCAAAAAAGATAAAAATAAGAAAGTTAAAAATGTAACTGGAGCGGTGTAACTGCAGCATGCTGCTTTCGCGCATGCGTACATAGAGATTCAAAAAAAATTATGTCTGCATTTAACCCATCCCCTTGGGGAGCAGTGGGCTATTGTGCGGCGCCCGGGAAGCAGTGTGGGGTTAAGGGTCTTGCTCAGGGACCCAGAGTGGCCGTCTGAGGGAGTGGGGGATTGAACTCCCAATCTCAGGATTCAAAGCCCTATACCCTAACCACTAGGCCGCCACTTCCCTATATATGGATTTTAGGTGTAAACCATGTTGCAGTGTTGGATAAGGAAGTGGAGAACACCTTCCCTTAAGGAAAACAGTTACGATTTAAATTAAAGCCATCATTGTAAATACACAGGGTTCGGCGAGAGAAGTGTCAGGAATCTGGAAGTTGTCGCTATTGGACCAGTAGGTATCCATGATAATTAGTGTTGCACAGATACCAGTATTGGGCGGGGCCCTGATACTGCACTAAAATGGTGGTATCGGTATCAGCGAATACCAACAAATAGAGCACCAATACCATTTTGAGAGCCAAAAGTTTATTCAACTATTGTCACCCATTCCAGTTAGGCAATAAAAAGTTCTAATGGATTCAGTTTGTATTAGTCTTTTTGTTTCCTGTTTCACAAAGGTAGGCAGCAGCTTGACAAAGCCATGATGGCAATTATTTTACATCCAAGTAGTGTGTTTCATATATATATATACACACACACATCAATTTCAAACAGATAGTATCAGTATGGTATCGATATCGGCCAATACTGCACAGCCAGGTATCGGATATCAGTATCGGGGCCAAAAAATGGCATTGGCGCAACACTAATGATAATGTCCTTGCTGTTCAGGAACGAAATATAAGAAAGAGCCTTTGTGTAGAGAGAGGACGAGAGCAATGCCTTAAATACACAAATGATCAGCAATGGCAAGTTCATTAGCAGTGCAGTGGGAGGGAGCTAGATCAGAGGAGCTGATTAGGTTCAAAGCTTGGAAGTCAGTCATATAATGGATTCTAAAACTCACTGGGATGATGATTGCTGGATGATATTGACATAAATATGGACAAATTAATCCCAGTATCATCCAACAATACTGTGTTGGTGAAAGAGGGGATAAGTGATTCGATTTTCTTCTAATTTAAGAAGTCTTTTTGTGGCTTAGGTGGGTAGTACCCAAATACATAATTGTATTGGGAAATCAAAGGGGAAATCAATCTAAAAAAACTCTGAGAAGTTATTGTTGCACATAATCACTAGGAGCCTCTTTCCACTTGCTTGCACACTCAGAGAGTTGGAAATGTATTAGTCAAAAACCGACAGCTGTAAAATGTCTCTCCTCATAGTTTTACTTGAACTTTCCCAGACTACCTTCCCCTGAAGCCCAACTAAACCACACTCCAACACACGTCATTGCAATGTATGTCTCATATCTGTAGGTTGAGGAGGTAAGTGGAATACAGTTAATCATCATCTTGTACAACTACATTATGGACTTCTGTAACCGAAAAAAAAAAAAAAATTCTCTGCAAAAACAAAGCTAGTTTTTGTTTTCAGATTTCGTAACAACCTTGCATGGGCACTACTATACTTTTTATGAATTTTAAATTGTTTTATTTGACAATTTTAGTTGCGGGAATATGTGACCATCATAGAGTCCAACAAAATATATGCCTAATAAATAATTAAAAGAAAGTACAGTTTTTACAGTTTTAACAAATTGTTAGAATTATCTAAATATGCTTTAGGGTGTATACAACACCATGCCATGTATTTCAAAATTTCTATATTTGTCAAGGGAATAATATTTTGATGTTAACTTAGGAAGAAACCACATATTTGAGCAGTGCACATAATTTATGTTGACACTGTATGTTTTAATTTCACCTTGATTGTGCTATTAAAATAATAGCGTTTCTAGAGCTGTGTGTTACTATATGTACTGTATGTCAAATATAGAGACAAGACTTGTTTATAGGTCAATACGATGTTTCCAAGTAAAAAGACCCATTATGAAGAAAAGCAGAGAAAAGCCAGCTGAAAAGAACTCCAGGCATTATCTGTTTTTTTTTTATAATAAGAAATAATGGATTATGTAAAGCAAAATATAAGGAAATGAGAAGAAGCTTGTGATCTGAGTACATTACAATATCTTGTGATGCATCACAGTAAAGCATTTTAAGAGCTGTGTGTTTGAAATACCCTTGGGCAGCATAATGATCCTACATTAAAAACTCTTGTCTGTAGTTCTGCTTACTCATACATTTGTGTTTTTTTTATGTACCTATTAAATACCAGAAAAAAATTGTTATTGAGTTAGAGAAGGGGATTTGTACTCTGATGCAGCTTCAAATATAGTTTGCTTTTTACCTCAAAGTTTAGATTTTATTACAAAGTTAAAAAGAGTGGTTTAATAAGTCAGAGCTGGAATCTTACTCGGGATAACTGGATGTTAAGCTCAGAAATAAAACTTATTAGGAAAATTTTATTAGTAAAGCATGTTCAAAGTTAAAGGGTAAGGGAAGATTAAATCAGAGTACTTAAGAGATTAAAGGAACACAGTAAAACGGCCATTGTTGCTCTCTGTTCTGTCATTCTCTCCTTGTTAACTTAGTTTACCAGTGATCCTTGTGCACTCATAGTTGGGGTCATGAGATCCTTACAGATCTTATTCCTTGAGTTGGAAACTGAAAAGTTTGGGAGTTACTGGTTTGAAGCATGTAGAAATTGTAACATAGTTTTAAAATAGGAATACCGGGCCACATGCAAGACTATATTAACAATTTCCTTTAACTGCATTGCATTTTATAAGGAACATGTTGGAATACAGTTTTTTATCTCAAGTTAGAAATATCCAGTGGAAAATCACATAGAAAAACGTTCCATTATAGTTTATGGTTAGTCCAGATTAGTGAGAGTTTCCCAGCTCTGATCTCAGGGATACATTATCCAAATTAATTAGTTATAATCTCACTTTAACACACATGATCTTAATTGTTTGGTAACTACAGAGAGATAAAGACATTAGCCAAAAAGGTGCTTCTTTTCTATAAGGGTAAGTGGGTAGCAACAGTGATACTAATACTGATCCTCAGACTGGATCCAAATAAAATTGCCCTAAATGATGAAACTCAAAGAGTAGTGGGAAGAGTAGATGATAAAGAGAGGGGAAAACAAGTAGTTATCCCAACTGATTTATTTGGCGCAATATAAAACAATATCACCATTGTCGTAAGATTTTCTATTATGCAGGCCTGGATATTTAGATTATAACAAAGTGTGTCATTGCTTTTGGCACCAGAAGCATAAGATATGCTGTAATATGTTGTATTGCAGTGAAGACTTCATTTCGACAAACACAAACTCTGTGCAAAAACTAGGGAAAATGAATCATGTCCAAAGTGAACCTTTTGATAGTGAAAGCAATACTTATGCATTTAATAAAAGAAAACTGACATTTTCACTCATTTAGATATTTTGAAACAGAGAAGTACAATTAAACAAATTGTTTAGGTCCACTACTACAAATTTTTGATACCCCTGGTAAATTCAAGATTTTAAGGGATCTTTCGGTTGATGTTGATGTTTAGTCTGATGTTGCTACTATTTTCAAATATCCATTA
>NW_015150497.1:691152-695097 GCF_000732505.1 Cyprinodon variegatus | reverse complement strand
TTTTTTTAATTGAAAAGCCCCTTATTTATTAATGTGTCTTTTCACAGCTTCAAAAAGAGCCTGGGCAGCAGATCAAGTTGAGGGCTCAGGCGCTCCTTTACCCAGTGCTCCAGGCTTTGGATCTCAAGACGCCTTCATATCAGCAGAATCAAGACATGCCCATTCTGCCACGCACTCTCATGGTGCGGTTCTGGAGCGAGTATTTCACTAGCAATAAAGCCCTCTTTAGAGCCATGATGGCCAATGCACACAACAGCCCAGAGTCCTCGAGGCTGCTGAAGTTTGTGAACTGGAGCGCCTTTCTTCCAGAAGTATATCACAAAGAATACAACTACAGTGCTCCTGCTGTAGCACAGGGACTTGGAGACGATGGGAATGGGATGGATGGACCGTCTCAGCTATTCGCCGACCCGAGGGCATCGCCTTTGCTCGTCCCTGATGCAGACTTAAACTCTCTGCCCAAGGCCTACATTCTGACGTGCGAGTATGATGTTCTTAGAGATGATGGGATCATGTATGCTACACGACTCCAAGCAGCGGGGGTTGAGGTAACACACCAGCACTATGACTCAGGATTTCATGGCGCACTGATGTTCACAGTGTGGCCAACTGACTTTCTTATTGCACGTCGCATGACAGACAACTACATTAAATGGCTCAAGGAAAATTTGTAATAAATAAAAACAGCAAAACACCAGACTATTCCAGCTTTGTTCCATGCAATGCATTAATGTATGAATGTTGAATGTTGAATGTTCCTGAGACTTTTTTCCATCCGTTTTTTAACCTTTTGTGGTGTACTTATTTGGTTATAATTTTTTGTTTAAATATGCTAATATCCTCTCTCTTTCTGATGTTAGTTTGATCTTATTTGTGAACTGTAGTGAACGCATTTTTTTGTATTTAAGGTGGCTTAATGAAATAACATATAGATATCAATTTGCTTGATAGAAATGTGAAAATAATGTAAAGATAAAACCAGGCCATAATGTTAGTTTATTGGACAGTTTAAAAGTATTTTCTCTTTTCCTCCACAGGATTTTCAATTAGATCGCTTGTTTATTTTATCTGTATTATTGTTAATAGTGAGTGAATACCTCTGGAAGTAAAGCTATCCCTGCAGGGAATTTCAGAATTCGCTAGAAGTGTATTCAAAGCAGGAAATAATTTTTTTTCCAAATGCCTCTTTGGCCAAAGTTAACATTTATCATGCTGTGCACATTCCTTAATTTAAGTATCTATAAATGACCTAAGCTTATAGTTATATTGATCTCATTGTGATCAATGACTCATTGGTCAAAACGAGTCATTAAAAATTGGACATATCTTGTCTATTCCCACCGTATTTATGCTTGCTTCCACAAACAACCAATCTAAAAAATTTTGGCTCTTAGAATGTCATGTCAGTAAAATTTTATAAAACATTTTTTATCTGTCTGAAAAACTTGTATACTTAAATTACTAGTTGTTTACACGTTCATTGAGCTTGCATAGTTGGGTCTGAAACACTGGAATGAGAAAGAGAGTTCAGTCTAAAGAAAGACTTTAGTAAATATCAATAAAAAAAAATGACCTTATCTTTAAAGAGGATCCAGCTGAAAAAATGATCACATGTATTCTGTTGCAGAATTTTTCAGCATTAGTGTTAGCATTAGTACCTACCACTCATGCAATCAAACAAAAGCAGTCTCTTAAACTCCATACACAAAACTTGGATCTGTCAGAAAAAGTTGGAAGTAAAAGAACTAGTTTAATGACTACATTTGAAATATGGATTTCATTTTAATCTGAAGATTAATGACTGGTCATTTATATGTCTACCCCTGGTTTCTAAATTGAAATTGTGGAAATTATGTCTTGATTAAAATTATATGGATTTCAAGACCAAAGAGTTGTAATTTAAAATATAATATGCTAAATTAGGGACATTATTACTATAACATTAATAATGACAATGTCACTACACTTATTGCCACCAGTTCTGCTACTACTACTTTATGTAATATTGTTACTTTCCCATATGCCCAACGTTGTTATTCTTTTTGCCTCAACACATTCTAGGATGTACAGTATATATAATTTTGGTTCATTGTTTTTCAAATGTAAAAAAAATATGGATATAATTTCAGAGTTTAATGTAAATGGTAATAAACTGATTCAATTTTGCTGCTGAATAATAATTCTTGGTATTTTAAACATAGTGTAGGGACAATTTTTTTCTGTATGTGTCTTTATCATTATACAGATCATAATTGGACTTAGTGTGGGACCAAATGTACTTTTAAAGTGTTACTTTAACACTGCAACATTTATTTGTGTATATACACAGTAGACTGTGCTTTGTAATGTAATGCAGAAGGTCTGGAGATGCTACGTTGGTGTTGCTTCTATATCCTGAACTAGGAGGGAGAGTGTCAGAGTATGCAGCCACTATGGCAGTGTTTTTCAATCCTGGTCCTCAAGGCACCCTGCTCTGCATGTTTTGGATGTTTCTGAGGTTCAGCACACCTGATTCAGATGATTGCAGTTCAGCAAAGCCTGATAATCTGCTATCAATTCATAACAGGTGTGTGACAGCTGGGAAACATCTAAAACATGCAGGGCAGGGTGCCTTGAGGACCAGGGTTGAAAAACACTGCACTCTGGTGACAGCCTCTGCTGGCACCGGCCATTACACAGTCTCTGCTGGCAACGGCCACTACGCAGCCACTATGGTGACAGTCTCTGCTGGCAACGGCCACTACGCAGCCACTATGGTGACAGTCTCTGCTGGCACTGGCCACTTCGCTGCCCCTATGATGACAGTCTCTGCTGACAGCGGCCACTACGCTGCCCCTATGATGACAGTCTCTGCTGACACCAGCCACTACACAGCCACTATGGTGACAGTCTCTGCTGGCAACGGCCACTACACAGCCACTATGGTGACAGTCTCTGCTGGCACTGGCCACTATGCAGTTACTATGGCGAGAGTCTCTGCTGGCAACGGCCCCTACGCAGCCACTATGGTGACAGTCTCTACTGACACCGGCTACTACGTTGACAGTTTCTGCTGGCAATGGCCACTACACAGCCACTATGTTGACAGTCTCTGCTGGCAATGGCCACTACGCACCCACTATGGTGACAGCCTCTGCTGGCACTGGCCACTACGCACCCACTATGTTGACAGAAAAAAGCTGTTTTTCGTTAAATAACTTCTGTTTCTTTATTTCTTACTCATTATTCTTGCCATATTTTGGCAAATGATATATTTATAGTATCTCTAAGTAGATTGTTGTTATATTATTGGGATGTTATTGCTTAAGTGGCCAGTGGCACCCGCCACTCTGCAGCCACTAGGATTGATATATATATATATATATATATATATGCAGACCCTGGGAGCTTAAAAACTTTCTTAGATGTTTTATGTCTCTTACTTACTAACAAAGGCTAACTACTTTCTAAATAACAAGTGTTCCAGTTTTTTGAAAAATGATCATGTTGGTTAGCACTTTTTGTTTTCTTGCGTAGTATCGTCAGTAAATGGTTACTGTAACTCCGACCCTTTTTCAAAGTTTCAGTAAAACACACAAAGCATAGTAATTGGTTTGTAACCCTTGATAACCCAAGGCAAGGTTTTTCTTTTTGGTGTCCTATTTGACAGAAGATACTTTTTGACACTTCTGTCATACGTTGTTGTCATAACCTTCTCCAAACCCTATCTTGCAACCAAGCGACATATGGACAGGATCGGAACCTAGTACCCCCGACTGCAGACCGAAGATCGGGGTGACAATGAAAATAAATCATTAAATAAGTTATTTGCCAAAAAATGGAAAAAAAATTAAAATAAAAAATAAAATAGGATAAGTTATTTAACGAAAACAGGCCTCTGCAGCAACCAAAATGGTGTCAGTAAACCTGGGAGTCGATCAGGCAGCCTAGTTGCGTAGTACCCGG
>NW_015150497.1:687529-690651 GCF_000732505.1 Cyprinodon variegatus | reverse complement strand
TTTCTGCTGGCACCGGGCACTACGCAGCCACTATGGTGACAGTCTCTGCTGGCACCGGCCCCTACGCAGCCACTATGGTGACAGTCTCTGCTGGCAACGGCCCCTACGCAGCCACTATGGTGACAGTCTCTACTGACACCGGCCACTACGTTGACAGTTTCTGCTGGCACCGGGCACTACGCAGCCACTGTGGTGACAGTCTCTGCTGGCACCGGCCCCTACACAGCCACTATGGTGACAGTCTCTGCTGGCACCGGCCCCTACGCAGCCACTATGGTGACAGTCTCTACTGACACCGGCTACTACGTTGACAGTTTCTGCTGGCACCTGGCACTACGCAGCCACTATGGTGACAGTCTCTGCTGGCACCGGCCACTACGCAGCCACTATGGTGACAGTCTCTGCTGGCACCGGCCACTACGCAGTCACTCTGGTGACAGCCTCTGCTGGCATCGCCCACTACACAGCCACTAGGGTGACAGCCTCTGCTGGCACTGGCCACTACACAGCCACTATGTTGACAGTCTCTGCTGGCAATGGCCACTACGCACCCACTATGGTGACAGCCTCTGCTGGCACTGGCCACTACGCACCCACTATGTTGACAGAAAAAAGCTGTTTTTCGTTAAATAACTTCTGTTTCTTTATTTCTTACTCATTATTCTTGCCATATTTTGGCAAATGATATATTTATAGTATCTCTAAGTAGATTGTTGTTATATTATTGGGATGTTATTGCTTAAGTGGCCAGTGGCACCCGCCACTCTGCAGCCACTAGGATTGATATATATATATATATATATATATATGCAGACCCTGGGAGCTTAAAAACTTTCTTAGATGTTTTATGTCTCTTACTTACTAACAAAGGCTAACTACTTTCTAAATAACAAGTGTTCCAGTTTTTTGAAAAATGATCATGTTGGTTAGCACTTTTTGTTTTCTTGCGTAGTATCGTCAGTAAATGGTTACTGTAACTCCGACCCTTTTTCAAAGTTTCAGTAAAACACACAAAGCATAGTAATTGGTTTGTAACCCTTGATAACCCAAGGCAAGGTTTTTCTTTTTGGTGTCCTATTTGACAGAAGATACTTTTTGACACTTCTGTCATACGTTGTTGTCATAACCTTCTCCAAACCCTATCTTGCAACCAAGCGACATATGGACAGGATCGGAACCTAGTACCCCCGACTGCAGACCGAAGATCGGGGTGACAATGAAAATAAATCATTAAATAAGTTATTTGCCAAAAAATGGAAAAAAAATTAAAATAAAAAATAAAATAGGATAAGTTATTTAACGAAAACAGGCCTCTGCAGCAACCAAAATGGTGTCAGTAAACCTGGGAGTCGATCAGGCAGCCTAGTTGCGTAGTACCCGGTGCCAGCAGAAGCCACTTATTGGCAGATAAACTACTTTGTTCCATCAAGTAAGTGAGTAAAGTAAGTGACTTTATAAAGGTTTTAATACAGTTTTTTAAGCAATACCATCACAACATTAAAACAACAATCTACTTAGAGGTAATATAAATATGTTACTTATTTGGTACAAGCCACTTGTTTTATTCAGCTGTGTTGGAGCAGGGATGCATCTAAAACCTACAGGACAATAGAACAAGAACACCAGAGTTGGAGGCCCCTGCTCTACACTAATCCCTCACTTCAAATATGCATGCAGTGACAGTGGAGAGGAAAAAAACTCTTCCATGCCTGGGGGTTTAGAAAAAAACTTGGAAACAAAGTAGAGTGGCTTGTTTTTTTAGAGAATAGAAAAGACCCAAAAACACATAATATGAGGTCTTTATCCAGTGTGCTACAAAATTCAGCAAAAACAAACAAAAAAAAGCATTTCTTTGCTTTTTTATCATTTTGGATTTTTCTCAGTACAACTCCTGTACTTTCATAATGTGCACAATTAATTTAAAAAGAAAATTTAATTTGTGCTTCTTTTCAGTACTTGTTCCATATAAGATTCCTTTCTTAATGAAATGTTGGATCATGATTCAACCTTTCCTAATAGAATTAAAGCATAAATCCTTTATGTTTTATTAAGGTCAAGTAACAATAAATTAAATTAAAATGAAAACTTGAGTGCCCATTAAAGGTCATTTAACTTTCATTCTCAGTATTGGAAAAAGGTTGGATTCCATAGACTCAGCCTTATTTTCTAAAGGAAATACTGGATTATTTATTTTATTAGTGGGGAAAAGTTATTGTTATGGAAAGCAATTGACGTGTATGTAAGTTTAGAACTGCACTGGAAATACATTTTATTCATATTGTGCGATGCAACTTCCTTCCTATTATTTTTAACTTCTGAAGAAAAGCGTCAGCACAGGATCATGTTTCCATCACCATGTGTGCAGCTATTATTCATTTTATACAGCTACATATTATCTCAAGGCCCTTTACAGAGACAATTCAATCAAATGGTAGACAGATCTGTAAAAAAAAAAATCTTCCAAGAAAAACAGGCTGATTCCATTGAATCATTGACTTTGCAGGACACGATCCTTTTGGATGAGTATGTGATATTTGATATTTGCTTACATTGTGTTTTTGACTCTACAGCAGTGATCTCCAACCCTGGTCCTCACGATCTACTGTCTTGCAGATTTCAGATGCATCCCTACTGAAAGACAGCAAATTCAAATGACTGAATTACCTCTTCTAAATGTCATAAAGATTTTTGAATGCCTTGGTACAAGCCACTTTTATTCAGCTGTATTGGAGCAGGGATGCATCTAACACCTGTGGGACAATAGAACAACAGCACCAGGGTTGGAGACCCCTGCTCTACACCAATCCCTCACTCCAAACATGCATGCAGTGACAGTGGAGAGGAAAAAAAACTCTTCCCTGCCTGAGGGTTTGGAAAAAAACTTGGAAACAAAGTACAGTGGATTTTTTTTAACTTTTTTGATAAGCTGGGCAGACAGGCTCTCGACCATTTTTTTTTCGTCTTTTTTTTTTTTGAACAATGTTTTATTTTATTGATTTCCAGTAAGAGTATACAAAAACACACATGTGTTAGCACAATTTGCACAATGTGTAAGGATTTGTTTGTGAATTGTTGACCCAAAAGCAGAGGCAGGAAGGCAGAAGTGAATTTATAGTAGATTT
>NW_015150497.1:685967-687519 GCF_000732505.1 Cyprinodon variegatus | reverse complement strand
AGAACTGAAAACAAAGTCCAAAAACAAAACAAGGAACCAGGAGTCCAAAAATTCAAAGATCTTAAAAAAAACATGAAAACACAAGTCAAACGTTACCAAAAAAGATGGAGTCATAAGGGGAATAACTGTAACCAGGAGGAAGGCTCAGAGAGAGGAGTAGGAGGTAGACTGATGAGGTTAGACGAGGACCCAGTAAAGAAGAACAGACCAGAGAGAGTATTTGTAGGAGACTGAAACAAAGAGAGGGTTAACGAGCAGATTAGGAGCAGGTTTGAGCAGAGCAGAAACAAGAAAGGAGAAAAAGAAAAAAGGAGAACTCAAGAGGGCAGCAGAGGGCAACAAATAAAAACCTGAGAAATGAAAATAACCAGAAAAAAACAAAATAAGAATTAAACCACTAAGACTATAAAACATGGAATAAAGCAAAACACAACACTCGAAAGAAAAACATAACAGAGCCAAGACTAAAACAGTAACTAAGAATAAACCAGAAAACACAGCAAAATAAAAATAAAAACACTAACACTAGAAAACAAGGAGTAAAGCAAAACTGAAAACGCAGAAGAAAATATAACAGAACCAAGACTGAGACAGTAACTAAGAAAAACCCAAGGAACACAACAAAATAAGAATTAAACCATAAAAAAACTGTAACATAAAGAGCAAAGCAAAACTGAACATCAAAAGAAGAACATGACAGAAACAGAAACCTAACACAATGAAGACCAGCCAAACCTCGCTGCATACACACATACACAGCAAAATAAAATAACAAATTAATTAAAATTAATTAAAATTTCAAAGAGTACATACATAAAAAGAGTAACAATGATTACAATTAGAAATAATATAGAAATGAAATGAATAAATAAATAAAATTGTTACACTCAATAGCATTACAAATAAATATAATCTACTCTTGCTTAAGAAAGTCCATTAAGGGTCGTTACCTCTGACTACATAGGTTAACTTTTCTAATGTGACACACATTGACATTCCTCTGATCCAAGATTTTATAGGGAGTATTTCAGTCTCTCTCCATGATAGTGCAATCATCCTCCTGGCCTACTGGAGGCCAAAGTCGATCCGAGACTTATACTTGGAGTTCACATGAAAGCCATCCGGATACATTCCTAAAGTACAGAGTTTTGCTATGCAAGGTACCTGAGTACCTATGAGTGTACTTAGAGTGCTGACTAGCCTTTTCCAAAAATCCACCAACTTAGGACATTCCCATACACAATGGATCAAAGTACCCCTCTCAGTCAAACATTTTGCGAACATATCTTCAACGTCAAATGACCATTTATTGAGTTTCTCAGGGGTTATGTATGTCCTCATTAATCACTTGTGTGGCAGTAATTTCATTCAAGTATTAATGGTTTGTGATGAAGCTTTTAAACAAGCCGACATCCACTCAGCTTCACCAAAATCTTCCTTAATATCTAAGCTCCATGCTCTCCATCTATCATGGCTAGGCTCCTCATCATGTGAGACAAGTGCTGTATTTTTTTTTGATTTGTCGTTTCCCATTTATGGGCCGGATCTATCA
>NW_015150497.1:681463-682679 GCF_000732505.1 Cyprinodon variegatus | reverse complement strand
GATTAAATGTGGTTTTTTTAACATAAGATCTCTTTCTTCAAAAGGTCGGATAGTTAATTACTTGATTTGTGATAATCGCAATGATTTATGTTGCCGTACAGCAACTTGGCTGCAGCAAGAGGATTATGTGAGCATAAATGAGGCAACTCCTTCTAGTTATTTAAATTTTCACATACCAAGAAATTATGGGTGAAGAGGAGGAGTAGCAACAATCTTTCAGTCTGACTTACTGATTTCTCCAAAGGCAGTTAATTACAGCTCTTTTTAACATTAAACCCTTAGTTCCCCTCATCCAAATTGCAAAGCAAGAAAACCTCTTCTTTTTTTAACTTTGTATCTTCCACCAGATCCTTACTCTGAATTTTTAGATGACTTTTCAGATTTCCTTTCTAATTACGTATTAAATACTGACAGGGTCATCATAGTGGGAGATTTTAACATCTATGCTGAAATTGAATGTGATAGCTTAAGTGCTGCCATTATCATGCTATCACAGACGCTACTGTATATGCTTTATTCAAAATAGTCCCATACATTCACACCTTCATATTTTGGACCTTCTGCTGAGATACGGTACACAATGTGAAGAAATAACAGTATTTCCTCACAACCCTGTCCTCTCTGACCACTTTTTAATAACCTTCAGGATTACTTTAATAGAGTTCTCCTCCCCCAAAAGAAGGTTTCACTATAGTTGATCATTAACAGATAGTGCAGCTATAAATTTTAATAAAACTGTTTCACTTTCTATCTTCTCTATGTTGCTGAGCAGTGCTGCAGAGTGCAAAAGTTTAGTTTATTCCCCTTCACAGGTTCATTATTTTGTTGATGGGGTTGCTAGTTCTCTGCGTACTGCCGTAGACAACGTAGTCCCTTTAAAAAAGAAAAACTTAAAAAATAGAAAGCTGGCTACCTAGTTTAATGCAGACCTGCGCACTCTAAAGCAAAATACTAGGTAACTGGACAGAAAATTATGTTCCACATGCCTATGGGAATCATACCTGGTTTAAAAAAAAAGTTTACGCTGTATGAGAGGACCCTTCGTAAAGCAAGAGCAGCATATTTCTCCTCATTAATTGAGGATAATAAGAATAATTCTAGACACCGTATCTTTTTAATACAGTTGCCAAACTCACCCAACGCCATAGCTCTGTTATACTGTCGATTCCACCTGCTCTTAGCAGTAATGATTTTATGGGATTTTTTACAAATAAGA
>NW_015150497.1:676376-677533 GCF_000732505.1 Cyprinodon variegatus | reverse complement strand
ACCGTATCTTTTTAATACAGTTGCCAAACTCACCCAACGCCATAGCTCTGTTATACTGTCGATTCCACCTGCTCTTAGCAGTAATGATTTTATGGGATTTTTTACAAATAAGATTAATCTTATTAAAAATAAGATCATTAGCACTCCTCTTACTATGATTGGTTTATCTCTGGAAATGAGGAAGCATCTGAGGTAGCCATAGAATCTGAACCGGGTTTAGACTGCTTTGATCCTTTGAACTTTCACAGTTAGCAAAACTATTGTCTTCATCCAAGCAACTTGTTAGAGTTGTCAACTTATGTTAGATCCAGTTCCAAACAGGTTATATAAGGAAGTGTTCCTTTTGATTTCTTCCTCCATTTTGGATGAAATCAATCTCTCCCTGTTACAGGGATACAGTATGTATCTCAGGCTTTTAAGGTTGCTGTAACTACATTTTTTGCTTAAGAAACCGTCTTTTGACCCAGATGACTTGGTCAATTATAGACCTATATTCAATCTTCCTTTTTTATCTAAAATTCTTGAGAAAGTAGCTGCCAAGTGTGCAACCACTTACACCATAATGGACTTTTTGAAGACTTTCAGTCTGGCTTTAGAGATAATCATTTCACTGAAACAGCTCTGATGAAAGTTGCTAATTTTATTCTCATGGCCTCAGATAATGGATTTGAATCCATACTTGTCCTGTTAGATCTCTGTATTTGATACAGTTGATCATAATATTCTTTTAGAAGGACTTAAATATTTTGTAGGAATTAAAGGAGCAGCACTAGACTGGTTTAAATCTTATCTATCTGATCAATTTTAATTTGTTCACATTAATGACCTCATGCTCAAGGGTTACCTGTGGAGTACCACAGAGATCAGTGCTAGAACCAATTATCTTTGCTATATATATGCTCCCAATTGATAGAATTATTAGAAAGCATGGGATTAATTTCCACTGTTATGCTGATGATATCCAGCTATATATGTCTATAAATCCAGATGAAGCTAACCCATTGAATAGATAACAGGCATGTCTTGAAGATATAAAAACATGGATGACACTTACTGCTCCTGAATGCAGACAAAACAGAACTTATAGTCTTTGGACCAGAGTCTTTGAAAAAGAAGCTGATTAGTCAGTCACTGTATTTAGATGGGATAAAACTGAT
>NW_015150497.1:661861-675557 GCF_000732505.1 Cyprinodon variegatus | reverse complement strand
AAGCTAACCCATTGAATAGATAACAGGCATGTCTTGAAGATATAAAAACATGGATGACACTTACTGCTCCGGAATGCAGACAAAACAGAACTTATAGTCTTTGGACCAGAGTCTTTGAAAAAGAAGCTGATTAGTCAGTCACTTCTTTCGGATGGGATTAAACTGATCTCAGATAATAAAGTAAAAAATCGGGATGTTAATTAAGATCACCCGTCATTTAAATCCCACAACAAAGAAGTTTTTATATTCTCCTTCCTTTATTTGTGGAATATTGCAAAAATTACAGATATTCTGTCCAGGGGTGATGCTAAGAAACTAATCCATGCATTTGTTACTTCAAGGCTGCACTATTGTAAATCTTTACTGTCAGAAAGTCCATAAACTGTAGTTAATAACCTTCAGCTGATCCAAAAATGCTGCAGCCAGAGTTTTGATTAAAAAATTAAAAAGAGAGATCATATCTCTCCTATCCTAGCTTCTCTTTATCGGCTCCCTGCTATATCAAAAGTAGAATTTAAAATCCTTCTTCTCACATATAAGATGGCCAAGCTCCATCTTATATCAGAGATCTGATTGTTCTTATGTTCCTAACAGAGCACTTCGCTCTCAATCTGCAGGTTTACTAGTGGTTCCTAGAATTTCTTAAAGTAGAATGGCAGGCAGGACTGTGTGGGATTTCAACTCGAAACAAATGTATACATAGCCTGGTAACCAGGATGGATTCTGAGCCATGTTGATAGGACCACACAGTCGCATATCTGCTATGCGTCAGAAGAGCTATTTATCATATTGCAATTTCATAGGAAGGCCATTTTTTTTAATTGTTTTTATTGTTTATTAATATAATCACAATCAATACTATTATTGTGGAACAAGCAAGTTCAGTTGTAGTTCTGATAGCATCCAGCAGATGCCACCATTCTAAACTGTATCAATTGTGTCAAGCATGGGGTCTAGTTTTGGCCAATAGTGTGTCAAATTGGTTCACTGGTTCACAGGGCTTCCAAATTGACATCACTAAGGTTTGCTCAGAAACTATCCAAAGGAGCATCTAGATCCTGAATCAAACAAAAAGGGAAACCAGGTAAGGTTAGTCAAAACTAGTCTGGAGCTGATGAGGAACAGGTGCAGGCAATTAACAGAGAAACCCAACCAACCGTGATCCCAGTTGACCTCTGGAGGATGGTCTTGAAAACTGTTCTGACTCTTAAAGGAGGCAATCACATTTCCTGCTGCTCTGCAACTCCCTGCTCTGTCCCTGTTTTGCTCTGTATTTTCTTTTATCAGCCTCTTTTTTTTTAGCTCTCTTCATATCACCCGAATTCAAACAGTGGATCTGCTCAGCTGGTCTCTCAATGCAATTGATCAAAATTTTTCAACTGGAAGACAGGGAAAAGGGGACCCTTCCTGTCCTGCCGGGACATACTTCGTGGGATACTTAATGGATTCCTGGACGGATGGTGTGTTTTACAATGTTGTCGGTGGAGGATATCAAAGATTTATGAATTTTCGTATTTATGATCCTCAGATTTCTCCTGTTTGGATTTGAAGGATACCTGATGTGTCTACAATTACAGAGTATGTCGGCAATTTGGGCATTGATCAGGCTGCCAGCAGTGGTTGACAATGCTAACAAAGGCTGTGAATGATCAGGACCATGAGCTGAGCTGTATGCGGGGTGTGATTGAACGCAAGCTGGCTGTGGTGGTGAAGTCAAAGGTGAGACGGGATAATATCTTGGATGTGGACAATCGCTTCAAGGCGGAAAAGCCCAACAAATTTGGAATATTGTATTCGCCATGTGGAGCCAGCAAGAAAAGACTCGAAGGCTAATGCAAAATACCTGTGCAGCCTGCTCTCAAATAAATAAGTGTTATTTTAGATTCTGCCTCCCCCTTATCAAACCTCCCCTAGATGTTATGGCGGAAGGTCCAAGAACTGGAGAGTTCTGTAAAACTACTACTCTACTGTGATTAATGGTCCGCACCTTGGGCTTTCAGTGTTTTGGAAGACTAATACATTTTGCCATATTCCTAGATGGAAGAGCTTCACCATCTGAAGTGGGATGGATGCTGTCTTTCTCTGAACAAGACCAGGTTTTTCCTAAAAAAGTCTACTAATTATCATCATAGCCCATATTTTTTGCAGCACACTCCCTAGAAAACCAGTTAAACAACAACATGTGGCAAAACATGTTATCACTAGTCAGATCAAGGAGAGGTGACCCAAAGAGGTTGCAGAAATTGTTTTGGCAAAGTCTTAGTCACCTCTGATGGTGTAACCGGAATCCATTACCACCAATATGATAACTATTCTCATTGTTCATTGATAAAAAAAGACTTATTTTTTAAATCACTCAAAAAACCTTTACCTCTAAAATGTCTTAATTAATTCTTCTCACTCATCTGTTTTCTTAACACCCACCTCATTTGAAGTAATCCTCGACTATTTTGCATACCCAAATGGAATAGCAAAAAAACTGAGGAACTGTAAGCCCAAATTACATGTGTATATATAAATTTATATAAATATAAATGAAAATTGGGTGAGTAAAACACAACTGAAACTGCATCAGTTCAATTCCATTTAATTAAATTCAGCTTTTTTATATAGCACCAATTCAAAACATGTTATCTCAAGGCAATTTACAGTTCACCAGATCATACAGTCAATTGATTCAAAGCTTTCTATCTAAGAAAAACCAGTTGATTGCATGAATCGTTGACTCAAATGCAATCTCTCACTAAGCATGCTTGTTGCGACAGTGGGGATGAAAAACTCCCTTTTAACAGGAAGGAACCTCCAAGAGACCAGGCTCAGTGGTAACGGCCATCACTCTTATGCAAGCCAGTAACACGGCTCTGCTTTATGCAACCCAGTCATGTATTCCCTTGTTTGAAACCTTATTTCACTGGCTACAAATATAAACAGCCCACGTGGTCTTAACCAATAGCAGCAGACCTCTATAAGGCGTAATATCGCTCTACACAGTGCATCATTGGCTGACAGGCAAGGAGCGCTCGTGAGACTTCAATTGCTGTCCCTGACTTAAATCGAGTCACAAAGATGTGGACACTTTTGTCTTGTAGGTAAGAAGATGATGTAAAGAAAAATACCAAACATCGTGGACAAACAAATGAGGAAGTTAATCTTATTAGCAAGATGCTAAACATTAGTTATGACCAGCTAACTTTTCTTATGTCAAAGCCCGGATGTTATGTGACGGTTTTCTCATCACGGAATATTATTACTATGAATATTTTGGATTACTTTTAATCTGTGGACCCTTATGGATGAATGGAATATAAACAATTAAAGATTGGATTTATAAAAAAGGCTTCTGAACGCCTTCAAAGATATGTTGTTGGTTTGTAATGTTTACATTTTGACATGCTGCTATATCTGTGTTAATTGTTCTTTAAAATTACCTTGGTGGTTGAATTGTAGAGAATCTAAGCTGATCGTAACATTGTCTATATTTGTGAAAAATGTTACCATTGTAATTTTCATGCATTTTGAGTTATGAGTTGTAAATGCTATAAAAATGGTCGCCGGCGATCAAGTGGGTTTTTAACACCCTTGAGAGATGCTTCATTTCTGGAGAAGTGCATACTGTGTAAGTATGGGAAGGAAATGGGGAAACCAGAGGGGAAGTGAAGGAGCAGAAGCAAAAGGTATTCAGTGATGTGTCTATGTTGATAATCATATTACAGTGCATGCAAATTACAGCAGTAAGATACAGAAATGCCTGACTAGAAATGATGGTTCCACCATTACTTTTGTACCCCTGCTTGCGCAGCACCCCACTAAGCTGCAGTAAGTTGATACGTACTTTTTTACACCACTGCTAAGATAAAAAAACTTAAATTCTTGAAAGCAAAAAAAAAATGTGTAGTCCTTAATCAGCTTATTTTAATTTGACACTGCATATTTTCAGACATTGTGTCACCCCAGTAGCGTGGTAATGAAATCAACATCACAATTTCCACTTCAATATTTAATATTTCCGTGACACTGGTGTCATACTTTTTTTTTTCTTTTATTTGCAGAGATATAAATAATACAAAAATACATCTTATCTCAAAAGTTAACAATATCCCTTTTTTTTTTTTTTTTTTTTTTTTACCAATCCAATGTTTGTAAAATGACAATGGTTATAACTTTATGTTAGCTGTAGAATTTGATTGATAATGGGATATCCTATCTAACAGTGTACAACTGTTTTTCTTAAAAATCATAAAACTTTATTTACAAAAATACAGGACTATTGTGTAATCGGATAACAGGAAACAACGTAAGTTGTTATAAAACACCTACAGTAAGCTTTAAACTTAAAAAAAAAAAGTAAATATATTCAAAGCTAGCATCATTTTTGTAACTAAGAAAGTAGTACTGTATCTGTTAAATTAAAAGTTTTAAGAAAATAAAAAATTCAGCATTTGCTAACTTGAAAAGCATGTCGTACTACAAAGCAAAACTCCTATATTTAAAATGTTCAGGCTGGCTCTCTTCTCAGGTCTGGCTTTCTGGTTATTTCTCTGATTTTAGAGATTAGAAGCTCTCTGAACTTGTCTCCGAGAAGAAAGTAGAAGACTGGGTTAATAACACTGTGCAAAAATGCAAACGGTCGAGCTAAGATGTAGGTTGCTTTTATAATACCTATTGTTTTACTGTGATATCCAGCCCATTGTTGCAGAGATGCAATTCTGACATTTCTCAGCACATGGTAAGGGGTATAGAGGACAAAGAACATAACAGTGGCTGATATAACAACTCTAAGTGGCCTCTTGTAGGATGTCCTGTTCTGCACAGCTCGTTCCTGCATGTGGAGCAGATGTGAAACTTTCTGTGAAAAGACACAAAGTGCGAGCAGAGGGAGGATGTAGCCTGTTATGGTTAGGCCTAAGCTGTAGCCCAGTGTATTAAAATCTCCTTCAAGGCTGGAGAAATCCAAGCATCTGCTCAAATTTTCTCTCTGCAAGTCTTTAACAATCAGGGCTATTAACGGACAAACTTCCACATTAACAGCCAGCCAGGTCAACCCTGTAACAATTAGGGCTCCTCTTGGTGTCAACAGGTGATGATTTTTCATGGGATGTTTGATGAGCAGAAAACGATCCATGCTGATCCAAACCATGAAGAGGATAGAGGAGTATAGATTGAGATGCAAGACGTAGCGGTTGATAATGCATATAAAGGGAGATGTGACCGGGTAGTCATTTGCATAAAGGTAGGAGAGGTGTGGCAAAGTGCAGAGGAAAACAAGGTCAGAGACAGCCAGGTTAAATATGTAAATATGACAGCTGTGCCACTCCTTAAGGCAAAATATGTAGCCAAGCACAACCACAAGGTTGCTCGGGAATCCAATGCAGAACTCGATGGCATAGGATGGTGACAAGTAGTATTTCTCCAAGTCTTTATTTATCTCTGTGTCATTCAGCACCTTTCACAGAGAAAGCAGGAGACATAAGGATGTTGAAGAGAAAGTGAAGAGGAAGGGTATATAAAGGGGGAAATAAAGCAAACAGGTGAGTAATGATTAAATAACTTTGTGGTATTTAGTGTTGAGCCTCTTGTTTAAACATTCAAGCATATTTTTGTTTGCAAAGATAAGACTTACCATTTTGTTGGTCCTGTAGTTTCTAACGTCGTGAACAGGGGTGAGACGGTGAGCTGCTGGCGCCACTATTTGTATACTGGAGACGGTAAACAGGGAATGGTGCCTTTAATACCTCAAGACCAGTGCATCTGGCTGCAAAGGCCATTAACTTTATGGTGATCAACACACAAAAGATTTGAGAGTCATTTGCATTAAAAGCATGTGAAGATTCTAAAGGCATAGTTAATATTTGCTCATTCAAATTGCTCCTGTAATTGCAAAATGTTTAATCTCTTTTTATCTGAGCTCATACCACAGTACTCGTAAATAAATTGAAAAGGAAGTTAGTTTAATTTCAAGGCCTCAACATATATTGAAACAATAGTAAAAATATTTGTAGAAATGTAGCGAGTCCTCTTTTCTACATTTTAGTCTACCTTAATTAATTGAACAAAAAAAAGAACATACCTCTTTCACTGCAAAAACTGTCTAGAAATAAGTACACATTTCTTACATTAAGCTTATTTAGCCTTAAATTGCATGCAGGTAAATAAGATTATTTGTTAATGGAATTAGTTTTTTTTGTTCTTAAAATAAGAAAAAACAGTATGAGAATGCAATTATTTTTTCTTATTTTAAATGTAAATTTTCTTGTTCCATTGGTAAAGTGTCTTACTTATCTCCTCAATTCAAGAAAAGAACTAACTTATTTTAAGAAAAAAATGACTCATTGGGACTTCAATTTTTGCCGTGTTATGATGTATAAATTTACAAAACTGAATAAACAGAAGTTCTGATAATTGCTTAAGAGAACTGAATAAATTGGGTGAAATTCATTTCACAAATGCCTTTACTGGGTTATTAAAAATAGTTGCTGATTGAACTTTGGCCGTTTTCTAACTTGGATTTATCTATTACTAACGCAATAGTTAATTTTATCTGGGCTTAATTTAGTCAACATCTAAAACGGTGAATATAATATAGAATTTTTATTTTCACTTTAACATTTCTATTGTACATCAGGTAATCATATTTAATGATATGAACTCTGTATGCAAAAAAAAAAAGAGCAATGAGAATTATCAGACCAGAATACTTACAAGATCTAACAGCTTGAAGAATTTTGTCCAGAAATCTCTTTTAGTTTGAAATTTAAGCTCAGAGTAATGCAGTGTCGCCAGGATATTAACTTTGCGTCAGACTGCTTCTCTAAAGGTTTGGCTACTGTATATTACTTCTGGTTGCTTCCTGTTTTGTAATATGTGGTGATGTGTTTCCTATTTTAAATGATCTGGTTTTCTACTTGTGTGGACATTTTTTTATCCACCACCCATGCAACTTATTTAATTGAACTAATTTAAATCATGGTTTATTGTAATGAGATATCTAGTTTATCTGAATTTCCTCAAGCCCAAGATGCGTTTGGAATGTTTCTTAAAACCGTCTGTCATTCTACCAAGGAAGGGGGCGGATTCTGTTTTGCAAAGATAAAGATGCTGGCTGAAATTGATAAGGGTATTTTTCACAGTAAATGGTCATCTTTGAAAAGGAACTAAGCAGTAAAGAAGTAATTCTTCTTTTCAGAAATGTAAATCGCCAGATGATAGTTTGCTGCCACCTTTTACCTTATATTTCTAGTGATATACCTGTTGGTCTAATAAAAATAAAATGGAATGGATGGGCCATACTAACCTTATTTTGAGAAATGAAGGAGGAAACGTAACAGTCTGGAAATAGCATTAGAGATAAGGAATGAATTAATATATAAGATGAATATCGGTCTTGCACATTTAATCAAAATAATTATGAAGTGGATTTAGAAAAACAAAGTCATACTTTTTAAGTGCCGTCAGATCAAAAGCAATAAAAAAATTATAAGAAAAAAATTATCTATCATTTATCTGGTATATAGCGAATGGACTATATACCGAACTCCACTGCTTCCAAAACTTAATTCAGCTCCTTTGTTTCCTGTTTTTTCTAACTGGACAAACTGATTAATCCAGGTGTGTCGTGCCATTATCGTCATGGTTACTGAGGTCACACAGATCTGGATTAATCAGGAAACAAAGGAGCTGAATGAGGTTCAGGACACAGAGGAGTTGGCCATAGTGCCCATATAGATATTTCAAGTAATATTTTGATTTTATTCTTATTCATTATCAGACTCTGATGAATAACGATTACATGTGTCTGTTTTTGAGTGCATGTAAGTGTCTGATTCAAGCTCTCTTTACATTTACAGTGGTAATGCATAAATATTTGGTATTCCTACTTGGTAATTAAATAACTTGAAGCCGGCCAACCTTGTTTTAGGTTTTGTAGCTGTTGTTAAAATATAATTTTACCTTTAAACACATTAATTAGATGTTTTATAGGCCCCCAACTTATGAACACGAATCTAAACGACGGTTAAAACTGAACTGCAAAAGAAAATAACGTCATGAGTCCTAAATCCTCTTCATACCTTAACCTTCTGCATGGTAGCCACAACCATCTTAAACTAAAGTAACTTGAAAAAAGAGCAAATGTGATGAACCACGTTCTAAATTAATTTACTGATCTGACAAAAAACTCAGGTTTTCAACTTTGTTTTTGCAGGTGATGTGATTCTATTGCAGCACCACTAAGGCAAATGTTGCTTTTGAAATATGGATGAATGACCCCCTATGGCTCTTGGATTTGTTTTATTCTTCATAGGATAGCCAGACTCATTTATAAAGATGAGTTACAGAGTGAACAAGGTGAGTTAATGCTTCTCCATTCTCTTTCAGTTCTCTTAGGTAAAAGCTTAGGACGCCCCTTGAAAAGCAGGAATGTCTCGCTGGGAAGAAGGATGTTTTGGACCCCTTCACAAACATATTACCTTTGCAATCCGTAAGATAGAATAGAATTCAACTTTATCATTACATTGTCGCAAGTACAAAGCAACGAAATTAACTCTCTGCATTTAACCCATCCCTTTGGGGAGTGGTGGGCTGCCATTTTGAGGCGTATGGGGAGCAGTGTTGGGGGTTAAGGGTCTTTGCTCAGGGACCCCAGTGGCAGTCCATGGGAGTGGTGCTTGAACTCAGAACCTCTGGGATCCAAGCACAATGCCCTAATCACTAGGCCCCCATTCCCCTATTAGATAGCTGGTGGATTGACTGATTGTCCATTTTTTAGTTGGACAAACTCTTGTGATTTGATCAGAACAGCTACATATTGGTTCGAATAGTTAGTTTGACCTCTATAATACCAAAAGTTTTAAGTCCTAAATCTTTATGAAGTGGCATTGTCTAGGCCCCAATGTATTATGGTTCTTGAATCCAAAACTGACAGTTAGGCAGTAGGATTCCAAGACCATTTAACACTTTTATACCAGAAACAAGCCGATACTGACGCTGATTAATTCAAGAATGAAGAATTCTTAATAACTTTGCTGCATGGTGAGGAGGTAATTCTGGATTTAAGTATGTTGGTCCAGGGACATAGTACATTTTCAGGATACTGGCCATCAAGGACTTGAGTTTTACATTTCTGATGTACGTTTTATCATGCATTGGACTGTGGCTTTCCTGACAGCGCGTTATCACACAGAACTATGATTGGAAGCATCCAGACACTTTTTTCTTACCTTGTTCCTTTATGCCAGCATTATTTGGGCAGTACTTATGGCAAATGCTGACACACATCTACTTTAGTTAAAAATTACCAATTAGACCATTTTGGATAGAGCCCCTTACAGAGACAGTTGAAGTCTAAATTGGTTTAACCTCAGGGTGAAGGTTTTCTAAAGATTCGTCTGATTATGATAATGAATTATAAAGGAATAACTTTAGATTTTGTGGCTGTATAAACGTCTGCCATTGTTTTATTCAGCAAAATGTAAAGTCTTGTCCTCCTTCCTGACAGTGCGGCAATGTCCTTCTCCACTTTCTAGAGCACGAAGCTATAGAAACTTCAAGTTTTATGGAGATGATGTTCCTATGCAAAATAACATATCTGACCGAATTTTCCTAGGGTAGTATGTAAATGAGACCGATATGTGGTAAGCACCAGATGACATTTCACAATCTCCTAAAGCATAAAGCCTAAGTGTAACCCAAGTTGCATTCTAGGATTAGAAATAACCCAAATTAAAGTCAACCCACGTGATTTCTTAAAGACTAGGTTCATCTGCTGGAGGAAGTGGCAAATTGTAAAACACAGAGACAGTTTGATGGTGCAAAATTGGTGAGTTGATTTACAATAGATATAACCACTTGGGAAGAGACCAGAAACCTACCTGCACATCAGGGTCCGACAGCGTTTCCTACCTAAGGCGCGGTTAGCAGCCATATAAGCCATAGCTGTCAATTAGGACAATGACGTGCAGCTGGCACATGATGTCAAAACCGTGCGAGAACAGTATTGTTCTCACTAGATTAGTGTTGAATAAATTAAGGAAAGGAGGATTTTAATTAAACCTTTAAATAAAAATAAATAGAATTAAATCTAAAAATGGAAAATAAAATAAACTGGATCTAATATAGAAAAATTATCCTGGTTACATAAGACTTTTTTAAGTTATGCTTCCTGTTTACAATGATTTTGTATTCTTAAAGTTTGAAAGGAGACAGACCATTTTTTTTTCTCCTTTTGTGTAAAATGCTCGATGTCATCCATTAACATTGGCTACAATGATGTATAACCATGTTTACCTTGTGAACCTAAAATTTTTTTTTTGTTTTTTTTTTTTTTTTACAAAAAACTATTGTTAGAGCAGAAAATTGACCAATCACAGTATTAGGTAATGTGTTCCTGCTTTTCCTCAGCTTTGCTGTTCTGAATGGCACAAAAAGTCAAGGTACAATAATTTTCAGTCATTAAATAGTTGTTCCTTAACTTTTTGATTAAAAACAATAACAAAATGCCTCTCATCTTACAATTTACTGCTTTAGAATTATAGGTGCATAGTCGCATTTTATGCTCATAGAAAAAAGACCGGAATCCATTATATAATGAAACATTCGCAAATATATTACTCATTGCCTTCAGTGTGAACGCAGCTTAAGCCTAGAGCAGCATAAGTATTGAGATATCAATATATCTCTGAGATATATACTATATATATACTATATATATCTATATATAGATGTATATATATATCGGAGACCCTGCCAAGCAGTTATATTATTATTATACAACTATATATTATTATACTGCCAAATATCTCGCTGTAGGTATATCAAACATATTTCTTGTATCATTTTTCCCCTTGGTTTGTGCTGAATATAGAAATTATTTATCTCTTAATCACATTCCTTTAAACGGAAAAATATGTATAAACTGCTCTCACAGGTCATCGACTCAGTTCCTTTTTAAAATAAATATATAGTTTTAAACCAAACCTTGGTAAACTTTCTTCTTTTTAAACATGTTGTATAAATAAACTTTTTTTTATTTTAATCTAATATGTAATAGCAGATGGTCATGCTGTGAATTTAGTATTTAAAACTGTACACTGCTAAATATATTGATTCATTTATAAACACAAATTTATGAGGAAAAACCTTGTGGCTTATTTGAAAACACACAGCTTTTGATTGTGGACATTTACATTTTGAACTCTACATACCATTGACAGATTATTTTTTTAAATATGTATAACATCAGCAAGATAAGTTCACTTTTTAATCTTTGCTAAAAGATTCCAACTTAACATTCAGTGAGTGTTGAAAAATGAACTATTAAGTATTCTAAATCCACATCGTTGTAAACCTTTGTCTTCATGCTCTGTTTTTTGTGATTACATAACACATTGTGATCTTAACTGTTGATTTGGATTGTAAGTTTATTTTGACAACAAAGCCAACAATGTCTATTTGCCCTTAGAAAGCACATGATCTGCTGCTGAGAGACATGTGAGACAAGGCCTCTCGAGAGACAAGAGATGGGGGATCTGGGATTGTTAGTGGTTTGTTTGGTTTGGTTTCTATGTGATCAAGAATAATCCTGCAGCATTCTTTGGCTTGCATAGTGTAGATATTTTTTGCCAATGAAGGTCAGCACAGATGGGGCAAGTATATTTCATTTTTTGTTACAGCACTAATATTTTTTAGTTTAAATATTCCCCTGCTCTCACACTTATTAAAAGGCCATTTTTCTTACTTTTATTAATTATGGGACTTGAGTGAATCAGATATTATTGAAAAAGCATTTGTTTCCAATCATTACCTAAAAAGATAAAATCAGATTTACTTTTTCTTAAAGAGCAAGCACGCCCTCTGGTGGAATTTAGAAAGTTTTTCACTGCATTTTTACTGCTACCTCTACAACTACTTCTACCACTGTCTCTGCTAATACCATTACTAACTAAACTGACAAGGACAATGATGTCTTTTAATATTCTATGTGTATTTGTGTAATGTGTTTTTGCATAATATATCTCATGTTTTTCAGACCAGAGACAAAACATTTGTAAATTACAATTTTTTTTTTGCAAATAAAACTCAATGTCTTTCAAGTATACATGTGTCTTTGTCTATTTAAAGAGCACTGTGACTCAAGTATTATCAAGCATATGACAATGTGGTCAAAGCCAGACACAGTCACTTAAGAGAAAAATCCAACAAGCTTTGGGTGTCTTGTTTTATTAAATGTGATGAAGGGATAAAGACATTTCTAAGTAGATTAAAAAATTTAGAATGATTTTGATAAAATTTGCTTAGCTATAGAATTGGTTATTTAAGTCAGTACCTGTTAAACTTATGTTAAAAGTAACATGTCTAAGGAAACGTGTTATTCCTTATTGTCACAGACTTTGCAGTAAATTCTTGTTCTGAGTATACATTTCATGGAATTGGAAATTGGAAATAGCAGCCTCAGAGATGTCTGAGGCCTTTTTTGTGTGTATGGTCCATTTTAAGTCATTAGAATCAGAAAGAGCTTTATTGAAAGGTAGTGCTTAATAAGTAGGAGGAATTTGCTTTGGCGTTAATGTTATTCACATAAACAAATACTCAGCTGACATGAACCAAATTGGAAATATATCATTTGTTATACAAAAAAAAAAAAAAAAAAAAAAAATCCAAGTTGTATAGGAATATTATGAGAGCAGAACATTAGTGTTACGTTTCTGTTGTTGTCCCTGGTGGTGGCAGCAGTGTACCAGATAGTAACTGAGGAGGGGATGATGGACTTATTAATGGCAGAGTAGAAGTGCACCATCATTGTCTGGCAGGCTAAGCTTTTATAGCAACTGCAGGAAGTACATTCTCTGCTGGACCTTCTTGGTTAGGAAGGAAATATTCAGCTCCCTCTTGAGGTCCTGAGTGATGATGGTGCCAAGGATCAGAGGGTGTCCAGGGTCCATATGGGCAATATCCAACCTGTAGGAGGACTTACCCCGCAGAGAGGGTGTCAGTTTCAGTCTAACTTCAGGAGCAACTGTTGGTGTACAGCAGGGGAAGGCAACATCGGTCTCCGCTGCCACCGTCCTTCAGCTTTTGCAGGAGAGCTATTTTAAATAATGCCTAATTAGTCTGTTCTATTGGCCTGATACATAATAGACAAAATAACATAGATGTAATATTGTTCTGTCTATATTTTCTCTCACAAACTTAGGAAAGTAAAGGTTTCCTCAAAAACTCACTAATGATTGAATTTACCTTGATCAGTCCCTTTTTAAATGTACAGATATTCCGTTTCATACAAACAGCAGCAAGACCCTACTTTAAGTCCTGCAATGACTTATGAGGGATTTTGGAGACTTTGTTTAACATTGCATGCTTCACTTTTAGCCTTTCTTGCCTAGGCGGCCATTCCAGGAATTTGTTTTAAATGTCCACCACTTGTAGTCTAACTTCTGTAAAAAAAAAAATCAGCCGCACGTGTCTTTCTGAAGGCTTCAGAGAACTCTTTCACTCTTAAATAGATATCAAACAGCTAAACAGCTGGAGCACTCCAAAGCAAATACCCTTGAGATAAAAACAGGACAAACCTCCTTGAAATGCTAATTACTCTGTCTCTAAGGCATGTGAAGTACTGTATCTCTACAAAAGTATCTGGAACAAAAATAATATCTGTCAATGTGTATATTGACAAAGGATGTTTATATAGAAAACTATATGTGGG
>NW_015150497.1:627022-661773 GCF_000732505.1 Cyprinodon variegatus | reverse complement strand
ATATATATATATATATATATTTCTATATGTGTGTCTTTTATGCCCTTATGTATGTAATCCTTGTATTTTCCTTTAATACATCCGTCCAGGATTTCTATGCTTCACTTACTGACTTGCTGTGAGCCACTGAGACTCCCATTAGCACTTGTAACTTATACTCATGTCCTACTTTTGGAAGGTGACACACTTAGACTTTTATCACCACAATTTTGTGCTAATTATCAACATGGTTCCCATTTCACAATGAGCTAATTAGATCACTGTTTGATGTAGTCTGTGGCTGTGGAGTGTTATAATGTCCATCAAACCACACCAGTGTCTCAAATATTGGAAAGTTAACTGCAAAATATCAAGATCTTTTGCAAAATAAAGCTGTGGCTGCAGCAAGTTTCCCTTGTTTCCTCATCTATGCTGCTGCTATAGATTTTTTTATGCTTTCTTATGTTTTTGACATGAGCCCATGTCTTCTATGGCTCATGTTAGTTTTGCTGGCTGAATTTTATTGGGTTGGCATGAACATATATTCTTCAAAGGCCATCTGGAAATAGATACATATATTTACTTCTGTTTTTGTTTGTATATGACTTGAAGTTTGTATCACTGTATGTTTAGTGAGAGAAACAGTTGAGATGCTATTTTCTTTTGTAGAAACTCTGGGAAATGAACGTACCTCAGCTGAAGGTACCAAATAAGCTGAGTTGCTTAAAATTGCAGATTTAACACATAAACAGTTGATGCATAATTATGATACATGTAATTACATTATATGTACGGCTTACTGTATGTCTGAAAAGGGCTACTAGGAAGTGAATCATATTTAATCACATTCCTTCTCCTTCCTTTCTTAAGCTGAACCAAACTGCTGCAAAATTAACAAAAAGATAACGGTAATAATAATAGGAAAATAAATAACAGTAATTCCTCAAAAATAAAGACAAAATACATCTTCAGCCTCTATTTTACTTGACTTAAACCTGAATGCATATAGTAAAAGTGTATCTTTAAGGTACCTGAAAGTTCTATCTAGTGGTAAGACATACCATATATGGGAAGCAGCAGAAGCATCAGCAAAAAGATGATTACCTCTGCTACAAGGTCTTGATCAGATACATTTAAAATTATCTGATTATTTGACTTTAATCTGTGACAAAAGAACCTAAAGATAAGAAGGAGACAGAGCATTAACAACTATAAAAATTTCATAAGTTCTAAGAGAATAAATCACAGAAGAAGAGGAGAAAGATCAGGTTCAAAATTCAGACCTTGGTGATTGGATAATATCTCATGCTTTGCATTTGACATTTTATGAGACTTATGTTTAGGTCTTTTGGTCTCACCATCCAATTGAAAAGGGATATGTGAAATATGATCCTGAGGAGTTGGGACCAAACATCACATGTATCAAACTGGAAGTGATATATATATATATATATATATATATATATATATATATATATATATATATATATATATATATATATATATATATATATATATATATATATATATATATATATATATATTTTTTTTTTATTTTTTTTTTCTGATGTAAAATAATTACAAAGTAATTATATCCAAATTACGGGGGACGGGGGACATTGGACACTTAGAGGTCCTTGGATCTAAGACCCAGCCTCCTTTATGCTCAACAAGCCTAATACATAGCTTTCTTATGTTATATCTTCTCTTATGGGGATCTTAGTCATTTCAAGTTGGTTTGTTCTGGAAGATTTTTCATTCATACCACCGACATATTCTGTATCAGTCATTCTTAGTGTTTCAGATATGATTAACTCTGTTGTCCAAAGACTATATCCAACTCAGCAAAGACTTTGCAGTCCCACTGGGAGTTCATATCAAACTCATTCTATATATTTATTTAATCTGGTTACCGAAAACGACAAATTTGAAGCTCTGGCTTGTTCCAGATGCTGTGTTTCTGCTTTCAGAAACTCTTGTTTTAATGCTGCCTCACTATGTTTGTGGCCTGAAGCAGGTCTCTGGATGACGCTATTTGAGGAGATTGCTCATACTTTTCTCGTACAATGAACCCACTGACTTGCAGTAAGCTGCTGCTGCCTACTTAAGTGTTCCCTAAACGGTACGTAAAATTGAGTGAACCTTTGCAGATTTTCCACAAGATGCAAAACGTCTCTCTGTGTACACTGGCAAATGTGCAGAACATCCATCTTCAGAATTCAAGCAGAATGCGAGCCTTTATTTGGCATTGTATGTCAATGGGTGTAGCTGACTTCAAAGTATAGTCACAGGAAACACACCAACAGAAACACACATCAGAGCTTTTGCAATTAGCCTCCTGTTTCATTACCTGCATCACGCGCGTTTACGTAGTAGAGCATTACAGCATTGCACAGAAAATAACGGCTCTCCTGTTCTGTTTCTTGACTTCATGACTTCATTGCACTCCTGATAGGGAAACTGGGAGCTGTGAAACAGGTTGTGTTATGTAAAGCTAACTGTAATGGTTTAGCAAGGTTTGTGGAGATGACTTGTTCTTCAAACCTTTGTGAACATTGTGAGACGCCATTCTACATAGAAAAAGTTAAAGTAGTCATAATTTCTTTGACATTCCGTAACTGCATACTAACTCCCTTTGTGATCATCATTGTCATTTTTTCTTATTTTGATACTTACTGTACCAACAGATAGAAAGAGAACATGGTGACACACAAAAAAACATAAGTTACTTTTACAGGAATATCTCAAAAGAGCTCAAGATGTAAATGTTTTGCTATAACAAATAATTATTTATCTCTGAAGGATCCATGAGGTCTTGTATTGTATGTATTTGCTAACAACAAATTACTACAAAAGGTAACCAGCAACTGTTTTGGCAATAAACAGTACTCCACCATATTACATCCACAGGATGTTGCCATCCACACAACAAGAGTCTAATTCTAAAAAGTGCTGTGTTTGTATGTGTTTAATTCAGTTTCATGTTTTAAGATTTTTTTGCAGATTGCTGCAAATGACATAAGGAAAGCAGGAAATTAGACCAATGTTAAACTTTTTGGCTTGATTGTAGAAAATTCACTCATAACATCACTTTGAACATATTAACTATGAAACGTGGTGATAGTATCATGCTTCAGGGATGCTTGTTTTCTGAAAGGACATGGAAGTTGGTCAGAGTTCTTTATAATAGTGAGTCAGTTAGAGAACGTCTCTGGAATGGAAAATTTCAGACTTGGGTGAGATTTCAACTTGCAGCAGGGCAATAACCCTTGACCTTTAGCTGAGGTGGGATAGCTAACAGCATTAGGCTTTGGTAGAGCAGTTCCAAAGATAAACTTTAGAATATGCAAACTAAAAAACTGCATCACAGATGGTCTACATTAGAAAGCTTGGGAAATATTTCAGACTTGACCCACCAGATGTTTCAAAAAATACCTGCAGATGTGAATAGATTGGAAGGTTTTACCACGTAGTGGTGGGTGCTGTGGGGCTGGTTAAAAAAATTCATGACCGCGCTTTTCATATTTCTTTTTTTTTTATCTTCTTTATTCATATAAAAAAAAAACAAATAAAAAAACGTTGGTAGCGCTGTTGCTTTGCAGCAAGACGGTTTTGGGTTAAATTCCTAGCCAAGGGTCTTTCTGCATGGAGTTTGCAGGTTCTACCTGTGCATGCTTGGGTTCTCTCTGGGTACTGTAGCTTCCTCCCACAGTCCAAAAACATTACTGTTAGGTTAACTGGCTTATGTAAATTGTCTTCAGGTGTGAGTGTTTGTGTGCATGGATGTGTGTCTTCTTGTGTCTCTGTGTTGCACTGCAACAGAGTGGTGACCTGTCCAGGGTGTACCCCGCCTCTCGTCGATAGACTGCAGGGGATAGACACCAGCCCGACCGCGACCCTGACAAGAACTAAGCTGGAGAAAGTGGATCGATGGATGATTGTTTTTCTTGTTGGTCAAAATCAAAAACCTGACATTTGTCATGTTTTGTCATGTGAAACATGACAAAATGTGCATGACACAAGTGCATGTAAGACATTGTTTTTTGCATTTATTCATACTTTTTTGGTCCTTTGTTTTATTTAACTGTGATTTCTTCCTTCCGCCAGTTTTAGTTCAACTCCCCTCTCCTTTCTCACTCCAGGGGGGGATTATGCGTCACACTATACAAACCCGTCAAAGCCTTGCTCAGCTGCACACAGACAAGGAATACAAAGGTATTGCAGAAGGTAACTAGACTCCTGTTTCAATTTCTGTTCCCTCTCTCATCAGCTCACTCAGCAGGCAGACAGGGCAAAGGTCTCAACCCCTGACATCCAAACCCTTTGATGTCTTAATGCACCTCAGATTTCTACAGCATGGGATGGATTTGGCTTAAATATATTCTAGCTGACTCTCTGTCCTTGAGTGATGCTAAAAAACAAGCAGGTGGGTAAGAAGTCTGGATTTTAGTCACTGTGAGCCTGTGAATCTCATTATAAGTTAACATTTGTTTTAGACCAAAATATCTTTGGAAAGCTTTGATCGATTCAAAATTAATTGAACTATGGGAGAGTTGTCATGTAGAATAAATTTTTTTGGCACATTTTTCAACTTCTAATTGGTCCTAACTCATTCTAGAAACAGTCCAAGCACTTTAAAAACCCATCTAGCCATTTTGGCAATAACTTAATGTTTCATTGCTGTCTTGAAAAGAAAGTCAGTTATGATTTTTTACTCAATAATCAGCAGGCACTCTCCATCTACTGTAGTAAGTCAAGCCAGTCACCTATCATCCTAAATCAACCCCTCAATGACCAACCCAAGCAGAGCTTCATTATCAACATTCGACTACTGGAAAAGACAAACGTTTTATAATAGGCTCCAAATACAAGATTCCCATGGATGTTCTCCCGGTCATGAAAAACTGTGGTGGGTGGCTTCATGTTTTTGGGGGGCCAACCACATTTCTGAAGTAACATTTACTTTGTAGGGAAGCACTTCACTAAGGACTTTTTGAAAGATACCGACAGAAAATGGCTGGATTCTCCAGCAGACTTGTTCTAAAGCAAAGTTTTGTTCCTACAGTTTGCTACAAATCTGCATGTAATGGAGATGTAAGTACTTTCCTTCTTGTTTATTTGTATTTGAAAGTAATGAACACATTTTGTGCAGCCAATACACCTATCCCTACTGAAAAAAAAAAAGAATAAAATGTTACCTTTCTCTGGCAGTTCTTTCTTTTTACCCCTGTGGTATTCTAAGTTTGAAAGGCAAAGTAAAGTAAAAATGTCTTACCTCATGATGCATATTATGGGACAGATAAATACAGTTAATAAAATACTTTTATGGGGATAAAAGTCTATATATAGCTCCAAAAAAAAAAGAAGATTAGAAGATTAAGTCCAATGCACATGTACGTATTTATATAGAATCTGAACAAATCGGCACAAATTAATAGCAAACTTTTAGCAACTATTACAGGTCTTGTTAAAAAAGAGGCTTCTACTTTAACGACCTCTTGTAAACATACAGTAGTTACCCAATTATTTTCGAAAAACTCATTAAAACTACTCACAGTATTAAAAGCAATGGTCTGTCTTTATATTTTCTTTTAAGTAAATGTCAAAAATGGATGAAAATAAAAAACAAATTGACCTATATATGAATAATCCATATTCATAATTTATTGAGAGAACTATTTGTTAGTGAAAGTCAGTTATTTGTATGGAAATAAACTTTTGCCTCTCTCCATCTTTGCCGACATAAATATTCCTTATCATTTTTACTACTTCTCTGAAACCATCAGTATGGCAGATGTAGATATAGATGCAAAAGCTTTGAGGAAATTTACAAACCTTTGTATTTTAGATCACTAAGTACAGTAGGTCTAGATGGAAGTTAAATGTAAACAGTTCTTTGAAAAACACTGAAAAAAATAACACATATAAGTGGTTGTAATCATTTTTGTTGGGCTCTGACTAGTTAACCAAAGCTTGTAACCAAGACAACTAATTAATGGAACAGCTTGTAACAGAAGAACCAAAAGTCCCTTTTTGAGTCAAAAAGACCTCCCAGAAGATTTATCAAACTCTGCTGTGTTTATGAAAAGTATTGTTGTGAAGCCATCTGCCCAAATCTGATTGGAGCTGTGAACAAAAAAAGGCTTTCTGCATTCTTGGCTTAAAATGAGGGAACAAACCTGCTGAGCATGGAAAAGTCTGGAAACATAAATAAATAAATAAATAAATAAATAAATAAATAAATAAATAAATAAATAAATAAATAAATAAATAAATAAGAACCAACTGGATAATCAAGTTAAAGAATTATCTTAGTAATTTAGAACCAAATCACTCAAATCAATTGAGGTTGAGACCACTAAAGAAGTTTCATGTATATGTCATATTTGTCAAAATGGTGATTAACTTTTATGTTTATAGTTTTAAAAAATGCCTAAAATGAACCAAAATGTTTAGGAAAAGAACTAGTTTTGTTTTTAAAATATGCAAGTAAAAAAACAACAACAACAACAACAAAAAACATGTAAATAGACGTGGACAAAGCTGACCACAAAACCTTTCCTGTAGTCTGAATGCAGCAAGGACATTTTGACAGAGAAAATCTCTAACAAGAACTAAAAGGCTCTCAGATGCTTCAAAAATTCTTTACAAGCTCTGATACTTGCCATAGGGGAGATTTCTTAGCATATATCTGAAGCTCAGCTTGGAACCTTTCCTTTTTAATGTTTTTCTTTCTATATCTATTTACTTGTTGTTGTTTTTTTAATGAAAAACACACAAAATAGAAGGCTAATCCAAGTTCAAAATGAAAGAAATCTCTTACCTTTAACAACCTTCCTTTGAGGAAAAAATTCCCTACTTTTTACAGAAGCTGAATTATTAATGGCACTGGTGGTAAATGCTGCAAACATCTTGCAGCATTCTTATAACTAAAACATTAATAATATAAGTTTGGGAGCCTTCTTCTGGTGAAAAGAAGTAATTATGAGACAACTGTGCATCTTTTGAGGAAAAAAAAACTAGAATCATGTGAGCGTCCCAATATATAAACTAAACTAACTGTGCTGGTGGCCTTCTCTCTTTATATAGCACACACTCACAGACAGGCATTTATCTGTCATTTGTGTTTTTTATGAACCAAATCTTTTCCTGAGAGAAATGAACAGAAGAGAGTAAAAATAGTCAAAACTATATTTTTTTTAGCAAGAGGGATTCTTGATCGTATTCTGAGGAGATCTTCCAGGATTTCTATTAATGTGAGACCAGATACTCATGCAGTATTAATGTAAGATTCTCCTCTAAGGATAGCTCACATATATTTCTTTTGGTATTAAAATTCCCCGTCTTTTTTTCTTTTCTCATTTTCTCTGACATCAAATATTTGTCAGATATCCAACAAATAAGCCTTTTATTTGGCTTTCTGACTGTTCAAACACCTTTGAAGAATTCCAGAGCAAGAGTCGTGCCTCCCACTCACCTCTGCGTACACATAACACTTTGCCCTTCAAAACCTTTGGAATCTTAGGAGCACTTTACATTGGAGACCTTCGTGGAACACCCTTAACCCTGTTCTTACTCAGTTACTGTTCCATATTTGACAATAGCCCTACACATTGCAGCCTTATTTCATTTTGGCCACTTCTATATTTCTGTATCCCTTCTGTGTAAACAACACACATGCGGGGGAGTGCACACACATGGTCAGCCATGCTCTGTTTATATGAGTGGGGATAGATGCATACCACTGGTTTGAACACTGTAAACATGTCTTAAACAGATGTCCCCTACTGCAAAGTGTAGTTGATGTCATTCTACTGGAGCCAAGTTCAACACCCTATGCATGAAAATGCACAGAGAAAACACATGACAAAAAAAGATAAAAAAAAAAACTTTAGTATTGGCTTTTACATCAGTTTTCTGGAGCACACATCAGTGAACTAAGAACTGTGCCTAGCAGAGCAAAGAATTGAGTTAGCCCATACAGTCAGTTTTCATCTGCACTCATTAGCTCACTATTATTTGTTAGACCTGATAGACATCCCTCTCTGTCCCTTTCATTCATTTGTAGGTTCCTCCTTTCCCCTTCTTGTGTCTGCATCATATTCTCCCCTTATTTCCATTGTACACAGAAGCACAGTAAGAGAGAGAGAGAGAGAGAGAGAGAAAATAAAATATTGACTCCATAGAATGATTACTTGTAAGCCTGGGCTGTGGTAGACTGCATCCTGGTTTCAAGTCAGCAACTCACCGTAAGCAAAATGTAATGGCTGAGAAATGGAGCTGTAGTCAAGAGGCCCAGGCTGGTAGGCTAGCTTGCATCAAATGGAAAACAGTCAGGCAAATCTTCTTGGTTTGGCTAGATGCTTATCAGGCTTAGAATGCTGCTTTTTGATAATATGACATTTGTTTGACTTGCAAAACTAATAGAATATTTTCTTCCCCATTCAAATGTGTGAATCACAAGGAAAAACAGTGTCTGCTCTATTCTAAGACATGTATTTGCATTGTTTTTACATAGGCACACAGAGAATGCATGTAGGCTTTGTGTGAACATGAATAATTCAAAAACCATGCCGCAAAATCAAACAAAGCCGTTGCAGAGAGCATGGGAATTCCAGTCTGAAAAATTGTATTAAATTTGTTGTACAATTTTTATTGATCCACAACACACCTTACTGTGGGTCATATTGTTTTTTTAGTAAAGGGTAATAAGCAGTTACAGCACAGAAGGCTTTTCTTAGAAGACGTGGTAACAAATAGAGTTTATTGTCTGCTTCATAATTGATTGGCTACTGTATCTGCTATATGGATAATTGGCAAGGAAAAAATTTATATTCCCTTGATATTTTCTATTGCTTAACATTTAAGACACAAACACAGCTGTATTTGTACTTTTTACTATATTTATTACCAGCAAAGGAAAAAAAAACACACATTCTGTTATTATTATTTGGTTTCTGTCATTATCATCAACTGCTTCTTCATGTTTTCAATTTTTCCAGTTTTTACACATCATAACCTCAGTTTTGAGTGTCTCCCTGGAGGAAAGTGGACGGACTATTAAGGGAACAGGAAGGGAGAGAGACCTGTGAACATCCTTTTTCTGTGTAATGTTTTTTTTTTTTTTTATTATGAATAAATCTGGTCCTTTAATTAAGTGGTGCCATAAGGTATTTATACATTTAAAAATAACATCAACTGAGAGAATGGACTTTATTTACTGTGCAGCCACAATATTGGACATTCTGGGGGTCCTCTCTTGGGGGTGCAAATGATTGAGTCCACCCGACAGTGACCAGTGCCAAGTGTTTAGTCACTTAGCTCAGATTGAATGACCTTGAAACTGAACATCATGCTGCCAAAAATGCATATATCAGAGTAACAAAATAGGAGAGAAAGGAAAAAGAAAAAAGGCAGAATGAGGGCGGCAGCTGTTGACTGCTTTCAAGGTAAAGCAAGTTTGCATGTTTTTCATAGGCCAGCTGCTGCTCAGGTTTGTATGTTCATGTGAAGTCTGAAGCTAAGCTAGTTGTCAACCTGCATCTCCCGCCTACGGCCCTCTGCAGCACGCGCTCAGTCTCCCCGGTGGATCATTCACGTCTCTCGCTGTAAGCCTTCTAGTCCTGTCATTCTCATCATACTGAGCGACTCTCGTTAACTCTTTCTCTCTCTGTTACAGTATGGCCCACAACTTTTTTTTCAATAAGCTATGTAAATTCTGCCCGATCTGTCTCCTCAGGGTGTTCTGCAGTTGGGTTAGAAAACTAGCAACCATGACTAGCTTTACCTGCTGCTAGATGATTTCACCTAAATAGATTCATTAATCTAAATGAATAATTCAAGAAATAAAACTGCAATGTTATCGTGATCAGACTATGGTAAGTCATTTTAATATGTATTAGTTTTACTGAATATGTATTCCTGATATCTTAACAAACGATATTACATGGTTCACATTTAAAATAAACATTCTGAATGTCTAAAAATGAATTTCAGGTCTCCATATCTCTATTTTTATTGGTCATCATTTTTATTATTTTGACTATGAAGAAATGTATTTTAGATATCATTATTAATACCTATTCAGTTAAGCTTTAAATGTCAAAATGGCAACTTAAGATGTGTACACATTTCTAGGTATGTAAAACTTAATTCTTACTAGTATAATTTTTTTTTTTTTTACTTCCTGAAATTCAGTTTCTGCTGCAAACATGTAATTTAGATTAGGAAGAATCTTAGTGATCTATAATTTGAACAAATGGAACATCAGAGAGGAGGGTGCTTTTAATAAAAACAGCCTGCCATAACCCACTTCATATACACTTTCACATTAACTAAAGCAACAATCTTCTCCTTCGCCAATCTTCCTCTCCTCTCCTTTGCAGCCATCTTTTAAACACATTATCCTTTTTTTTTATTTCTTCATTAAAATCTGTAGCTCCAGTGGGGTAAAATAGCCACTTCCTGTAGCCTGTTGTCATGGTATTGTTGATTCAACTATTTCATAGCAGTCGTTGTGAAACCAAAACCGTAGAGTTCCCAACCTTAGGCTAGATCAGTTTAGAGTTACGGATTTAAATCTGAGTTTCTTAGCGCTTACGGACCCCAGCCTGTCTGCTGCTTTAAGTATTAAATATAAAGAATATAGAATATAAAGTAGAGATACGAAAGGTAACTGTTAACTAGCTCCACAGGTGGCCCCGTCCAGGAAAGACACAGCCAGGCAGTTTCAAGGCAGTTTTTATATCAGAGGATGAAAAAAAGAGCACATGCAGTTAGTCACAGAAAATGAAACAGGACTACACTTGAAACAGGGCAAACTCCAAAATCTAAAAAACGAGACGTCAATGGCAGCCGCACAGCGGATATTTCAATCATGGATGGTGTCACATCTGATCAGGAACAGACCAGATTAAGCTATTTTAACAGGAAAAAGAATAGGTAACATATGCAGCAGAATGGAAGAAGAGAGACAGAATGAAACAGAATGAGGAAAAGTTGTCCCTATGTCCTTCAGCAGCCTAATAAAGCAGTATAAATTGAGAAAATTGCTCAGGATTGCCTAATTATTTTTGCATTAGGTATAAGAAAGGTAGAGCCCAGGAAGAGCCATGGAAAAGTGTCTGTCCAGACTGAATTCCGCTCTACAGATCACTCTATCTCTGCTTACCTATCTACTCACTACTCACTATGCACACATCACTCTGTTTTTAACTATAAGCTTTATCAAATTAGGGTTCAATCCTAATTTTAAAAGTAAAGAGGGTTTTTGCCTCATGGACTAAAACAGCCAGTTGGTTCCACAGGGAGAGGAGCATGATAACCTAATGATCTACCTCCCATTCTACATTTAGAAATTATAGGAACCTCAAGGTGTGGCAGATACAGATGGGGACGCACACACCCCCCTTTTGAAGAACATAATAAATGTCTGCTACATACTTTTTTGTAGTAAGATTACCTGTAGCTCTCATCTACAACACCCTCCTTGAAGGAGAGCATGCGCGATATTATTATTAAATTTGTAGGACAAAAACATGAATGCTTAACATTGCTGACATCATTAATACTCACCATCAGCATCAATCACACATGTTTCTACTAAAATATTTTCTTTTTGCTGTGGATCTTTGTAATAGGGATTATTAGGATCATAAAAAATTGGTTTGTTCTTTACTTCCAAACCAAACTAAGGCATCTCTTCATCCATGCCTGCAATAAGTAGCTGTGAGATAAGCTCTTGGAAGTTGTTGTGACTGGATTTGATTAAACTTTTAAGCCTCTCGGTGTAAAATAAATATTTTGATCGAGATGAGATAGTTTGCATCAATAATTTAAGCAAACCATCTTACTTTTTGGGAATATATAAGAAATATGCGATAATGGGGTTCTGTGAAATAGTAAAGAAGGCATTTTTGTCGTCATTTAGCTCAGTGTTTTCCAACCTTTTTTGACTTTGGGCATTTTGCCTTACCATGAATACTGTCCAAAGGTGGAATGGACAATGACTGAATATAAAATCTTTTAATCTTTTAATTTGATGATTTAATGCTTATCATTGCATTCTTTCCATCTCAAATAAAAAAAAAAACATAAATATTTGACCTGGAAGTTAGTAATGAATAGAAATAAACACAAACTAAAATCATTATATAAACCTGTATTTATAAAACTGGATTCCCTTATAAATACTTTTAAACTTGATAAATTAGGAACAAAACGCAGAACAACAATTATAGTCAGACTGACTTAATTAGTTTCATTTGTTTTCATCAAGACACCCGAGCTGCTTTGATGAGCTACAATAGCTAAGTGTGAATAACAGCAGACACCAGGCTGTTCTTTATTTCCAGGAAGTCCCTCTGCTTGGCTTTTATGTGTGTCACAGCTGAAGGCGAACTCAAAGTAAAACATAATCTTTGGTTAATAAAAGCTTTTTTTATTTTTTTTATTTTGGTCCTAACAAAGCAAAACAGATTTTATTTTATCAGCTAAGAAAATGTTTTGCTGTACCCCTTCCAATTCCATCACAGCAGAGGTACGCGTACTCCCGATTGGCAAACACTGATTTTGCTTCACATTGTCTCGACATTACCCTTAGGTGCGCAGCCCCCTTTGGAAAATCCTGGATCCACCCCTGCTAAGTAAACCTGAATTTTGAGAGTGAACTCCTCTGTTAGGAAGGTACAATCAGATCGCTAATATAAGATCATCTTGGTTATTTAGGGCTTTATATGTGAGAAGGAGGATTTTATATTCTGATTCTATTCTGATCTAACAGGAGGCCAAAGAAGGGAAGTTAAGATAGGACACATAGGATCTCTCTTTTTAAACATACACTCCTAATATACAATATAAATTTGAATAGACTGTTACTATTACTAAATATTATTTAAAATTGATCCTATTTGTGTTTTACAATGACACAGTCAATGTATCCAGATAGATTCTGTGTTAGGTCTATTTTTTTCCCATTAAGGATTAAAAAAAGGCATTGATCCATGTATAAAGTTAGTGTAGACACATTGAAAGAGGTTTACAGTTGTAAATATAGCCCCAGGTGGTTCCATAAGTTAATTACTTAGGGGGACTTTATTTACAGATAAAGAACAAGAAACCATGTATAATTTCACTTCCAGCGTTTTATTGCCATTACACTGTCACAAGTACAGAGCAACGAAATGCACTCTCTGCATTTAACCTATTCCCTTGGGGAGCAGTGTGCTGCCATTGTGCGGCGCTCAGGGAGCAGTGTAGGGGGTTAAGGGTCTTGCTCAGGGACCCAGAATGGCAGTCCGTGGGAGTGGGGCTTGAACTCAGAACCTCAGGATTCCAAGTGCAAAGCCGTAACCACTACTGTAGGTCGCCACTCCCACAAGCAGGCTTTAGCGTGAAGGATCTTACCGAAGAACCCACACTGGCAGCTCATTCCCCTCAGTCAGGATACAAACCCAGGCTTTGCAGGGCGGGGGACTTCACAGTAATCTGCTATTTTACCATGGTCTGTCATATTTAATATTTACAATTTACAAGGATGTGGTTGCAATGTGGCAAAATAATGGAAAATGTAAGGCATAGGAAAATTTTTGCTGGAAAAAGTAATTTATGATATAAACTATTGTTTTATTATACTAATCCAATCTTTGTTTTATTCATTCAATGAGGAGCTCAAGAAAGAAAAAAATGTATTTCCTTTGGAATTATGGGTAGGGTAGTCCCTCACATTGTGTGACTCAGTTGAGGTCTAATCTGTAAGCTCCTTGTAGGGGTACTAAAGGGATTGGATATGCTCTTCTAATTCTATTAGTGCTGCAGCAGGGGATTACTGTCTGCTAAGAGAAAGTGAAAACAGTGTGAAGAGGGTAAAAAAATCATTACATTAGTGTATCTGGCTGTGCCAAAAATGTGCATGTTTATATGCCCCTGTAAGAAAAAAAAAGAGATTTTAAAAAATCAGGTTAATATAAAGTACTGCAAACTGAGAAAAGTAAAGGAAAAAAAAAATTATGGTCTTTTATGAAAAACAAGATTCTCTTGTTGATTTATTTTGGCTCTTACGCTTTTGCTGCTATTGCTTTTAAATTACTCTATTAAGCTGCCCAGCACCTGTAAGTATAATTTTCATTAATGATGTGTGAGTTTATTTCGCCTTAATATTAGCTGCCTGTTGAGTGTCAGAACTGATGTTTTCCTCAGTAGTTTACCTAATTAGAACAGTTCCTCGGTTCGGCTATATACAGTACAGTTATAATCTTCATTCTGTACGTGGCAAAGATTTTGGAATGGAATAAGAGCAAAGTGTAATATTTTGATAAGGCCGGAGACATGAATGTCTACTCATCTGCAAAAGTGTATGATGTAAAATGTGATGATGTGGCAGACTGGAGATGTATAAAATGCTTCTTTAACTGTTAATCTTGGACACTTCGCGAGAAGTGAGGCCAATTGGTAAGCAGAAACCTTATGTAATCCTAAGCAACTTCTCTGATCTGAGTGAGATTACAATTTCTATCAAAATTTGTTGTCATGTCTCATGGTTATTTAATACATATATGTTATGAAGTGTTACTTAAAGAGTTTGTCCTGATTGATCTAATTTCAGGAAAGTTCAACTGAGAGAGAAAGCTTGACCTTTAACACACCTCTTAGAATCATTTTTACTGATGAACACAAAAAATTACAATTTGTAAAAATAAAATGTATAAGGTTGATAGTCAAAACTAATAAAAAAATATGTAAAAGGAATCAACTGGAAATTTTGCACTTGAAAATCTCTACGGGAGCAGAACTGACATACAGCATAAAGCCTCCAATTACCCTGAGATCCCGGATATAGCTAGCTGAAAGAGGCAGCTAAACTGATCTTTGAAATGGCTGAGCACAAAAAGAGCACAACCATCAAAAGTTAGATTATGCAAGGATTGACTGTTTTCTCTACACCCAAAGTATTCAGTCTACATGGTTTGGGAATCTGATTAGGATGCTTCTGTTTCCAAGTTCTCCAAGAAGTTCCACTGAGAGCAGATCCATGGTAAGCCAAGTTTCAAGTGAATTTTAAAAATAAATAATGATGAAACAGGACAAAGTTACTGTAAATAGAGAATGACAATTATCTCTAATTGCTTTTTAACTTATACAGGATGCTCCTCAGATAATCAAACTGTAAGACTATTACCCTAGAGGAAAAACCCATTCCTTAATTTGTCGTTTAGTTGAATTTCTCTTTAGATTTACTTTGACCTCCTGACAGCTAAGGCTAAAGGCTTCCTGTATTTGAAATTGGCAGGATTGCTAAGCTGCAAAATCTAAAATATATAAAGATATATATAATATAAAATATTATAAAGATGTATTGCCGCTAAGCTTGGACACAATAAGAGACGCATTTTAAATTTCTTTAAAGATCCTGAGGTATATTGTGGAAAAAAAAGTCCAATCCCCTGTTAAAGATTATCAAGCATGTTTTCTTTTTTTCTAAACACTATGAAGAAGGAGGCTTTAATGTTTCTAGAACAGCAAATATTGTCTTTTTTATTTCTGTCACAAATGCTTTTTTTCTCAAGACACAATTAAAGGATTTAACAAACATGGCACACTGTACATCAGTCAAGTGACAGATATGATGTTGCTCTACCCCTCATGTATCCTTGGAAACTAGACAGCCATACATTTCCAGCGATCTATTGTGCATGTCGTCTGTATCTTTTCAGGTGTTGCAATTTTCATGCGTAATGTTTACATAGCAGTTGTCACTGTTATGACATGCACTCTTAATGAACCGATAGCTTCATTAACTGTTTCAAACACAGCTAATTATATACAGCAAATGTCAGGACTAATGGTTCTAATCTATGCATAAGGGGGGCCTAAAATGGAAATCAGTAAAGTTACATTTATGAGACACACTTTTGGAATTGTGCCAAAATAACTCCACCTGGTACAATTCCACCTAAAACTATTGTGGACAAAACTTGCTTTAATTGATTCAGTTTATATTTCTGAAGTATTATTAACGATGTTAATGAATACAATCTCAGATGTCTCCTAGGTTTTCAGAAAGACTTTTTTTTTTTTAAACAAATAAATCTGTGGTGAGTGTCACTCTAAGCAACAATAATTTTTGTAAAAAAAAAAAGAAAGAAAAGCTTGAAAAGCAAGTTTTAGTATAATGCTTACTCTGTTTTTTTTTGCCTTTGTCATATCTGTAATAAAAAATAATTCCTTTTACAAGTCTCAATAATTTTACAATTTTTTATTTTTAGTGGCAATACATTTGTTCTCTATGGGAAACAAAAGCTCTGGAATAAAATGAAAATCAATTTTATTTATGTGATTGTCATTCATTTATAGGACCATCACAGCCGTTATAAACAAAATCAATTAGCTGCAGCAATAATAACTTATCACATAGCCGCTAATTTCAGTTTTAGGATCTTATTTGTAGAGAGAATGTACTGAATATATCTGCAGTCCAGTATTACACGTAAACTAATCCCCTCTGACCACAGATCATTTTAATGTCTCCAACAGATACAATAAATAATTAACAACAATGGTCTCTTATCTACAAATGTTAACATTTTTAATACCTGCGTTTTAGATCTCTGTTGGCTATTTTAGGATACACAGCACACACACTTTTTCAAATTAGTATACGCTTATTCATCCTATCTATTATAACTCCACTTAACTCTCACAGCTCACTGCAAAGTTACTTTTGTTTTGTTTTCACCAACAACGCTGTTTACTTAACTGACATCATTCCACCTACAATGAGTTAAATCACTCCATTGCTCATGAATTAAGGATTTTATTATGTAATCCCTGAATAATTTAGAATTGGCAGACCCGCAGATATTTATCAGAGATATTCTGGTAATCCATGGCCAGAGCGGGGGCTGTGTTCATATATTCAAAACAAAGTCAAGCTTTCTCTCACTGCAGAAAACGCAGTTAGACTTTCCTAAGGCTTACAGCACATATATCAGTTATCTTGTTTGGGATTTTTGTTTATTTATTGAATCTATAGGCATAGTTTTGGAGATTAAAACTGTGTGGTTTAGAAGCTATAGCTTCTCATCTTTGCTCTTCACGCTTATGATCGGGTGTTGATGTTGCCCCTCTATTCTAACTCCTCATTGGGAGTTAGAATAGGGTTAATCTGTTTAAACTGGTGTTTAGGGATAGTTTACTAGCTCCTGATTGACTATTTCCAAGTGTCACACCCTGCTTCAGGTTGTAAAACAGTCACTGACAGACTAAGCAGCAACTATCTTTCACAGCGTACAAGTTGTTAATAGCCAGCAAATACCCCCCAGCATTGAATATTTGGACCTTGTCTGTTGAACATTGCCATAAAAGTTCTAAAGCTATGACACCATTTGCCAAACATCAACATAAAATTTAATTTGGTGAATATGTCTGATAATCACTTTTTTTTTAATGTTAAGCAAATGTTAGTAAGTGAAATCAGTGGCCATATAGAATTACTAATATGGCAGCGAGGTTCAATGCATTGTAATATTTGTCCTATGTTTTCTACTAGGACAAAAGCATATTTCTAAGAAATATAATAACGTATTACTGATTACTTAAGTGACAGCTCATTCCTAATCCATATGGGTTAAATATGACGTTGGTTCATCTTTTGCAGCTAGAAAAGCTTAATTTCTCCTGGGAAGGCTGTCCACAATGTTAAGGAGTGTGTTTGTTGGAATATTTGACCATTCTCCCAGACGCAGATTTGAGAGGTCACACACGGACATTACACACTGAGATATATTAATCCCAAGGGTATTTTATCGGCTTGAGGTCAGGTGTCTCTGCAAGTCAATGAAGTTAATCTACGCCAGAATCTGCTTTGTCTGTAATCCATGTCTTTATGGACCTTGCCTTGAGCACTGGTGGCAGCCATGTTTCATTATCAAGGGGCCAGGGCCAAACAGAATGTTCCTTTCACTTACCGTATCTAAAGAGCCAAGCTCAGCTCCCGAAAAACAACCCCATACCATAATCCCCCCATCCACCAAACTTTACACTTGAGAGGATCACACTCCTGGCAACCACCAAACCCAGAGTCATCCATCAAATTTTAAATTGAAGAAGTGTGATTCATCACTCCAGAGAACACGTCTCCACTACTCTGGAGTCCATTGGTGGCACGTTTTTCACCACTGCATGTGACGCTCTGCATTGCACTTGGTGGCTTGGATGCTGCAGCTCAACGATGGAAATTCATTCCATGACGCTCTATGTCCACTGTTGAAATACTTTGGTGATATAGTTTATAGTGTACTTCTGCTAATTCCAATTTAAGTTAAAGTCTTTTAACTTTCCACATAAATCAAGACAAATGCAAAATTCATTATTTAGCAACATTTCCAGGTTAATCTAAGCCTGAGTTGGATGACTCAGGCTTAGATTAACCTGAGGTAAAGAACACCAAGGCAAAACTAATTATAGAAAAAAAATAAAATAAAACTTTCTACTATACATATTCAATTCAGTTTATATATAGCGCCAATTCACAACATATGTCATCTCAAGGAACTTTACAGTTTACCAGATCATACAGTCAAACCATGCTTGTTGCGACAACATCTAAAAACAAAGGTGTTGATGGCAGAAGCACAGATGATATTTCTCTCCAGGATGGTGTCACAGCCAAACAGGAACAGACAAGGCAAAGCTACTATGAGAAAAAGCATAGAGATCATAACGTTAGAGATTAAATAAATAGAGGGGAAAATAGAGATAGAATGAAGCAGAATGATGAAATAGGGGTCCCTGTGTCCTCAGGAAGTCTAAGCCTATAGCAGCATAACTATAGAGATAGCTCAGGTTAACCTGAGTCACTATAAGTATAAGCTTTATCAATACGGAAAGTTTTAAGCCTACCCTAAAAGTAAACAGGGTGTCTGCCTCACGGACTAAAACTAGTAGTTGGTTCCACAGGAGAGGAGCCTGATAACTAAAAGATCTGCCTCCCATTCTACTTTTAGAAATTCTAGGAACCACTAGTAAACCTGCAGATTGAGAACGAAGTGCTCTGTTAGGGACATATGGAACAATCAGATCTCTTATATAAGATGGAGCTTGGCCATTTAAGGGTCTATATGTGAGAAGGAGGATTTTAAATATATTCTTGATTTAACAGGAAGCCAATTGTTAGGATAATTATCATTGAAGATGTCTGACAGTTTATCACAACCTGGTACGGGCTGCCTGATGCGCGTCAGAACTGATGTTTTAATCTAATTAGGACAATTCCTCTGTCTGGATATACAGTTATAATCTTCGTTTTGTGCGTGGCAAAGATTTGGAAATGGAATGAGAGCAGTGTCCTATTTTGATAAGGCTGTCTAATCATCTGCTAATGTGTGTGATGTAAAATATGATGCTGTGGCAGACTCGACATGTATAAAATGCCTTTTTTACTGTTAATTGGGGCCACTTCCTGAAAGGTGAGCCCGGAGGTGAGCAGCTGCCATTCTGTAACCCTAAGCAATATCTCTGATCTGAGTAAGGTTACAATTTCTATCAAAATATGTTGTCATGTCTCCTGGTTATGTAATATATAAAAGTTATAAAATGTTATTGAAAGAGTTTATCCGAGTGATCTCTTTTTAGGGAAAAGAACTGGAGAGATAGAGGTGCATACACAATGAAAAGAAGCTACAATAGGAGAGATATGATCTCTCTGTTTAATTTTCATCAGAACTCTGGCTGCAGCATTTTGGATCAGCTGAAGGCTTTTAACTACAATTTGTGGACATCCCGATAGTAAAGAATTACAATAGTCCAGCCTTGAAGTAACAAATGCATGGACTAGTTTCTCAGCATCACCCCAGGACAGGATATTTCCAATTTTTGCAATATTCCGCAGATGAAAGGAGGAAATTCTAGAAACCTCTTTGATGTGGGATGTAAATTACAGGCCCTGATCAAAACTAAAACCAAGATGTTTTACTTTAGTATCTGAAATCAGTTTAATCCCATCCAAATGAAGTGACTGACTAATCAGCTTCTTTTTCAAATACTCTGGTTCAAAGACTATAAATTCTGTTTTGTCTGCATTCAGAAAAAGAAAGTTAAGAGTTATCCAGGTTTTTATGTCTTCAAGACATGCCTGTAATCTATGTAATGGGTTAGCTTCATCTGGATTAATAGACAGATGTAGCCGAGTATAATCAGCATAACAGTAGAAATTAATCCCATCCTGTCTAATAACGGTACAGATTAGGAGCATATATATAGTAAAGAGAATTGGTCCTAGCACTGATCCCAGTGGTACCCCACATGAAAATGATCAAATAGATAAGATTTAAACCCGTCTAATGCTGTTCCTTTAATTCCTACAAAATATTTTAATCTTTCTTAAAGAATATTATGATCAACTGTGTCAAATGCAGCACTGAGATCTAACAGGATGAGCACAGATATAGGTCCATTATCTGAGGCCATGAGAATATCATTAGTGACTTTCACCAGAGCTGATTCAGTGCTATGATGAGCTCTAAAGCCAGACTGAAACTCTTCAAAAAGTTCATTATAGTGTAAGTGATCGCAAACCTGTTTGGCAACTACTTCCTGAAGAATTTTACATAGGAAAGGAAGATTGAATATAGGTCTATAATTGACCAAATCATATGGGTCAAGAGACTTAATTACAGCTACCTTAAAAGCCTGAGGTACATATCTCTGTAACAGAGATAAGTTAATCACATCTAAAATTGAGGAGGAGATCAAAGGGAATACCTCCTTAAATAACCTGGTTGGAAATTAATCTAACAAACAAGTTGAAGGCTTAGATGAAGACAATAGTTTTGCTAACTCTGAAAGTTCAACTGCACCAAAGCAGTCTATGCATACAAGAGAAAAAAAAATGTAAAGAGACATTTGAAACACCAGAACTGATAGGAGAAACAAAACTATAGAAACACAAAAAACAAAGCAGCAATAATCACTAGGTCCTCCAAAGAATATTTTATTCTATGAAGCTTACTCCTTATTTACCCCATCATCTTTCATAGCCGGTGTATTGGAAGCCCTTGCTTTGTGATCCTTGGAAAGTTTCAGCAAATCTGCCACCAGGATCTGGATTTCTATTTGGCTCATTAAAGGCAGACATACAAATCTATTTTTAAAATCGGGATGTATGCATTATTCAGAAACATGTGTTCTGGTCATATGGATGATGTGAGAGAAAAGACAGCAGAATCACTATGTTTTCATCAAGAAACATGATATCACACAGGTTACACACACAATGTTTTAAACCAGTTGACTGGTGAGATCAACTGCAGCTGTTTAAAACATTGAGGTCAGAAACAGTGCAGTTATTGTGCATGCTGTTTTCATACTGTACATAAAGATATGGCTCTTTTAGCAAGGCCACATTTTTAATTTAAGGTTAAGACAGGGTCACAACATGTGCTTTGGAGTCTGCAATCTACGATGCAACTTTTTTCCTGTCACACTGCATGTGAAAAGGTTCCCACAACACATAGGGTGACCAGATATCCGATGTGTTGCAATTTTTCTGCATTTTTTTACTTTTGTGCTGTTGCCCCACAAATTAAACAGTGTCCCACATTTGACTGGGTTAAAATGATGAAAAATAGAAATAATTACTCAACAGGCGCTTTTCTTAAATGCTAAGAAAGCAGAGCTTCAGTCATTGGCACAAAGCTGCACCAGCTATTATTGAAAATACAAATGCAGTGCCTCAAGTCATCAGCAACCTCCTGATGACAGTCTTAAAATGAGAAGGAACAGGTAAAGGACTTTAAAAAATGAAAAGCAAAAATAATTGCAGTTTAAATACTGTTACAGATTCTTTCTCCTATTCCACAACATACTTTTGGTATTTGAACTAGAAATTTCCGTCCCCAGGGTGTTGTTTTACCCAGAGTCACTTCCTCTGAGTTGGAAGCTGGGGTAGTCTGATAGAAAACACAAGTTCAATGGTCCTTTTGGGAATTAGGTTGGAACTAGTCTAAACATTTAATTCAATCCATTTTTTTTGTAAGAGAAACAGGGTTTTCTCTATAAGGGGGCTGGACTCATGTATAACAAGGTCTGTTTGAATAAGGAGGTAGAAGGTCAGAACCTTACACACTGAAATGTGAAAAATAGATCCTTCACATTGAAATTATAATTTTTCTGATTTCACAGAGTGATTTGTGGAGTGTCACAATAGAAAGCCTTGGGTTGCATTTTTCAGTCTGTCACTGCTGCACCTTAGTTGGTTTAAGTGAACCAGAGTTAGGTTGGAACATATTAGTAATTGCCTTTTTTTTAGAATATTTATGCTTATATATCATTGTGAGGAGACCCCAGCTTAGATGCAGAATCCAAGTTGTCTCCAAATCCAAGTACATAGGGATCAGTAATCAATTACTTTAATGGACTCAATTTCTATTTTTCCTAGTATTGTTAAACTTAAATTTAGTATTTCCTTTACACTGACAGAACTGTTTACATATTTTGATTACAGATGTTTTGTATTCACTTTATTCCTTAAATTTAAAGATTAAAATTTGGGAAAAAGACAGAGTCTTGGAGAATGATATATATATTTTTTTTACAAAATCATGAACTCTATTGCTTAATAAATCTTTGCTGCTGTTGGTGACTGTTGGGATTCAGACTTGTCAGTGTAAATGTATGGTTGGTCTTTGAGGTATTTTTAGTGTGATCAAGCCTTATCAAGCGTATCTTTGCCTCAAGGCACCTCCAGGTGATTTTTTTTTCTCTTTTACTTATTGTTGATATTATTTAAGTGGCCTATAGACGTATCTGATTCATGTTTCAGTTGAGAAATTCAGAAAATTGAAAGACTACAAAAAAGCTAATAATGATGATTTAAAGTTTGCTTTTTAATCAGGTCACATTTCAAACCCTGCCAACAGAATCATACTTCAAATTAACAAGCTTGATATTTATATATGTTTATAGGTTAGGTCATGTGTCTATGAAAGATTATGGTTTGCATAAACAAATGGCAGTTTATCTGTTCAATACTGCATATCTTTAGACTTGTTGATAATGTCATAGATACATTGTAGTTCTCATTAAAACCATGTTTTTGTACACTGTAACCCATCTTCCATGTGTCTCAAGATCCTATATCATGTGTGATAAAGTTCAACAGTCTATTCAATATTCATTACTTCATCATGTCTCTCTCCCAGTGTATCACACATTTACACATCTTTCTGAAAGCTATGATGAGTCTAGAGATCCAGCTTATGAATATTTACCAACAGCAAGTCACCAAGGGAAATGTGCTGAGATTTGTTCACTTCCACCGTGTTTGGAATGTATTGCCACCATATTTTAGTTGACTGTGTGTGTGTGTGTGTTTTGTTTTTTTAGCAGTCTGATCTTCATGGTAGCCTCAGGTATTAAGATAAAGCTCCTGAGAAACTCCGATGTTATTAAGAACGTCAAGACCTCCCACATTTTTTTACTGTATTTAATAGTAATCCACTTGCAAAGTGTTTTAGACAAGTGTTATGTAAAAACACAGTATCTGATGGCTTTACCTTTAGACCGCATTCACTTTGTGAGAAACTAACAAATAACATTTCTGTGGATTAAGTTTTTGAGTTTTATTGCCTAAACAGCAGTGGAAACAGTCAAGGAAAGAACTGTAGATCTAATTGTAGATGAAAATTAAATTTTATGAAAATTAAAAATTTTAATTTTAAGGCATGGATTCAAATAATCATGAAGGTAAGTTAACTAACATTTAAATATTTACATATTTAAATGTTAGTTAATATTTAAACATGTCCTATTATGATGTTACAATATTTTTAATTACGGTACTACCATGAAAAAACAAAAAAAACAAAAATTTAGCTGTCACCTTAACATGATGGGAGATTTGAATTCCCCAGCAGATCCCAGAGGCCATGTTGTCGGGAGTTTAAATGCTGCTGATCGGGTCTACCAATGCAAACAGGGTCTAGGTGATGGGTCAGGCAAAAAGTGGTTCAAAAAGCCTATTTGAAGACAAAAAAATTAAAGCATGAGACGTCGCCTGGAGCTTGGACTCCACCCTGGATCCAGGCATGAGTTTGGGGTTTAACAGCGGGCACTTGGTGGTTGGTCCCTTCCTTGTTGGACCACCCATTCTAAAGGAGTGACACTAGGCCATCCCCCAGTGGGCCCCATAACTGCAGGGGGAAACATGAGGGACTGGTTTAATGAGGATTGGGCAGAGGTCAGAAAGCAACATATCTTGCTGACTTCCATGTTTTCAGGCTGCTGCTCATTTTGCTAACATCAAATACTAAATGCTGCACGCTTTTTGGCATCCCCTACTTTTGTATTTTTTTTTAGCAGTAGGATTTCAAAAGCAGGCATTGGTATACTACATGTATTTCACTTCTTTAGGTATTAAGGCATGAATCCTGTTATATTAGGGTAAGTAGATAGCATAGTGGTTTGAAGAATGTGGAACAGCGCTCCTTTGAGTCATGATTCATGTTGAGGCGACACAATATGGTGTAGCACCTGGACCGTACCTCTACATTTGAAAGTAGAAAAACTTGACTAAAGCGTTGTTGATCAAAGGAACTGATTGTCATAAAACAGGGACAGTGGACCCAATATTCAAGGTGAGAGAGTCAGTAGGAAAGTTCAAAACATTTATTAAAATAAACAGACGACTGACGGCTGATGATCAGCGGACCTGTAGTGACTGCATGAGGGGGGCAGGGCACCGCCTAATCACTGACACTCTGGTTTAACAGTTCAGTCCATCCTCACAATAATAGGCAGTAACAGTTCGGGGATCCAGGAGTTCTTTATTATTCTGGTTTCTTATTTCACCTTCAGATAAGGACCCCTTCTTGGGGATGTTTATTAAAATTTGCCTAACCTCAGACATAAATAACTTAAAATATCTACTGGTTTCTTTTAAAGGTTTAATAACTGGTTTCATTTTGTGTAAATTACATTCATGGTCAATATTTTCTACATCACACCTTGACAGAGGCTTAGGTGGAGCTCCATACCATTGCCTTCAGCTACAACTCTTGTTCCAAATTTTTGCCAGCTGCCTTTTGATTGGAGCTCGGATTTGGCCTGTCTGAAGGCTCCAACAATTTTGTATTTAGCAAATTTAAGTATGTAAACAACATTAGGTAAAAGATTAGTGTTAAGTCAGATGAATCTTCTTGTTTAGATTTATATTGACTGTTTCAAATACTTATTTTTTTCATCTCAAGATTACTTAACCATGATAATAGCATCTTGTGATGGTTATACTACCGGTATGTCTTGTTGGATGATAAAATCCTGGGTTTGATCTTAGTATAATCATCAGAGAACTACTTTTCTATTGCATGGAGTACTTCATTTCAGTGTAAAAATGTTTCCATTGTTTTGTTTGTTTGCAGAATTGTGAAGCAGATAAGTACATTTTATTAATACAGAGCTCCTATAAAATAATGATTAGATTCCATGGGTAATTTTGAAGTCTTAGCCAGCTATTCATACTGCTTAGCCTCTTTCCGGTGAAGATAATGAAAGAGTGTGGTGCTTGATACAATTTTAATGTGAATTTAAAATGGCATGAGGCCTGTTGATTACTGTTGGGGATATGCTTAGAGCACAGATGGGAATCGGCATGTTAGGAATTATTAAACAGAAATAAGCGTTGTGGTGCTTGGCCATTCTGTTTATTGTGAGTCTTTGCAGGATCAGGCTGATATATGTCTCTCTACCATTCAACTTTTCTTGCAAAGATAAGGCAAAATGTGCTTGCAAATAATTCAATTGGTTTAGTTGGTTGGGATGTCCAGTTTTTTCCTTAGATACCAATCCAAATCTTAATAGTAAACACCTGGAAATACTGCATCAAAGTGTAATTCTTCATTATAGTCATTGTAAAGTATAAACAGGAAATAAGACACTACATTCCTTTAGTAAAATGTGGTCAACCTTTGTATTGTGATTGTTTCACATTTATCTCACTCCCTGCTGACTTTACATACCCTGCAGAGTCTCCTGTCTGCCTTTTCCTGATATATTTCTACCAGCAGCAGTTTCAGCAAGGTGGTCTCAAGATACTAGTCGAATATGGGTTATCTCAGTTAAAAAAGTGCATTTAGTGTGCTGACAATTGTTACATACATAAAGTGGCTTTATTTCCTTCCAAGGATAAATAAATACATACAACAACACGTTTCAGAGAAGTCATCTTTTGTTACCATTGACAATGTTTTTATGCGGAGCTTTTTGTTGAAATGCTAAGGTGATATAAATAATTTCTAATTTGGCCTATGACATATTTCAAAGCCATTGTAGTTGATCATGTATGGACAAATTTTAATGAAAAGTTGTTCTCCCTCTGTTCAATAACAATCAACCTCTAGTTGCCGCTTCCTCTTTCTTCTTTTTGTTCTACTCTTTTTTTCTTACATCATATGACACAAATCAAGCTTGTAAAAGACATAAAATGACAGAAAATATAAGAATCCCTCTTATATTATCAACATATTTGTTAAGGGTAAAAAAACATCAGAGGAGATGATAAGCTAATCAATGTGCATAGCTGTTCTTCCTCGATATATGAGCTGGTATAGATAAAAATTGGTTAAACATGGAGTTCGTGGTGGAGGTTTAGGTTGTATGAAGGCAACACATGTACAGAGGCTGTCGTCCTCGTCGCGGCCGTTAAAGGTGAAAGTTAATTGGTTGCGCAAAAAATATGAGCTGAGTTTCCTCAGGAAATGCAGACCATTTGGAAGCTACCAGTAGCAGGACAAGCTTCCAAAGCAAATCAAGTTAAAAACTCTTTGACAACTTTTCGCATTCATAATCTTCCTCCGTCAGGTTTACCTGATCACTGACATGTGTTTCTTTCCTTCAGAGTTTCCTTCCTTAGACGCCCTAGCCGCAGCTACTCCGATCCGCCAGTTTTTAATAAACGTTTTTTTAAATAATCCCACTGTCTGTCTTGCCTATACTGAGTGCTCTGTTTTTAATCGTGACAGTGCTGGTTCTTCTGGGATTATGTGGCAGTATATTAAAGTACATATCGGATTTTCAAGGTTCTGATTTCCTTTTGAGCAAAGACCTCTTCTGACCTTTAATACCTAAAGAGCCTAAGGACTGTACAAAAAAAAGGTATTAATCAGTTAATTAAACTGCAATACATTATGCATTAAGAATGAGTGATATATTTAGGTACAGGAAAATGCTTCATAATTAGTTATTGTTAAAAAAGTGGCAAATATTTACTTTCACTTTTATTCTAATATAATGCTTTCTTCTTTTTTTTCTCCTTTTTTTTGCTTCTGTAGCATAGTGTCTTTTTCATACTTGCTATCTCATTAATAAAGCTGTGACTTTTTGCACAAAAACTCCATTGTACGCAAGTGCTGCTTTTTTCCGCACAAATGACAAGAAAAATACAAACTTTGAACCTCTAAAGTACTATATATACAAAAATGAAAAAAAAAGCACTGATATAAGTTTAGTGTCTGCTGTCTTTCAAACCAAAAATCTGCAGTCATCAGTTTAGGTGAACTACAAGTATGCATGTCAGAAAGAAACATACCGGTAATACCTGCTCTACTTTTTTGTAATCTAAATCTAAATAAAGAAGTAAAATGGCAGCAGTATTTAAACCAGCAGTTCCGCTACCATCATAACTCATGAGCCTAATCAATGGCCACTGTGCTCAAGGGCCACTGCAGTGTCATTAACAAATTGTTCCAGTGAAAAGTGGGGTTTTTTGTGTATGTGTGCAGGTAGTTAATGTTAATAATTATAATTAGCTGATGTGGCTCATCGAGCCTGTGGACACCTTGTAATAGCATTAGCCCCAATGAGCAGACTAATCATACGAGCTTTAAAATCTGAACAAGTGGCCCAGAGTCCCTCAAATTCAAGAACAATTCATTATAGGAACCCCAGGAGTCCCGGCTGGTGTATACTCTCCCCAACCATAAAAATGGAATGGAAAAGTGAGCTCTATTGGTCTGTTTTAGGCTTGTATCCTTCAGATTAAAATGTAGTCCTAAAATTGTATGAGATTGTATGGGAAACCTCCACCCTTGCTTCCTTGTATCATTACAGTATCGAAGGATTAAATGATTTTATATTGTGATACCATTCACACTTGATGGTTGTAGTTCAAAAATGTTATTTCAGTTCAACAGGCTTAATTTTAAAGAAAAACAAAGAGAAATAGATGAGGTTAAATTAAGTGTGACTATAGTTCCACAAAACTGCAGGGTAGAAAATGTTTCAGAGCTGGGTGATCTTGCTCTGGATGCTCATTGGGCCGCATGCCTGTGGGAAAAGGCTAAGATATGGTGTGGAGGATGGGTGGAGCTTTTCATGTTGCAGAAAGCCCCCTACCTGTATCTTGGTGTGTAGAGGTCCCAAGTGGAGGGAAGACTGCTCCATATGGTACTCGGTATAACGTAAGCACCTCTCTCCTCTACACAAAAGTTCCTCAGAACTGAGCTGATGGTCAAGCTATATGCTAATATGTCTAATATTTCTCTTTCTGTTTTTATGCAACCACAAAAATATGATAAAAGCTTAATGAACTACAAGCAATTCTCAACAGAATACAATCTTTAAGTCTCCTCATCTACTAAATAAATAAAATCCAACCCTAGCATATCCGGAATGTGAAAATACCAGGGAACAGGTCATAATAGTAAGATCTTATATTTGTGTTACGAGATAGGTGTCCTTAAGTGCAAATAATTTGGAAAATTTAAAATCAGTCAAAATAGTTTCCTTTAATTTTATTAACACTCCAATTTATCTTATTTGCCCACAGAAAATGTTTTCCGAAACATTTAAGAAATGAATCTCATGTTAATCCATCAAGCAGTTCTCATAACAACTAGGGAGATAGAAAGCACCATGCAAATAATTTTTTTGTCTATATTGCTTCTAAACTGCGCATTAGCATTTCATAAACTCAAATATAACTTTATAGTAGTAAACAGCAACTCCAGCCAAGACTGCTGCGTGGTCGGATCATAGCCTTCAGATGGAGAAAAGTGAGAGACTGCTGGGAGGGATTGTAGGGAGATGGTTTATAGTTGTCATATAAACCGTGCCGAAATGGTTGGACAACTGAGAGTTGAAGGTTTAAGGTTCTTCCGCGGGGTTTAGCTGTAAGTTGCTAATTTGCAGGGCCTGAAGGACAGCTGCGGCCTTCCACCCACTCTGTCACCAAGGGAGACACAAGATAGGATATCTTAACTTCATTTCTTAGTCACCCTGATTTCCTTTCGGGTAATTCTTTCACTTGTACCTGTCTTATCCAACCTTACCACCCACTGTTTCTGCCAAAGGGAATATGCATTTGCTTCTGGGTCTTCTTTTTCTTGACCCTAGTAACTCAGTAGAATACAAGTTCATTTGTTTGTATCCAACATCTCTTTCTATTGCTCTCAGAATCATCACAGATGGTCAGGATATTGATGAGGTATTACAATTATTTTTAAGTTTTTAAAGTTCTTCTTTTCCAGGATCTTTGATGATGGTTCTTGTTAGTTTTCTTGTTTTGTAATTTGACTACTTATCTAAAGGTGTTATCAAAGGGCTCCAGGCTTACAAAACTGGATAAAGGAGTGAAGAAGATAAAATAAGCTGTTGAAAGGAACTGTACTCTACTTCCCATATTAATTGCACAAATGAGCAGAAACCAAGAGCAAACAAAACCTCAAAGATTGTAGCTATCTCTGTCCCTTCTTACTCCATAATCTCCTCACTTTATCAAAGAAAGGAGAAGCAACAGTTGGTTATCATTGTGTAAATAAGTCTTTTGTCATTTCTGTGTCTCCTGTTGGCGACTGAAGAAACAAGAAGAGATAGAAATAAGTATTATGGCTTTTTTAGAAAAATATAAAATTTTTTAGTTCTTGATTTTAACAAAATAATCTCTCAGAGAGGCTCAGATACATCAGAGGAGCAGAGGATGTAGGGGGAGGGAAGCTGTTGCCATGGTGACCAAAGCCGCGGCAGTCGTCATCACGACTCTTCTTCTGCATCGTGCTTGCGTGACAGTGTGTGTGTGTCTGCGTGGATATGCATGTGTGACTTTACCCTCCTTTCTCCAAACAGGAGGTGAGGACATCCCCCTCTAACACTGCCAAGAGAGAAAGAGAGAGAGGGTAGAGAAGAGGAGAGACTGAGAGAGCGAAACCCATAATGCACTGCATGCTGCAGGGCTAAAGTCGTGCAGATTCATCAGTTCCTGTTTGAGGGGTTGTGTGCTTGTGTGGAAGCGTGCACACACCCATATGGCCAGGGCGAGCGCAGAAGAATCACACACAGAGAGGCAAGCAGGTAAGGAGACATTGCACCAACCGTGCAGACAGCTGACTGTTATACATAATAATCTTCTTTGCGTCTCTTCTTACATACTGAGAGTGGAGAGAGTGGCTCTGTACAGCTCTAAACCAATGTCAGAGTGTTATTAATGATTGACATGTTATGATTCTAACAACTTATTCGCCTGTTGCATGAGACAGATTTCTTTCTGTCTCACCGAAAAGCAATAATCCCAGGAAGAAGGGATAATATAAATATTTTTGCAAGAACTTGAAATTTCAGGGTCTTTCCCCCATCATTTTAGCTGCTTTTACTATGTTTTAGTTTTAATTTGTGCTTCATATACGGTTGAACGGTAGTCTTATTTGAATGCGCTGAGAAGGTTTTGCATGAGGAATAATGACAAGACCGGTTTAACACCTAGAATAACTTTTAGAAAAATGGTAAAGCATGTGGAGAAGGGAACAATGTTTGCATAGTTGATAGTGAAAATAAGTAGTTAACAGAGAAACTCAAAGGTATGGCTTTTTATAGAGTAAAGAAAATGTCTGACTTAGCTACAGTATACATTAGAATTTTTAGTTTATATCATTAATTATAAAGAGGATTGTTTGTATAATTTTAGAACAGAAGCTGGTTCCATTAAATTAAATCATATCCGAAAAATAGACATGTTCCCCTATTTTGAGAAGTATCCATATGAAGGCAGTGTGAGCTAATCTGTAAAAGCGCACCATCTCTTTAATGGGTCATTTTGTGGTTTTAACTGCCACTGAGGCTCGTGACGATATCAGCTGCACCAGAGACACAGACGGCTGGAAAGTGCCATTGAAGCAGCTTAGGGCAGGGACACTTGACTTTTATTACTTGAGGACCGAATGAGAAAATTGAAGCTAACCCCCAACGGGAAAGTCATAAAATTGTGTTTGTGTCACATTGTAATAAGAAGACTCAACATAAACTTAAAAAAAACATGATCAATATAAAATACAGCTGATCATTTCTGAATTACAGATGTATTTCAGGTATTATTAAAAAAGAAATAAACCTCCAGTGCTTTGAGATTATTCAGCTTTTGAATAAAAATTGCATTTAGTGTGTTTAGTGTGTGTTTCATATATTCACACAATATCATAGGGAAGATTTGAGACTGTTCTTTCTTTGCTTCTTAAATGCTTTAGCAGACTAATTCATGTTGATAGGGGAATCTGTTTACACTAAGCACTTTAATAGATGGTGCAAACAGCTTTTGTGTCTGGGAGAAAGCAGAATAAAGCATCCCTAAAGCAGATCAGACAAAAGATGTCTTTTAAATTATCCTTCTCTCACCAGTAAGCACAGACAGAGCATCATTTCTTTATGCTGTTTCCCAGATGAAATCAACCTGTCACAAAAAAGAGAAGCTCCTCATTTTTATTTCATGTTTTCTCATGGAGAGTGTTTTTTTTTTGTCATCAGTTTCCAATTAACACAATTATCCACCAGATGCCTGTATGGTAATAGGATCTAGAGTGTATATAGTTACTCAGAAAAATACATGTATGTGGATGTAAAGTCATCCTAATATATATTGTGTTATCTAAACTTATAAGGACCTCTCATAAAGATGTGCAGCGAGCAAAGTAACCTTAGGCCCTTGGCAAACCTAATAGAAATCACTGCTCTATTTTTTTTTGTCTAGCAATTGTTGCTCTGACTGTCATTTCTGGGTTTGTTTAAGTAGTTATCAGATTTTTTTTATAGTCTCCTAAATGTTTAATGATCCACACAAAGCACAAAGAACATGCTCTTCTTTATTTCCAAAAAAGTTAAAAAAGTTTTTTTTTTTAAACTTTTTAGGCATGACTTTTTTGGATGGCTGAGAATCTTCACCAGCATATCTCCTTTCCCATTTTAAAGAATGGCTAATAGCCATTTCTCTAAGAAATCCTACTTGAGCAATCAAGCTCAATGCAGTAAGAATTGTGAATAAAAATATTTTAATCATAGTTACTTTAAAATAATTTTCAGACCTACTGTGGTAATGTTTTTGACAGAGAGATTGAATTGAATAAGGCCTCCAAACATATGTTTCCACTCATTAAATATGTTGAAGTTATGAGTTTATATTTATTTTACAGGTTTTTTACAGTAGCATGGTGTAAAATACTGGCTGCTCTTAGATAACCATAGTTTTTTTACAACTCACCTGTTACTGTTATCTTAAAGAACATTTTAGTAAAATAAACACAATCTTGTTTGTGGCAGGTTATGTTTCAAACTCCCTAATTATTGGTCTTACTGTAGATAAGATTTAGAGAAAATATATTTTTAGCCAGCTGCCCCTGTCGTAACAAAAACAATAAATAAATGTCTCATTTATTATGTGGCCTATACCATTTGCACCCATCCAGCCATCCATCCATCCATGGACTGATTGCCAGTGCATTACTAGATAAAATGGGTGAATGTGGGTCATTTTAAAGTATTTGCTACAGAAAACAAATATTTCTTCACTTTTATTTTACAGAAAAGAAAAAGGCTTACTGAGATGTGTGCTGCATCACCCATCTTTGCATGGAACTAAACTCTTTATAGGGAACTAAAATATTTGAAGGTGAATGTGTATTTTTGAGCAACACAAAAAGTAATTACATTTACTTTCTGATAAATAGATTTCTCAAAAAAAATAAAAAATTAATACATAGTCATTTTCACTAATAACGTTTAAACTGAGGTATATGGCTGAATGCCATAACTTTCTCCCACAATTCCACATTAAAACTGCTGAATGTGTTGGATTTCTGCATGGAGAGTTGCTCAGATTCACATTACAGACACAGGCAGTCAACATGATCATATTATCAAAAACTTAGGAATAGAAGCCCTGCTGTGAATGTTGAAAACCTGTCAGGATCACACCAGGAATCCCTTTTGGAATTTTCCATGAGATATATAAAATTCTCCTAGTGGAATTTCTTTTGCTCTTTAGAGGAGCTCTGGCTTTGCTTAGTAGAATGAATCAGGGGTGATATATGGAACCAGATCTCATTGTCTAACCACGTAGCCCTGCCTTTGTTCTTTTTCTACACTTTTTCCTCATGCATGTCTTTAATGGTGTAGAACACAGGGCACATCTGTTCAAGAACCATCCTCTTTGTTTTAATATGAACAGAATGAGGAACACCAACTCATGTAAAAGAGAAAAGGTAATTGGTTTCTTTTCTTGCTGTACATAGACATCAGCAGAGTAGGGAGCATTAACCTTAGTGTGCATTAGATTATCTACAATTGCAGCAATTATCTGTTAGTCAAAAACCTTTCACTGTTCCTCTTCGCCTTATTACAGTGTCACTTACTTTAAGCTTAAAAGGCAGTCATAGGGAGGGTAACATTATTGAACATTTTAAAACATAAATAATACATAATAAAAAAGACATGACCACTAATCCTCTTCACTTTTATTCATTACTATCATGACATAAAAAAGATTGTTGCATCTTTCTGCATTGTTATAAAGGACAAGAACTATGGAAGATTATCATCTTACCCTAACCAAAGCAGTTGAACAGTTCATAGGTGGTTGGTCATTGATTTGTTTGGTTTTCATTTAATGGATTTATTCTTGTTGTTATTATCGTTATAAGCCTAAATGCCATCCATACTTACCCATCAAAAAGAACATTTTATTAATTTAGTTAATCCATTTGGATACAATATAACAATGTGATATTTCTAGGTGGTATATAAAAATATATTAAGTAGTGAGGTCGTACTAAGAATATTAGAATATTCTTTATATCATGTTATGTTAACTTATTATAACTTTTCTTTATAATAATATTATATATTAAGCTTAGGATATAAAGCTGCGTGCTTCAAGTTTGAAAGATTGGTTTATCTAGCTTAAAGCTTCTATTTTGAAACAATGAAGGAAGTCGGTATTAAGTCCATAGACATGGATAAATCCCGGAGCATTGGGTGAGAGGCGTGCTGACAGAGCGGCCATCGTGGGTCAGAGAAAATATAAATCAATGGATGCCAACCCTACTTTATGACTTTAGACACTCGGAATCTGGTGAACTCTCAACTGATTTCCAGATAATTTGGCTGACTGAAAATGAGAATGTTTCACAGGTCACATGGAGCCAGCTGATTGATCTGATTTTCTGTATTAGACAGTTAGCAAACTCCCAGAGATAATTCTCAGGATGCCCGACTTTTATTGGTGCACTAATCAAAGGAGACTACAAACCAGATCCAGTGGAATAGCCTTTCACTAATCGGAATTTATGACAGATTATCCTTATACTTCTATTCAGTTACTATTTTTCTGGTGTTTAAACAAGATGATGAGTAGCAGGGATGAAAGCAGGTGCTTTAAATAACATATATGTAACTATGTATTTATAGTTAAATAAATATAACTATAAATATATCTTATATATATATATATATATATATATATATAT
>NW_015150497.1:617105-626789 GCF_000732505.1 Cyprinodon variegatus | reverse complement strand
CTAGGTATTACAATCCCTTTGAGTATAAATCTGTTTGGATCCCACAGGATAGCTTCCTTCTTCGGGTGTGCGTGTTTAGACGCTTAGACAGACTTATATGGACAAAAAAACCTTTAGTTCGACACAACATAAATCTGCCATTCACTAAAATTTCATAAAAACGTCTTGATAATGACAAAAAATAAATAAAACCATCCATCCATCCATCCATCCATCCATCTTCCTCCTCTTTTCCGGGGTTGGGTCACAATTTCCTCTCCTTTCTCTCCTGTCATGACGACTTTCAAAATAAAGGCCTCTGGCAAAAAATCTAAAGAAATTGTTTTCAATGAACATTATTAATGTCACTTTGTTGAAATTTACCTCTGCATTTAACCCATCCCCTTGGTGTTTCATTGTCTTCCTTTCACAAATGACAGGAGCGTAATGTTGTACTTCAGCCTATATCGGTTTGCTCCTAATAATTATTAAATGAGTGAGTTCAGTTTTTTTCATTTTAATATTTAACACACCCAATTTGGAAATATTTCCCAACCTCATTATGGCCACTCCTTCCCTGCCTGTTTGCTGGCAGACATGTATGTGAACACCTGCATTGTGTCAATACAGGTAAGTGAATCTCAGTCGGTGATAAACTATGAAGTGGGCACTGCAAGTGGGTGGTCTCATTTGCAAGGAGGGTATTGTTCCTTGAATAATGGTAGGGGAAAGGCTAGACTTACATACAAACAACTAAACAAGCGCACATGACTGTAACAGTAAAAATAACATGTTTTCATAGAGCTCCTTGGAGGGTCTAAAACAGATAGGTTTCTCACAACTCTATGTGCAAATAAGCAGGTAAATGTGGTTAAAAGTATTGTTTCTTCAGCTGTTACACTCAATGAATTTCGGTGTATTGGCCTAATGTCAGTGTAATTTTGCAAAAATGTCAGCGTAATGGGCCATTACATTGAAATGGGCTGACGGGAACCCTGCTGTTTTTTTATCCAGGCTAGATAATGTGGGCTGGTTGTCATCATAGAAAAGAGTGTCAGTGTGGTGTCAGTAAAGTTAGGAGGAAGGGGACATTAAATTGCATATATATATATATATATATATATATATATATACATGTATATTATTTTTAACAAGAGTGTTTAAAACTTTGCAGTGTTCTGATAACACTTTTTCATTTCAGACACAAACCCAATATTGCAGCTTTTGAGAATCGTAAATTCTTTTATTTTCTTATTTTGTAGCTTTAAATGTTCTAAAAGCATCAGGGTTCAGAACAGAGGACCCAGTAGGCAGACAGACATTCATATAACTGCAAAGTTTATTTAAAAACAAGGATTTAAAGTAACAGCAAGGGCGTCTAATGCAGGAACCTCTGCAAGAGGAAAACACATGTTAGTTACCAATCTGATGGAGGATGAGTGTGAATGTGAATCACCAACCTGGTCCTTTAGTTCAGTCTCTGCCCAGAGAATGACTTGGCGACGTGGCGAGTGCTGCCCAAAGAGTCCCTGATGCTGTAGACCCAGAGGATGAAAAACAAGAAGTAGATCAAATCTGGGCAGATGAAGGAAGGCAGGATAATCCAGAGGGCGAAGCCAAAGCCGAGGACGTGCTAAGGATAGAGAACCAGGAGATCAGAAGTCCGAAGAGTTTCCAAAAGGAAATCCAAAACGGTGTCAGGATCATTTCCTAGTTTGGTTAACAGACGCTAACGCTAAGGTATGTTAGAACACTCTCAGCACTCCAGAATAATCTCACTCTGATGACTGGTTTGAGGGCTGGTTAAATAGAAGCAGGAGTGTTTGGGTCAGATAAATGACATTGAGAAACTCGGGAGAGCTAAGCAGGTGAATAAAATTGGTGAGATCATGATAAAAAGACTTTGATCAAGTAATATTACTCAACCAGAGAACCATTGTCAAAAATAAAGGGTATGAGAACAATTGACTGATTTAATTCTAAGGTTTACATAAACTTTACAAAAAGCAGATACAATTTCTGCCAGACAAATATCAGATTTTAGATGTAAGACAATATTTTCCGATATTTGTTCTTTTGCTGATATTGGACGGACATCTGAGATCAATATCTGATCAGGATATCCTACTAAAAGTGTCTCTAGCACAGATGCATGCATCAAATTAAACACCCTAACATTAACTAGACTGGAATTATTTTTGGATAGTTTCTTTTTGAGTATAGTTATTACTGGTACTACTACTACTGTATGTGTTTGGATACTAATAAAAGAGTGAAAACTGTTTCTGTTTAAATTTTTTAAATGTCTCAAAATTAGGTTTTTCTCTATCAACATAATTTAAAGTATAATGACCTTTTTTCTATGAGGTTGCTCTTAGGCTAGCTGTTGGATGCTATATTTGGTGTTTTATATACCATTAAGGTGGGACTAACCCTCGCTTAAGATATACAATAAATGTCATTCCAAATACTGAGTCATTATAAAAGACATAATAAAATCTTCACAAGCTCCAAGTAGAAAGCTGCAAAAAAAAAAAAAAAAAAGTCCTGTTTCACTTTTTAAATGGAATTACTGAAATCAATCTACTTTTTCATGATATTCTAATTTTATGACCAGCACCTGTATTATTCAAAACCAGCAACTTTTTTACTGGTAATATTTACATGTTTGTCTTTAAGCCCTTGTCCTTGCCCTTACTGATTGACTCCCCCAAGTGGCCTTGAGCACTCAATTTTTTTTTTAGTTAGTTTGGGGTTTTTGGTAATTGCAATATTTCTTTTTTATTTTTCTATCCTGTCTATTTTCTGTATAAGAAGCATTTTGTTTCTATTGCACTGTTTAATATTCAACTTTGTGTGTTCTGGAGTGTGAATGGTTCATGTGTTTAAAGTGTATTTGGTGTTTGTATCATATTCAGCGTGTTTGCACCTGTTAGCGATCATATATCTTTAGCTAGCTTTAAATTTGATAAAGAATTTATTATAGTTAAAGATTTGATTTGTATTTTTTATGATGTATTTTCATTTGATAAAACCCCTAGTCTCTCTTTTAGCATTTGGCTATGTCTGATCTATTTAGTGCAAAATCTGACTTGCTTCTACATAATCACCATGCAACATGCACTACTTTCTGTTGCAATGTTAGCATAATGATTCCAGGACCTTTTTAGGACAAAAGACAATGGCAGGTTGAAAATAAAAATGTCCATATAGGCAGGCCCCTCAGTGCATTTCTCTGGCTCTATGAGCGAACTAATAAATATTTATAGTAGCTGGGGCTAAACATTAACACGTTGAGCAGCGCAGAGATTCATCATAGGTGCTTTTGAGGGCAAGCTGCAGGCTGCTGTTCAATCAACACCTTACTCTTGCTCTCTCACATACAGTTTCAAGCTCACAAAAGCCAATGCAGCGATAAATCCCAAACAAACCTGATATATTGCAAACGGTGATGTGGCTCTGACTCACATGGTAACACCCACCCGGTGTACAGCGTGTACACACACCTCAATGAGCAAAACACAGCAGAGTCAGAGATGCTTACACACATACACACGCACTTGATGTACTGTTTGATGGAGTTAGAAGCCATGGCAACAGAGCTGTGACTCTTGCTGTCCTGTGAGTGGACCAAAGCTGTGGAGGAGGAAGAAAATACTAGCCAGAACCACTACTCAAGACCTGCTATCATTATTTTTCTCCCCAATCTGTCTTTTCTGCAACTCTCTGCTTTTTCAGCCTTGCAACTGTTGTCTGTGCGGTACTTTTTTTTTTCCTCTGCAAGTGGGTTAAAAAGCAAGTACAAGAGGAAAGGTCAGCACGCATATATTTTTAAATAAGATGATTGTGCAAAAACTGACACATCACCAGATTGTTGTGATGCTCACAGGCAAAACCAGGAAGCACTCCGAACGCACCTTGTCTATTAACACTTTATTTTTATCTTACCTTTTGTTATCCGTTCACTCACTCCAAAAATATATTTACTCCCCCTTTTTCACTTATTAAACATTTTTCTAGCAGTTTTTTTTTTTTTTTTTTTCACTTTTCTTTTACCTGGATCTTTCAGTCAGGTTTTAAATGCAGTATCACGGGCAGGGAGGCGGTTGGAGAAGTGGGCATGCAGGTGGACCGTTCTCATAAACAGCATGTGTAAAGATCCACAGATGGAAGGGATGCAGGAAAAAGAGTAGGTAACTCACATTCTGACATCCAGCAGCATTTTTATGGCCTGATTGTTTGCATTTGTTGACATACAAACATCCAAACAGATGTGTCTATGCATAGTGTGACATTATGGGGAAACATGGCCAAAGTCATTCAACAGTTTCTTACCCTATTTTCCTTCCCCTTTCTTTTTTTTTCATGCAACCCAAGTGTGGGCTGTGAAAGGTGATCTCACAGCCTGCTGTGGATAAATTATGTGTGACATGTTTAGCTGGGCTGCCATATATGGAGACTGGTGTTGTTGAATACAGTTAGGCTCTGCCAAGACAGGGAGGGGAGTGAGAGGGAGTGAAAGCAGAAAGAAGGAGGAGAAAGAGGAGGAGGAAAGAAGGAAAAGAGGAAAGGGAGGGTGTAAGCAAAAGGAGAACAGGGGAAGATGGGGCAGTGACAGAGGGAGTGAAAAAGAGAACTGCCGCGCAGCAAGCATGAGGTTTTCGTTTTCCATTCTCCCCTCAGCAGCAGTCAGATGAGTCCTTGCAGGGATACAGTAAGTCTTTGCTGTGTCTGTTTATGTGTGGGGCTGTGTGCTTTGTTAGAAACAAAGCTCTGTTAAACCACATTACGTTTACGACCTCTGCTTAGAATTTGTCATGTCATATTCTTAATTCAATAGCTAAATGCTGAGTGATGTGTCTGAATGAGTTAAATGTTTGTTAATATTTGTGTTTTCACTAGTTTGCAGCTACCTATCATTTTTAGTTAGATTTGTGACAGTTTTAATGTAACATAGATCTAAGCTGACAAACGTAGCTGAGTAAGACTCTGCCACACAGAAAGCAAAATCATTTAGCAACACATGTTAGTCGCTCTGGAAAAATATTGATTTCTTACCATTTACGATTATATAGAGGAATTATTAACTAATAATAACTATAATATAAACAGACATATACCCAGTGTATTTAGATTCAGTGTTCTTCCATTCAAACAAAAATCTTTGAAAATTCATCTTTGGGGAGGATTAGTTGAGCTTGGAAGGCCATTTTCCCATAATTATTCTTTAGCAGATTAAATTCACGAATCTGATGGACACATTTTAGCTGTTTTTTGATGAAAGATTGGTTAATTTAGTCATATATGCAGGAGAAAAAAAAAACTGCATAAGAAATTTTTTATTGGTCAGTAAGTATAGATGTTTTATTTATTTAATCCCTTAAACACTCTTGATCTTCATTAACTATTTGTTTTACCATTACCACATTTAAATCTTTTGCATTATATGTTTCCTAATTTGAGAAATTCGGTCACAAGGGCCTGGCTCATCTAATATGTTAAATATGAAACTGTTTACAGCTGCTAAAAGTTTTAAAAATCTGTAAAAGCTTACATCCATAGACTTTTATGCTGTGAGGAAAATATAGAATCTAAACCTTGTAGGTCTCATGTTATAGAAATTGAGAGTGACTCTGAAAACAGAACCTGCAGTTTTTAAAAGAAGATGTTATATTTAAGGGTATTTAAAGCCATGTGGGTGGTCCATCCACTAATATGCAAGTTCTTCAAAGCATAAACGGTATTTGTTTCAGCCAGATCATTTTCTAACATTTATGTGGCTCCATGTTGTTATGTGTATTGATCTTTATCTTGTTAAGTCTACTGTTTTTAGTGTACACATCCTTCTCAAGAACTAATCTTAGCATTTTTTTCTGTTTCATAGTTTTGCATTCTAGCAAATCCTTGCCTTTGTCTCTCATTCTTTCTCTGCAGCTCTCTGCCAGATTTTTTGTCTTATGGGTTTATTATGTGGAAAACTCTATTCTGCATGTCAGGGTACGCAAATGCACAAGGTCATTAGAGTATAGGATAGCAAGAGCAATGAGTTACTGAATCTCAAATCACAGATTGGTGGTTAAACAGCTGTATGACAGATTCAAATTCTGAGGTTAATTTAATGAGATATAGTAAACTATAAGATCAGCAAAATATTCATGACCATTATGGTGTATACAATTAAAGATTACTTATTTCAGATGAGTAGCTAATGATAATAATTGAACTTTATTGATCTCACACTTGAGAAATTTATCTCTGCATTTAACCCATCCCCTTAGGTAGCAGTGGGCTGCCATTGTGTGGCGCCCTTGGAGCAGTGTGGGGTTTGAACCGCGTACTTTCAACCTTGTCAGACCACAAGCACACTGCTCTAACCACTAGGCCAGCACTGCCAGAAGTTAGTCCAGGTACCATTATAGTATGTGTATAGAATGGTCTATGTGAAAAAAAAGTATTACCTCAAAACAAAGATAAAACGGTTAGGGACTTGATATTTTGAAATGCCTCTAAACTCTTATACCATTGATAATTATTTTTAGCTCAGCTAGCATTGAAAAAGCTTCATGGTAAAAGCTGATCCAACATAAAAGGCACATTTTTAATTAAATGTGTTAAGTATGAAACATCAAATTTGCTGTCCTTCATATAGTCTTCCTAAATTCTGCTTATTTCTTCTTTTCCCTTGCTATGCTTAGATACAGATTGACAGTTAGCATGACATGGACAGTTTCCCTTTTTATTTAAGTTTTCTACACATCAGTGTCTCCTCTAAAATAATCTACATACACTGAAAACATCAACATTTTCTTAGACTCTTATCAGCAACAACAGCCACTCCAAAGAAAGACCTGTTGTGTGCATAGGCATGGAGGCATGGTGTATTTAGTGATCAGAAAACAGAGGGTTTGATCGAGGTAGCATAATTAGAATATCCTTAGCCTTGGAAGAGTTTTATTGCAACAGGTTGTCAACCATTCACACGTGGGGTTTACAGAATGCCATAAGGCATTTCTCTGAAGGTCAAAATCACTAGAAGTTAGCGAGTGGTGTATATTTGCTGTTTACAAAGTCTACAAAGATGTCACTGGACTAACACACACTTGGGGAAGGTGTAATCTGTAGTAAATACAGTTAGCTCCATGGAGGGACCTCTGTGATTTCAACAGATTAAGGTGTCAAATTGAATCACTGGTCATAGAGGACTGAAGGAGACAGATTATTCTCCCATTTTGCTCTGTTCTGATGACGAGAGGAAGGAGATTCTCTGGAAGAAACTCTCTTTATGTGGGGATGTCTGGGTGTGTGGCAATGTATTTTTTATCCTATGGGGACAATTTAACCTAGTGAAGAATATGTTATTTCCCAGGGGACCTACAGGTACTTGTGTGGACCAATAAGTGGTCTCCTTTAGAATAGTCTCTTAGGTTAGGTTTAGGATAAGTATTGTAATGAACTGGTAATGGTAAGGGTGTCTGGGTAAGGACATAGAAATGAATGCAAAATGAAAGGAAGTCAGAGGAAAGTCCCCATAAGTTCAGCTTGACACACACCTGTGTGTGTGTGTTTGTGGGTAGGGTGGGGTGTGTTGGGGTCTACTGTCTGTGTGTGTCAGAAAGAGAGATTCAGAAAGCGGGAGCTTTCTTTCAGGGAACATCTAGTTCTTTGGTATTTCCTGATTGGATGAAAAATTCCAGACAACGGAATGTGAACAATTCCCATCATGTTTTTTTTTCTTTTTGTATTTTTTTATTTATTGAGCGTAACAGCTGAAAAACTTTTCAGCCATTTAGCATCTAATCTACAAACACCTCAATGTCAGTGATCAGTCCTCTGTCAGAAATCTTCAATCTCTTATAAACTATTTCTTTCTTTACATGTGCTCTCTGTCTCAAGCTTGTCTGGGCTCCTATCTCATTATTTATCACTGTTGTTTGTTTCTCTCAGGCCATGTCAATTGTTTCTACACACCAGTCTACCTGCCTGTCCATCTGCCTGTCACTGTCTCTCTTCTCATTGTTTACATAAATTCCTTATTCATGGCTGCCAGCCTTTCCGTGTTGATATATACTTTAATGTCAGAGGAGTGACAATTCTAACCTTAAAAGGGCCTTTTGTTCCTGCCTGTGAGCACAAGTGTGTGTGTGTAGCTGTTTGCCATATTTTCATGAGTAATAATTGCTTCAATACTTAAAATGCCACATGCCGATGTGGTGAAATCAAAGTAATAGGACTTTTTTTTTTCCAAAGTGGTTGCTTTTTCTGTCCTTGTTATCTGCAGTGTTACTAACTTCCCTGGATATCTACCATTAACCGTCTTCTCTAGAGCCTACCCGTCAAACCATCTATCTGTCTTTCAGTCCCTCTAAAGCTCCCTTTTTTTCCGCTGTTTTCCAATCGTTTTAATCTTCCCACCCACACTCTTTAAAACCCACAAACCACCTCATGTACAAATATCCTCCATTGCTATTCCTGTGAGGAGCAGACTAGTCTGCTGGTGGCTTGTTTTATGTCCATGAACTCAGTGACACCCTTCAGTGGCCCCGCATTATGCCATGGTGGGTCCTCAACAGCCAGGTAGCAATAGTGCTCTGAAGACAGAAAAATGTACCTACAAGACAATATTTATATATCTATGCACAAGTTGTTTCAATACTCACTGTGTAACTGTGTGTCTGTGTGGTCTTGTCTCTCATGTCCACCTCATACCTAAATGCCTCTCTTTCTGTTTCAGTGTACACATGAGGCACTTTAAATGGTTGTGCTGATATTATACTGCAGACAACAGCTTGCACACGTGCCACTTGGCTGCACTTGTCGTCTGTCCTTCCCTCTGTTTCAGTTATCGCTGAAGTAGGGAGGCATAGATTGAGTTTGTTTATGTGTGAGTGTGACATATCATGCATTTAAAGATCACATGGGAAATTACTGTGCTCTTGTGCACACACAGTACTGTACTGCTCACATGGTTGTAGCTAGAAAACTTGGCTGACCTTCTATTTATGTCTATATGTATGTGTAGAGACAGATCTGCCTCCCGTGGTAGATCTGTTGTTTGTGTTTCTGGTCTAAATAAATGCCTCATATAGAGGAGGCACCAAAACTATATACATATCAAGAAAATGTGGTATTGCTTGAAAAAAAAAAAAACCCTTTATGTGTCAGCACCGCATTTCAAACCCAAAAGGCAGAAGACTTCTTCGCTCTGACCACATTCTGCACAGTATTAAAATTATAATCTTGTTTACCTGTATGATAATCCTGTTAGCTTGTCATGTTTGTTGAAACATAGGCACTACATTTATTGACAGGGTAAAACAAGATCATTTCAAATAGAGGTTTAAAAAATGTGTTCAAAATATATGTAAATATAGCTGAAATCAAATTTTCCCAAAAATTACATTTCCTCAGCCATCCATGCTTACGAATCTTTCCAATTTGTTATTGTTACTGCATTTTTCAGTAGCATGACCCTTTGAAAAATGGAATTAAAAAGACATAATTTTGTCTTTTGTCCAAACAAGGTTGCAATATATTTAGGCTGAATGTCACCCACTTTAAATGGGTTCTTCAAATGAGCTGAAGCTGTTATTTTTTTCTTTAGCTGAGCATAGTTTATAAAATACTTATAGGCTGAGCAAGGTAGTTTTGGCGACCTGTCCAGGGTGTACCCAGCCTCTCGTCCCTAGACAGCTAGAGATAGGCACC
>NW_015150497.1:615445-616820 GCF_000732505.1 Cyprinodon variegatus | reverse complement strand
TGGATGGATGGATGGATGGATGGATGGATGGATGGATGGATGGATGGATGGATGGATGGATGGATGGATGGATTTCTCAAGCAAATAACAATGACTGGCCAACCTAAATTTATTTAAAAAGATAGCTGTGCTCACTGTTGAGGAAGGATTGCTCAAAAGGAAACAATTTAATAAGCTGGGCCTTCTAAGATAAGTACATTCCTGGAAAAATGGTTAGTAACTCTCATTCCATGACAAAAAATATCCACAATGATCACAGAAATAACTTGAAATATTTACTGTACTTTTTTGAGCAATGATGTATATTTGTGGTATACATTACATCTTTATGTAACAAATAAATTGTTAGATATAGCAGACAAATGGACAACCAGGTTTAGATAAAGATAAAATAACATGCTGACAAAAGTAATTATAAATACAAATTTGAAGACAATTAACAAAATGAAACCCAGACACTCCTTTTCAGCCATGCTTTAACATAGTGACTTAAAAAAACAAGCTAATTTAAAAGGAAAGTACAAAAATGATGGTAGCTATAACTTCATTTTTGAGGCAATTACTGCAATCAAGGGGTTCCAGTAACTGTTCATAGCACTTTTCATGGGCTAACTATGTAAAATGCTCCTGAAAAAAAATGCACTTTTAAAATTATGATTTTCTTTTTTAAATAATTTTTTATAATTTTTACCTCCAACTTAATGACTCTAAACCAGATCTTTCTTTTAGGACCACTGTAAACTGTCAGTAAACCATACTGGTTTCCCCTTTATTTACGCATTTACAATCTTTGTAGATCAGCCACCACTTATCCACTTTTTGTATATGCTAAAAAAGGAAAAAAATTAAGGTGAAATTTAGCACCTTTTATTAGGAATCTTTGGAGATCAGGCTGTTTGAATCAAAGTAGAATGTATGCCATTAGAATTGAACATATATAATTTGTATTGGACTGATTTTAATACAGCAAAAGTTCCCTGCAATTCAATTCAATTCTTTTATTAAGGGATAGCCCCTTGAGATGATCCATCTCGTTTTCGAGGGGGTCCCAAGAAAAACAGAGACAAAAAAGAGACAATCAATATGATCCAATATGATCTCGCCCATAGACTGCCAGAGATTGGCAAGGACTAAGCTGGAGAAAATGGATGGATGGATGGTTGTAAACAAGAGCGGTCCTAGCCTATTTGGCGCCCTGGGCTAACTATTCCTACTAGTGCCTCAACCTCCCTAGGCTTAGTAATATAGTAAAAAAAAATCAAAAATAAAAAAAAATCAAAAAAAAAAATCAAAGAATTACTTGAGATCAATAGACAACTGATAACTGAACTCCAATGGAGGACCTTTATTCCACTGTTGGCAGAATGGAGTCAAA
>NW_015150497.1:612927-615435 GCF_000732505.1 Cyprinodon variegatus | reverse complement strand
GGTAACCATTTACGTACCAACAGATCTCTTTGTAGAAAATATCCACTTGACACTTGTGTCCTGTTCAGCTGCCTGGACTTGGTCAAACAGAGCAGCTAAGGTTGTGTCCTCCTGCTGGACTGTAATCAACACACTGAGTGACAAAGGAACAGGAAGAGTTGGCAAACAGGCAGTCTTCTCAAGAATAGAACCAGGCTTACCAAACTCAACCTCCTTATCAGCCACAGTTACTGCACAAGCTGGAAAAGCCTCAGGAAAGTCTCGAGCACATACGTCTGCCAAAGAAACGGATGGACAAGCTCGGACCACTGGAGGGGGTGCAACATCTCGCCACACACGTCCACCTGCCAGATTGTTTCCTAGAATGAGAGATACACCTTCCACAGGCAAAGAAGGACGAACAGCCATAGTTACCTCTCCTTGTACAAGTTCTGACTGAAAGTAGATCTTATGAAGAGGCACAGAGAAAGTCTCCAACCCAATACCTCTAATTAAGACACTACAACCAGTATCAGATAAAGGAGATAATGGCAAAACAGATTCCAATATGAAAGATTCAGATGCTCCGGTGTCACGTAGAATCTTCACAGCCACTTTATTTGAACTGCCACTCAAAGAAACAAACCCATTTGTGATGAAAGGTGCATAATCTTGTCCGACAACCTTCTCACAAATCTGGGGATCTGTAACAGTCAGTTCTGAAAAAAACTTATAGTCAACAGGTACAGCTAAAACAGTTGGTCTTACACTTTCAACTTTAGCTGGATGTGTAGACTCCACTGAATGCAACTGTGAAACGCTGGCTAAAGCAACAGGTTTTTGATTATCTCGTTTACTCCTAGTAAATAAAAAATAATTAAAAAAAATCAAAGAATTACTTGAGATCAATAGACAACTGATAACTGAACTCCAATGGAGGACCTTTATTCCACTGTTGGCAGAATGGAGTCAAAACTAAAAAGTTTATTTGATTCGATTTAAACTGATTGATTTAATTTTCCTTTGGGAAAAATAAGGTATTTTTGAATTTAATAAATACATCCTGCAATGTAACCTTACATAGAAACCAGTGGTGGCTGGCCAATAGAGGACGCTAGGGTGCCGTCCCACCAGCTCAATAACTTTGATTAAGAGTCTTAATTTAACACACAAAAAATAAATAAATAAAAAATAAAATAAACTATAAAACTGAAATATTTCGAAATATATTGATATTGATACGGGGCACGGAAGCTACCGCTAAACTGAAGTCATCTCTGGATAGTTATTGCTATAGCAACCCATTAATGCTACAATATATACATTTTATAGAGGTGCAAGATATATATTTAATCTTTAATGTGGAGTAAAGCGTCATTTAATTTTTCATCCGATTGGTGAAGTATTTCTGCCCTATAGGCACAAAAAATGTTTGCCCCTTTACTCTCTTTAAGGTTGTAGATGCGCAGTCGCTCTTCTGCAATACAGATGCATAGGAGAGCTCAGGGCGCAGCTCTGGTGCGCCCTGAGGAGACAGGAACTTTCGTCATAGTTGTTGTGCGGGTGATTGACAGGCCAAGTTTTGAGAGGGAAGCAAACTTACTAAGAGAAGCTGGAGGTGAAACCGTTTGGACCTCAGCCAGCATGGATAAGGCAACATAATAAGACAAAGCAGTGTGTGTCTAACCTGTTAGGAGACAAGCTAATATTGATATGACACGTTTCCTCATAAGGTAAAGAAATTGATATTGCTCATATTATTACCAATAACAAATCAACAGAACCATTTAAGAAAACTTAATCAGTATGTGAGGTTAACACTTTATTCTCTAAATTATTTGGAACAGAATAACATTCAAGAAAAAAAAAACATAGATATTTTAAACCATGGGTATGATAAAGTGTACTAGTCAAGGATTATGGAGCAGAGCTGAACGAATTTAACCATGTCTTCAGGTGTCTTTTTTGTTGTTGTTCCAATTCCGATACCAGTATTGGAAATCGGTGAAAGTGTCTGATACTGCTGCAAATGCTGGCATCTGTAAAATAAGGATGACAATGGGAATCTATTTACTGGTTAGCTATGTTAGTTCTGACACAGTTCTTCGCTGCTCTTAAAGCAGTGGCACCGTGCTGCCTTCTGCAATTAAGTTTGTTCCCTCTGTACTGTAATGTGAAATAAAGGATGGTTGAAAATAATTATATAAAAATACAGGGAAAAACCATTCAACCTAAATGTCAGACTATGGAGGCAACAGTGTAACATGGTTATTATGATAATCTTGCTTGATGGCTGTGGAGACAGTAGCTAACTGTTGATTTTTCTTTATAGTTTAGAAAGTCTGAACTTATTTTTGGTGTTATGCAGCGAAAATTTGAAAACAAAAACAACACATTTGCAATTATCTCCAACAACTGCATTTCACAAACATTGCCAAAACAACAATGCAACATTTAAGTTAACACAACGGTTGCCAGTGATGGGCAGTAGCGCCGCTACATGTAGCGAAGCTATTAGTTTAACTACAT
>NW_015150497.1:579675-612325 GCF_000732505.1 Cyprinodon variegatus | reverse complement strand
CTACAAAATCCAGGGCAAAACTAAGTAATGAAACCAGATTTTCTATATTTGAAACAACAATCGTTGGACATTCACGCATGAGCCTCTATTCTTCAAATTTCGGTTCTTGGCCATAGAGAGCTCATGTGGCCAAGACTAGACTCATTAAAACAAGCAACTGCAGTCAATTTTTTGAAATAAAAATGAGAAAAATATATCAGCTTTAACTTTATTGGCGCCTTTAATTTCCAGATAGTTAAATCTGATGAGTGCCACTAAGATATTCTCATTAGAGAGCAGTAGCCAAACTTAGATATTGTATTTTCATGGCCTAATTTACCAGACAGGATGTTTACATACAGTATATCTGTTTTAAGGCTTATTTGCACAGATTTTTTAGGTATGGAGTAACAGCTCTCCCATATATAAAAATGAATACATAAATAAATACATGCTCAATAAATAAATAAGCATTCAATTAATTACCCCTCAAAATACAATGAATAGATATGTAGGTAGAAATTAAATCATACAGTGAGACATAAATGTATATATATCTCTTAATTACTGTAGCTTCTTTATTTTTTCACCTTTTTTTTAAACAGTTTCATTTGTTACTTGAATCAATTTGTTTAATTGAGGTCTGAAGACATTTTCTGTAAGGGAGACCCTAAAGAAATAAGATGCCTTTTGTAGGGTTTTGTTTTCCCTAGAGATGTCCATTAAATGCAAACTCATAGCCATGTCTCGGTGTTTTGACCATATGGCTGTGACATGAAAATGGACCTGACACCATTAACCACTCTGTCCTAGCTAAGAATTTGGTTTATCCCGTTGCTGTGGTGATGGTGACCTTGCAGCACATCATGGTGATACTGCAGCATAAGGTACTGTGTGAACAAGAAACAATCTTGAGACAGTGTGAAGGTGAGGTATAGGAGGGCGAGACAGTATAGGTAAATAAAATGAGGACAAGTTCTTGTAATAGAACATTCAGGTTCACTGCGTTATTCACGTTAAATTACAGAGTATGACTTAGAAGACAGTGGGAAGATTTCTTTAAGGAAGAAATGGATATAGAAGACTAAACAGAGAAAAACAGAAAAACAGGTAAAAGTCAGAAAAATGATAAATAACAAGAATCGTCAAGAAAAAAATCACAGCAGCACTAGTCCTTTGAAATATAAGGAAAGCACTATTTTCCTTCCTACATTCAGGCTCTTATTCCTGTGCTTTCCATATGACATATCACTACACCAACCCCAGACTCTCACAAGCTTGTACTAATTACTTTTGTTTGTGTCCCATCACTCTAAGTCTAGCCTCCTTTAGTACAACATCTCGCACAGGCTTCACTCCCCCATGTAAACTTTCTTCAAAGCTCCCACTTATCTAAAGGGCAGCTCAGGTCATTTATAGATGATATTCCTGCCTGCCAGCGATGCAGTGTAATATGAAGCATCCAGCTGCTGCACTCAGTGTTCTTAAACTTCTCACATTACTGAGTATCCTTCTCCTGCTCCATGGTTACTTCCTTATTTTCATTTCCTGTTTTATTTATGTTTTTGTAACAGGTCCCCTCCTAGACTCTGACCCTTGATCTATTGTTGGTCATGAATGTGTTTAAGCTGATTTCTGATGATTATCCTTTCTCACAAAATGTATTTTTCAGCAACCGATGAAAAAGAGCACAGTGATGCACCTCTCCACCTAAATCTTCATATCTGCCTTGTGTTCAGATACCCCATGATGATATGCAGCTTTGAGTCAATATCTCTCCACTCTCCTCTTGTACACAACTTTAGCATGTTATTTGATCTTTATCTAAACCTGGCTGTCCATTTTGTCTGCTATATCACAAAATGTATTTAGCATTAGCAATGCAAACATAAAGATGTAATGTATACCACAAATATACATCACTGCTAAAAAAGTACAGTAATGCAAATTAAGTCCAATATCCCTGAACTACTGTAATTCTGAGATCATTATTAGCTCTGCAGGAGCTCTAACTTCACTGACAAAGATTTATTCACCATGCCAGGTGCTTAAATGTGAGTCTAGCAGCAGGGCAGTTGGACTGTTTTCTGAAAATAACCAGCAAACAATTACAGTCTAAGTCAACATTAGGCTTTGCATAGATTGTCTGATTTTCAGCCCAATAGGTTCAGGTCATCAAAGAGAATATCCGGTCATATTCAGAATTCAAACTTCTGAAAGTACTTTAAATATAATATTATTACATACTGTTCAATGAATGATAACTGTTTTTAATTAAGAGCTATTTCTTTTGAATGTGCTTTACTGGAGGCATCCATGTTTGCCAAAGAACACAAATGCCACCTTCTGGTTTGTGAAATCACGGTGCAGTATTGGCTGTTGAGCAAGTCCCAGTGCTCTATCTGGTGTTTGTCAGTACGCCCCATCATCCAAGTCATCTTGAAAAAATTCTTCTTCAAAATGTTGGCTAAATATTACATGTTTTTTCTCTGGCCAGAAGTTCAATGGCAAATCCTCCCTCTTACAGTTAGCCAACCAACAAACCTGTGGTGGCTCATGAAACCAAAGGATGAAATAACTAATTTTATTTCACTTTTACTCGATGTATTGCAACATCCAACTGCCATGCATTTCAATGGTAAAATCTAAAATAATTGTTGTTTAAGCAGGTGTGTATAATAGTTCCCATTGATTTTGCAATCAAACAACCAATCTACAGCAACTCTAAGTTGTAGTAAATCCACCCCACAGCCTACTATCAGAATATCAAGGAAAATGTGACTTCCTGGTTCTACCTATGCAAACAAGGACTGATAGCACAGCACTCCTACATACTCGGCCCTCATACCTGAGAGAGTAGAAATAGGAGAAAAATGGTTAATGCAACATTTTCTCCCAAATCACTCGTAGGAAGGATTTAAGAATGAATCTGTGCCTACGAGTGGCTCTTGCATGAGGCCCAATGTCCTCTTAAGAATAGGTGACATTTAGTTAAACAGGCTTTATTTTGTTTATGTGTAGACAAATGTGATTTCTTCTACATCCCCCGACTTGTGAAAAGATAAGAAAAAAGATGACAAATGACAACAGTTATAAAGAAACATAAAATATTCAAATTAACAAACAGAAAGTTTTCATTGCCTAACAGACATTTTTGGGATATTTAAGAAGATAATAGTTGACATACTGTATAAATATTGGGAAACTTCGATTTGAATCAAATACCACTTACTGTATACACAGGGTCTATATGAGATCACCAAGTGTGATGAGCACCTAATGGTAAAAATCCTTCTGTGAAAAGAAATCAGACATATAAAATCCCACTTTCTTAAACTCTGTCCAAAATCCTTTCTGTTTTCCCTCTCACATATGTTCAGAGGGATTTTTAAGGTGAATATGTTCTTCAGATCTCTGGCTTCTGTTTGCAACACTTTTCCCTCATTCGTATTTTACATATTGTTCACACATGCATACAGAGCCAAATGTGGCTTTAGTTAAGTGTGGAATTTCACATAATCGATGCCAAACTGTGCATAATAATTTCAAGATTTGCAGCTTTTTCAACAAACAAAAAGCATGACTTCACTGAAAAACAAAACAAGGCAAAAAGCCTTTTTGATTTTTGTTTATTCTAACATGAGGGTTTGTGGTATTTGTTAGATAAATCAGTTCTCAAACTCTAGCTGTTTTTTTTCTAGATCACTTCTTTAAAGTTGGTCTGCTTATTTGCTCTTTGTGTTACCATCAGACCATCACATTTTTTTCTTAACCTTGTTCTCTGGTATTGTGTCAAATGTCTCAGATTTGGCGTGCACCAAATATGCCACTTAATCAATAAATTTTGGACTGTCATATGCTATTCTGTGAACACATACCCAACTTGGTGTTAAAGGTACACTATACAACCGGTGTTGATTTTCCAGCGAGGCTCCCCCCAGAGGGCGAAAGTAAAAGTGCACTGTCGTAAATATGCTCAGCTGTTCTCCTGGTTTCTCCGTCAAGCCAGGCACGGTTGTTTTGAGCTTAGCAGACAGGCGAACACAACGAATCAACATGTCTACTGCGGTAGAGAGCCCTTTCCCTCTTTCTTGCCTGCTCCAACATGGGCTTTCGCTCTTTTCTCGCTGGTTCCGCCATGATAACTGCACAAATATCGCCACTGCGCTAGCAACGAGCATGCCTTTACCTGGGGGTGTGTAGCAGTTCTCGCTGTAAAGCAAGACCAAATGCACGAGACTTCTGAGCCTGTGGGTGCGGCCCGAGGGCTCCTGCAATTGCAAGTACGGTATTTCCCCTACAGACCACCAGGGCGGCCAAGAAAACCTTTGTTCGACCTGAAATGACTCATTTAAACATCCAAAACGTTATGGAACACATTAATTAACTGAAAAATGTTGCATAGTATGCCTTTAAGACAGCAAATAAACTTGTGAAATAAGGTTAAATCATGGTTAAACAGTTGACTCGGTAATAATTCAGTTCCAAATCAAACATATTTCAGTTGAAATGCTTGACTAACTATTAAAACTCAATAAAACTGCTCTACTATGTGTACAAATAAAAAATAGAGGAAAATGGTTGCAATCCATTTTTTAAAAACTGATGCAATGATATAACTTTTTCACATAGATTTTGTGTATGAGAACCAAAATTAGCAGAGTTTGAAAGTCGGTCACATTACCTTTTAAACTAATTTAGAATAATTGGAATGCATTCAGACTAATTCAAAATGCAAATCCAAGTAGTTAAATCAAACATGATATATTAAATGATTTGCCAAAATTAGAAATAAATAACAGTTAGGATAGTTGATTTTTAACATTCTGTGATTGTTCTTAAAGGAATAGGATAGGACCACCTAGCTCTGCCTAAGAAGTACATAGCAGACACAAGGGACTCAGTTTAAAAGGAAGCTTATGGTCATGCTTTAGTAATAAAATCCAATGAGCTTTTTAAGAAACATAAAATTTGATGTCATATTAGTGTTTAAACCCTAAGCGGAATAAAGTTTGTTTCAGCTTCATAAACAACAGCTCCAACATATGAGCATTGGGTACAATGTGGTTGTGGTTAGCTTCTTGTTGGCTTGCTTTACACAACAGTAAACACACGAGATTATTAGAATGATCAAAAACCCAAATTGTTACGCTGGAAACTCTTTCCCTGACTTTGTCAGACGTGTAATATCTGTTGATCTCTGTTTTTGAAAGGTGAGGTTACTCTAAAAGTTTAGCAAAGCTTAGCTCAGGCTGTGTCTCTGGATACAGTAGGTCTGACTAAATGGCCTAACTGGGAGGCCTTTGACCATTGTGGTCTTGTGGCGCGTCCTCTAAACACTGGGACTTTTGAGTTACTCCAATAAACTCAAAGACATGCAGATTCCCTGTTTTGCAGCAATCTGGTTCTAAACGTGGTTTTAGGACTAGTTAACTTCCATGTTTTTTTTATCCTTCCCAATGTGGGTCCCCTAAAGCTTATTGCATTACAAGATGGAGCATTTTGGTTCAAGACACAGAATCTCAATTTGGATCTAGATCTGCACTTTGGACCATTCAACATTTAGGCTTTTACCGGTGGTTATTTGGTCAGAACTGGTGTCTTGCATGCTTGCTCTTTATCTGGTCACTTTACCTCTCAGCCTATGCCTTTTTCCTTTCTAGTGTTGTCTTTATGAAACATGAATCATGTTTGTTTTTCCACCTCCAAAATAAGCATTTCATGGTCCATGATGTCCTATAAAATTAGATGCTCTGATTTCTGTGTGCTGAAGCCTCAAGTCATGTTGTTTTGATGTTTAAGAGTCAAATGCGATCTCCAGTCTGCACATGTAGTGTTTAATTTGAAATTCCACCAGATCTACTTTGCTCTTTAGCAGCTCTAGATTGAAGAGGACTTGAAGCGTCAAGCATGAAAAATTGACCAGCCACGTATTTTAGGGGAGCGTCCAGCCTTTCACTACCCCATCCGTACAGGAAGAATGGTCCGTACCATTGGCTCATTTTCATATGTCGAAGCAGATATTGATCCAGGTTGCCATAAATAATATAATAATGTTGCTAAGAGTGCTTATTTATATCCTTAAATCACTGAAGAATACTAATACTAACATTTTTAACATTTTCTATAACTTTTCTGAGATAATTTGATGATTCTTAAATTTTCTCCTTTAAACAGCTTGTCTGATGTCATCATCGGACATACTCAAAGTAGTCCGGCAAAATATATTCATACCATGTTTTTTTTTGTTATTTCTTTATTTAGATTATGCACTATATACCATAAGGTTAACACGACAGTAAAAAATAAAACTCAAAAGGACTAGATTTATGTGTAAACCCAAAGTCGAAAAAGTTAGCTGCCGGAAGTAGAATAGGACTCTTTTCCAGCACAGACAAGTTATACAACAGAAAGGATATTAATGCATTTATTTTCTCAGGAAACACATCATTAACCTTAAAACATTATAGTTTAGTACACTTACTATTTTCAAGGAGGTAAAAATATAATTTAGGTATTTTTTACTAATTAAAATCATAGGGCAACCTGGATCGGGTAGTGACACACCACACAACGCTTCTGGAACGCTTCAAGCATGTTCCGCCGCTCGTTGGGTGGAACCAAACTCATTAACTTGAGTGGCTGCGTCCAACCGCAGCAGCATGCATTTGGTGGAATACAGCTTTTTTTATACCTGGCTATTTGAGCTACAGGTATGAAAATATATGCCGCCTCCGCCTCTGGCAATGGGTAATGACTCCATGCATTATTCACATATGCTAAGATATTCAAGCCTTTATTTATATATTTCCCTAACATTAAAGTCATTTTTCAAATTTAATAACACATATTTTCTATTTTTGGGTGAGCTTCATTCATTCCTATGTTAAACAGTCACCTATAGTAAAAAGATATACCAAGGTTTTTGAAATTGCAGCTTTTTCACATGTAACCGTTCTCTGTGCAGCGTTGCAAAATAAGTTTTTTGATGGCCAAAGAAAAAAAAAATGCACTGGGAAAACTATTATGCAATTAACCTTTGACACAATGATAAATGGTAAATGGCCTGTAAGTTTGCTTACTGTAATCAAATCTTTGAACATTTCCGGCTGTTAATTCCATTACTTATTCTAAACGGGTATTTTTTCTGTTTTGCTTCATGGCATGAAAAAGCTACTGGATGTCCTGTGAGCGTCTGCTATGATCTCACATTTCTTCTCTGCTGAAATGCATGACTTCAGGAAAAGAAAGAGTGTGGCTGTAGTCAGCCTTGGGTGTATTTTTCTAACCCTTAGCTAAGTTGGCCTAATGCCATACAGAATGGTTAACTTTTATCTTTAATTTAATTCATTCTTTGGAAATATGTACAAACTCAATATGTTGTTAATGACTTTTTCATACAGCTCTGCACATGTTTATACTTACAGTATTGCTTGTGGCAGTACATATATTCTGGTTTTGCATTAACAAAAAAAAAAAACAAACATCCCAGATCAAATACAGAAAAAGAAATTGTAATTATAATCCCCAACTGACAACCCAAATATTTGGCTTCATCAATTAAGTTAACAGAATTTGTCTCAATGAGAAAAAGAACTGGAAAGGTAGCTTGATTTTACCACTGTAAATCATCATTAACCAGAACTTCTACTGTACTGTAACAGCTTTCTTTTTAATATTGCCATCCCTAAAATGAAAGTAAACCGGTTTCTTCCTCTAATTAGTTTGTTTTGTCGTGGTTTAACAATTACATGCTTTCCAAAATATCTGCCACAGTTTGGAAAATGGCTCACCACAGTGATGAAAGTAAGAAAGTAAGTGCTGATAATGTAAGTAAAACATTTGATGTGGTCCCTTTTAAATTTAAAATGAGTTGTTTTCACATTAATGTTAAGAACAAAAAATATTAGGTCAACATTATGTGGCAGAGAAAATAATGTAATGGCAGTTTCCATGTTTGTGTGTCTTTATTGACCAAGCCCTCATAGTAAAAAGACCATAGACTGTAGGCTTGACAGGGACATAAATCTCTCCTGCAAAAACAATAGATTTTTTTAAAAGTATATGCTTAAAAAAATCCATTTCAAATTAAACATTTAAATCCAAGTTGTAAAGCATTTTTTAATTGTACATGTTGGATTGGATTATTGAAGATGAATTTTAAATTATATTTATTAATTTATTATTAAATGCTGCCATTTTAAGATGGATTTCTAAATCCTATTTCTAAATAGAGATTTAAAAACCAAATTCCTAAATTGTATTATATACCTTTCCTGATCACTTTTTAAAAAGACTAAACTGTTATTCCATTTTCTTTTTCCTTTTGCTTTTTTCAAATTTTTGCAGTTGTATTTTTATTTTACTTTCTCCATTTGCTATACCTTTTACGCAACCCTTCTGGTCCCTAAGCAGTTAAACCAATCACATGTGCTCCTCAGATGTAACCAGCTCCCTCATTAGTCATTTTGTGAATCATAGGGATACTTAAGCCAATGAGGTAAATATGATGTGCCTGACACACCATCATCTTTCATCTTTCATCACCACCTAATTACCGGCTCTGTAACTTAACCTCCAGCCTGTCTTTTCTTTATGTGCAGTAAATACAATTCAAATTTACTAAACTTACATTAACAATGTATGGCACCTGTAGAACTCTAGTATTTTCAATATCATTTGTGTTGGTGCCCTTAGGTCCCTCAAAAGGCATTTTGACTCTCCAAAATGCGATACATATCTTGAATTGTCATTTTCTCTATTCATAATATAATTCCAGATATCTTAAAGTATCATTCAGGATAGTCAAAATTTAGTTTTTCCAAAATGAAAACTTTTTCTATGTTATCTTAGAAGTAATTACAGATGGCCAGAAAAGCTGATTTTATGATAAACGGCCGCTATAAGCTTGCTAACCTGCATTCACGGCAGCAAATCAAGAAATTACACATACATATCCTCTCTACGCATTTGCAGATCTCACACGGTAGAAGTTTAGCAAAAATCCCGTGTGTAAAGAGAGCCAACCGAGAAACCGCTTGACTTGTAACCAATGATTTATTATTATTATATGTATTTCTCGGTGTTGTAGCAAAAATGTATCTGACTTAAAGGGACTCTTTGTGTTTACAGACTAATTTAGACATTTGTAGATCTTAGTACACATTTATAAATCTTAACACACATTTGTAGATCGCAATACAAACTTGTGAATTTTTCACACATTTTCAAATCAATTACACACAAGTTATTTTACACATTTGCAGCTATTCGTATAGACTGACAAATCTCCCTCACACATTTTCAAATCCCACTGCACACACACAAATCTAGATACAGACACACAACTCTCCGCACACATTTGCAAATAATTGTGCAACAATATTGCTCCCATATCTTACCTCCTCATTAAGCTATTTGTGCTGAATTAGCTATTTTAACATTTTCACCATAGTGTTTGTGTTACCTGCTCCCTGACACTTATTTTAGAACATTTCACAGTCAGTCTTCTCTTCCTTTTATCCTCTCCCTCTCTACTCCTTTCCTCTGCACTGCCTCTGAACCTGTCTCTGCCAAACAGAAATGAGATAGCAAAGGATAGTGTCTGCTTTCTCCTAATCGCTGCTACTCTGTCTGTTGGTGGTTCATCAAGGCAGATACCTTTACTGTTGGTGAGACAGAGTGACTGTTTATTTTAAAAAATCAAGCTTGACCCAAACAGAGCTATTGGTTCCACCACACCAGGCTGTCCTGTCCATTCGTACAGAATGGCCAGGCTGCACCAGATCTGTGCTTTACTCCTTTAACTCCAATGTTTTTATAGACTTTATAGTAGCAATAGTTTCTCACAATCTATTTGTGTTATTTCATACTCATAAACTGATCATTTTATTAAATATATTTTTGTTCATTTAGGGCAAAAGCTAATTAGTTTAACTTTCCACTCATATAACTGTAAAGTATGATTTCCACTTATCTTAATGTGTTAATCGATTTCTACAGTTAGGATATGAAAATATAAATGTTTATATTTTTGTGGATATTTTTCAGTATAAGTTGCATTTTTTTTAAATATATAGTTAAATCTGAAAAGGACAAGGGCAAATAAGACAGTTTTTGTGTTATACTAATTTCAAGAAATATATTATATATTGAATGTAATTCATAATCCACCTTCTGTTTGTTAGAGTGAATAGCAGGCATTTAATGTTGAAAGGTTATATTTAGCCATTAGACATTGACTTGCCTGTCAAAGAACTTAGTAAAAGTAGCTTTTTAATGCCACTGTATGATAGATAAAAAAAAAAAAAATTTGCAGTTCGTAATTACAAGTATCCAACAGCTTGTCCTATTTTTATGTCATTTTAAGTGTGCAGCTGTATTGGGGCAGCTTTTGGACCCTACTTCAATGTTTCTTCTGACCCTTTTTCCAGTTTTAGATGTGGCTTCTTTGCCTTGTCAGAAAGAACGTTTGAAGTGTCTTAATACATTCAGGGCTTCAGAGATCTCTCTGAATATGTATACATATTTGGCTTCATATAGAGGTGAAAATATTTTCATTTTAACTTGAAGAATCTCCAGCTTTAAGAGCCTCAGATGTGCCACTTTGAGCATAACTTGACCGGTTTAGTTTATTTTGAGTTTATGCTTGGCAGAAATGCAGATATAGGTCATGATCTGTCTATGTAAGAGCAATCTGTTTCCTGTCAATTTCCATTTCATTTCAGGCTATGTGCAAATGTCCACCCTAACCCCTAAATCCCTCAGTCACTATAGAGCAGGGACTTTGTAGTTAATTCAGTTAACTGACTGTTCGGACAGATGATACCAACCTTTTGCTTCCTGTTGGTGACCTAACTCTGCCTCCCCGCACAGTGCCTGCACTATCTTTGTTAGCAAAAAATCCCATGATGCTTTGGAAGGAGAGCTCTTTTCAAGGTGCATTATGGGAAATTTGGAGTACACTACTTTTTCATCCACTGGATGTGTTGACACTGATCTAAAATGGCGTAACCACTATATAATACCCTATATAATGGTTAGTGTGGAAGTTCGCACACAGCCTAAGTCATCCTCGGGTAGAGTTTGATTTACTTCTTCATCCAGAATCCACTGTAATTGAAAAAAACCCTCACAGATCTGTAATATAGCAATCAACAAGACCGCAACAACTTTGCTAGTTATTTTGTTAAATTTCAATTCAAAAACACTTTATTAAACCATAAGGGAAATTAAATGTTCTGGTAGGTACTGTAGTGATAATTGTCTCACAGCGTCGCCTCGTGGCAGAAACCAGATACGTCTCTCGACAATTCCACATAATATGCCGTTCTAAGATATTGAAATGTCATGAGAGCTATACAAAATGAAATTTTATTCGGTATACACTCTGTGTGTACAAAATGACAATTAACTTTGTCTAAATCTTGCTGTTTTTTTTAACATGTGTTGTAGATGTTGATAGCTGTAGGCAGGAAGGACCTTCTGCAATGGTCTGTCTCAACTGGATCTGGAGAAGCCTCTAACTGAAGATACTGTTTAAAAATTTCTGAAGAGGATGCTTACTCTTGTCAATAATATTCTTCACTTTATGAAAAATATTTTTTTTGTGAAATCATATTCTAGATGAGTTCATAGAACAGACACAGCTTTTTAAACGTCATTTCCTCTGATGCTGTTACCTAAGCAGATTATGGATGAAGAGATCACACTTTCCAGAGCAGACTTGTAGAAGATATGTAGCACCTTGATGCAAATCCTGAAGGGCCTAAGCTTCCTTAGGAACTACTGTAAAGTCTGCTCTATCCCTTCTTGTACAGTAGATGGCTTCGCAGTTGCATCTTCAGTCAAGATTGTTGTCCATGTGAACACCTAATTATTTATGCTCCTCCACCAACTCCAGTTATTTTCCATGATGTTGATAGGATTCAAATTCTTTGTGTTTCTTCTAAAATCTACTGTCATCTCCCTTGTTTTGTTGACATTCATGATGGTTTCCACACACAATGCCAATCTGTGTACTCAGCTTCTTGTCCATATTTGATGCACCCAATGACTGCACAGTCATCTGAGTATATCTGCAGATGACAGGACTCTGTCTGGTACTGGAAGTCAGGTGCACAGAGTGAAAGGTTAGATGCATGATCTACATTCATGAAAGTCTGAAATAAAATCCATTATTCAATTCTTAGATCACTGTCATAATTTTCTATGGTCTTCTTCTCTATACTGGAAGAGTGTGGCTAATGTATTTTGTTAGTATAGCTGCCCAAAAGATGCCATGCTTAAATCTTTTTAACCTTTATAGCGAGTTGGACTGTTGGCAGAATTTTCCGTTCCATTTTGTTGTGCATCACTTTAACCTGAACATGCAAAACACAGCATTTGGTTCCCTAAACAGCTTTCTCCTGTTCATCTCATCACTATTCATCTGGTGTTTTGCATCTGTTGAATGTTTGTGTCTGCCACCAACACCAAGCTCATAAAATTTAATACAGGCTTTTCCAAACACAGAACAGAATACTGTTTGAAATTAGGCTATTACAGTTTTGATTAGTTAAAAGGATTGCTGTACTTATTTCATCTCATTATATTTTTAACTTCACATAAAAGGGGAACAATCAGAAGTGCAAGGTATCAGTTGCTAAAAGATCTTCTCAAGAATTATTGTTCTCTTTTGCTTACCCAGTGGTCTCACAGTATAATGCAAAGTTAATTAGTGTAACGATAATATACACATTTCTGATTCAATTTCAAAGATTACTTTTATTCATTTACACGATAACTGAAATAAAACTACTCCTACAAAAACGCCTATAGACATTTTGATGATTAAAAATAAAAAAAGTTACACAAATCAGCCTTTTACTTTTACTCTGATCAATTTTCACTGATAAATTAACAGCAGCTGTTGTACTATAGCAGTTATTGTTCGAAAAATAGGGTACATTTATTATAGATTGCATGTCAAATATTTAATCTTAAATGTAAATAATACACAAAAAAAATATCATGTGATTGTGTTGACTTATTGGTTTAATCCCTTGTTTTACTTCCCAACAAAACCATTTTCTTTGTGATTGTACTATTCAATACAGAGTTAGCTCATTCCACTTTGAGTGAATGTGCATCAGAGGACATATAACATGAGATATAACAGTTTTATAAAGTTATTGCTTGTGCTGCCACCAGAACCATGACTCCCTCGGATATAAGCAGTGTGGCCTATTTCAAAGAATGCTGCTGTCATTAACCGTCTTGGAGATAAAACCCTTTATCTGCTACAAAATTTCAACATCTTAGTGCTTTCAATACCCTGTTCCAATGCCATTGGAAGCACTCTAGTATCAACCAAATATTTAGTTTGAAGAAATAATCAAAGAAAAAGATGCTTTTTTTTTGTTTTGAATTTTCTTCTTTTCAATTACAAAATGCACATGTTGATCATATATTTGATTGAATGGGTATATTTTGGGTAGCCTATATACAGACACTAGTCTGTGGCTGTCTCCCTCTGTCCTTCATGATGACCTCATGCAGTCATTACCTCTTTATCCCATTTGGCCTGTAGCCAGCAGTGATGCTGGAATCATCTGGCTACCTTACTGGCCATTTGCAGTCTCAACAGGGATAAGCTTACTTATCATTTACTAATCAAAACATTTCATGGTCAGTTACTCTCAGTGTGGTATTGAGATGTAGGATAACATTATTAATTATCACCATACTATAACCAGGGTTTTTAAATTTGGATTTTAATTCTTAGAAGTGAAACCCATAATTCCTCTTGCATATAGAAATGTTTTAAGTGCATTATGCATTATTCTAAAGTAGTTTAATTATGAATCAGAATTAAAAATATGATTTCCTTCCTCCCCTCTGTGGGAAAATATAAGAGAGAATATATTGAAAACATGTCTACAATTTAATGCATGAATTTGTTTTGTATGTGCAAAGTCCTGATTGTCCTCTGTGCTTCTCCACAGAGAGAAGTGCCTTCATGTGCTGACCCGCATGTGTGTTTGGCTCGTCTGAAGCCGCCTGTGCCTGCCCAAGTTTGTTGGGTCTGCCGGGTCGCACCAAGAGCACCAGGTCTGCCATGACTGCCATGACTGCCAGCCCCATCCGCTAAGGCCGTCCGTCTGTGTGCAGCTGACGCCTCCTGCCTCTCCTCCCTCTGTCCTGCTCATTCTACCATCCATGCTTCTCAAGCTTCCTCTGTGGAGGCCAGACACTTCCCCTTCCTCAGCAGACAGATATTGAAGACAACCAGCTTTTATCGGCTTCTGAGGACTGAACAATTTTTTTTTACTGCTGTCCTCCATGCCAGCCTTTCTCTCCTGCAGCTTTCTTCCTTCTGCTGGCCCTGCGTTCTTTCATCATGGGCCAAGCTTGATCGATAATGTGTTTGGCTGTTCATCTCATCTGACGGTTCAACTGACAAGCGAGTAAATTGAGAGAACTGGTATTCTGTGTGTGTGCGTTAAGAAAGAGGTTACAAGACAAAGCTCTCTGGTCAGCAGCATAGATCCTGGTTGGCAGGCTCTGAATGACTCCTGTTTAACCCACAAACATACTCCTGGGATGGACTGCAGATGTTAGGAGAGCCCAAGGCCTAACAGACATCTTTCAGATCACAACCTTGAAGAACAGCCCTGAAAACCGGGCTTTGTTTCCCATGTCCTCAACCTATCCTTTCTCATTATTTGTCCCAGTTTTATTAGGAACTTACAGCCCTACATACAGTTCTTTTTGCTTGATAGCTGATCTCCCAAAAAGACCCCTCTTGCCTAGTTTGAAATGGCAGTGAATGTGACGCCGATCCGGGACACAAAGTGGCTGACACTGGAGGTTTGTCGAGAATTCCAGAGAGGAACATGTTCGCGACCGGACAATGAATGCAAGTTCGCCCACCCTGCCAAGAGCTGTCAAGTGGAAAACGGCAGAGTCATTGCTTGTTTTGACTCACTCAAGGTGAGTGTGACAAACACTTGTGACATTCATTCATCACTCCCCCTGGGTGTCTGTTTCTGCTTCTTGTATAGTAAATCTACATTTTCAGAAGCCTAGATATAAAGCCTTAGAGTGCTGATACCAAATAATCTTTTTCACAATTCATATCATGATCAAAATCTTCTATGTATTCTGTTTCTATTTTATAGGATAGACTGGAACAGAGAACTTAGCGTTAAAGAAGAAAGAAAAAATGTAAAAGTGTTTAAAAATAACCAATCTGAAAAGATACGCCTCAACTCCCTGAAATTATTGCCTTGTAGAGTCACCTTATAAGGCATTAGCAATGGCAGTCTTCAAATCTTTCTCAATTGTTATTTCAGACTTTGTGAGGAATATTCTAAAATATGAATGTTTTAATGTAACCTATTCCATTGCATTTGCAGCTGTATTTCTATTGTCGCTGTCCTCCTGGAAAGTCAACTTTTATACATGTTTTCTCACACTATATATGGATCCAGCTGTTGTCATTTTTGCCTAGTTTGTTGCCATTTTCTAAAAATCCTCACCACAAAAAGCCTTTTGAGGGGCAGGGTGTTTATGATAGAAAAGGGCACTGAACATAAATGTTCATAACACATTTCACATTTTTCTTTGTTAAAATATTTTGAAAAAATTGTACCCTCTTTCTTCCATTTCACAAATATGCATTACCTTTTGTGTACGTTTTTTAAAAGAAAAATAGCTCTAATGAAAAACGCTTATTTCTGTTTGTAATCTGACAAAATATAGACACTCATGTGGTGTTGCATTGGTGTATAGCAATTCCCATTGTGACTCAGAAAATTTTTTTTCATTTAAAAATAGTTGATGAGCTGAGGGAAATAGCAATGAGGAAGTTGAACCCTTTCAAAGGAACTAAAATATAGCAGCAACTACTTTTAGATGTGTGCTTGTGTTTCATAGTAAGATGAGATGAGGCTGTAATCGTGCTAACATCTGTGAATCAGCGTAAGAATTTCCTGAAGAGGCACATAAATTCAAACAAAGTCTAGGGCTGTTGGCTGGCACATTGTAAAGGTTTCTATGTGGCCATCACATCAATGAGTTAAACTAGAAGTAGAACAGCATAATGTATACTTCACATTTCTATGTGAGTATATGTCTCTTGGTGTTATTTTGAGGTCATGCTGCATGGTGGGGTCTTTTCAGAAGGCTCTGTAATTTGCTGTCTATTTTTTGCCCTGGCACTAAGACAACACACTCCTACCATGCAGCTCCTCTCATAGTCAAGGGAAGAAGAAAAAAATCCAACAGCATTGGAAATGAAGATAGTTGAGGAAAACAGAGTGGACTGAGCTGAGAAGTTAAGGAAAAAAGAAGCAGATTTTACTTTAAGGAATTTGACAAGAAATTCAATAAAATGTGGCAAATGTGCATCTAATTGGAATATTTATGCATTTTATAGACTGTAAATTGTGGAGTTCATGATGATTTATACTGAGAGTGAGTGTTATACAACTTTTATTTATATGGCTGTATATGCCAATGTAAGACTCATATCAAATAGGTTTATAAGCTGATAAATTGTTTTTCAGCCGTGTACTGGCAGATGGTGGATTAGAGATTTTATAGTATAGATACTGATTTATAATAACAATTTTTCTTAATTGGGACATATTAAGAAGTGTTATTGGCAAAATAGGTATATGCTATGGGGATTTGGTGCCTCCAATAGTATTGATATATAATCAATAGTATTCATGTTTTCCAGCTTGCTGCATACTGTCCTTCTCCAACTTACTTGTAAAATGTTTTTAATTGCTATGGAAAAGCTTGATCCAAATATGCAGGTCTTCTCACAAATTCTCAATCTGGATTATTTTAAATGTTGTCAGATATTTTTAAAATATTCATAAAACTTAATGTAAACCACTCTGTTCTAACTCTCCTTGTTTTTATAGGGCTATCCTGCTGTAAGATTAAAGTCTTCTACAGATGTGTTTCAAATAATACAAATATTTTCGATTTTATGTTAAAAGGTGTTAGGGTAGGGGTTTTTTACTCTTAAATCACTAGAGTCAAAGCATTGGTTAGACTTAGTGACCTACAACTTTTTCACGTCCAGTATGATACGGATATTACACCTTTTACAACACAGATAGCCTATATTGACTGGATACGATATCAACACAAATAATACATAATATTACTCAAAAAGCAATAGTAATGAGCACAACTGGTCCATTTATTATTGACCAACAGTTAAATGTACTTTAGACATAAGCCTTTTTTTTTATAGCAAGTCTATATCGGAAATTTCATGAGCATCAAATATCTGTTTTTTTGCATTTAAAAGACGAATATCCAATATCGGCTTCTGACATCCCTAATATCTACAAGTTCATTCTTCCAGGATCTTTACTCCCACATTACAATAATGTGTCTTCAATCTGATTGGCATATAGGTGTTATTTTTAGGTAACTGGAAATCAAAGCTGACACACAGTCGTCTAGGTTACACTGCTGTTTACGTTGGTTTATCCTTGCAGCTACATTTCTTGTTAATCCTGGGCTTGTCATTTTTGGCTGTTTGGCTTGTTATCCAATGATATGGGTCAGTATGGCTGGTACAGGTATGATAGGAATGGATTAGTGTGGTTACTTGGGAGTTTCCTGGTCCATCAAAACAGGCAGGCATGCCGAATCAGAGAGGGCAGGAGCAGACGCAGTGGGGAATGTGAAGAGAAGCATTGCACTGAAAAGCCCTTCCCTGCGTTCTGTGCCAGGACATTCCACACTCTACCTCCCTTCTCTGCCTTTTTGACAGAATGATAGATCTGCTTTATCTTCACATCAGTTCCTAACATATATCTAGCTAAGAGAGGGGCAAAGGGATGAAAAAAGGATAATCATAAGGTAATCGAAATAAAAAAAACATAATGATATAATATGTCAACAATCACATTTTTCTGCAGTATTGTGTATGTTCTTTAGACTTTTGGATAAGTAATTTATGGTAAAAACTGAGAATGGAACAAGGGATGGAAATTAGCAAATGGTTATAATCCGGCTTGCTTACATTCATGTGTGTTTGTTAACATGCACTGTCCCAACTTCAAGAACATTTTAATTGAGGTTACAGTTGACATTTTAAAATTAGATTGCATTAATTATTTTTAGATTTTTTTGTCAAGCTAATAAACATTAGGAGAAAATATTGGAGACATTGATTTGTCCAAGATGGATCTTGGTCAGTTTATCGCAGTCTTTACCCAGGCTTAAGGATTTTGTCAATGCCTACTCAGCTGTATTAACTTAAAGAGACAATGTGTAAGTTTTTACTGATAATTATATTTAAAATGGCTTTTTTATTTTACCCTTTATGATTAAAGCATTGTTTGATGAACAGACAGACACCTCAGAACCACAGACTGGAGAATGTTCTAAGCTTTCATGGTCATGATGTCAACAACCAGACTGAATGTATTACTGATTACATGACCTTCTGTGTGGAGAGCCCGGTGCCCACACAACGGCTACGGAGCTTTCCAAACAACCACCCCTGGGTGACTCCTAAACTGAAAGTCCTCCTGAATAAGAAAAAGTCGTAGAGTCCAGCTAGAGCTCCAATTGAGGATCAGAGCAGCAAAGAAGGTTAGTCTTGGAGACCTTGAAGGTGGGATGGATGTTCATGTTACTATGTAGATTTGAGCTGATGGCAACTGATAAACTTTGAAATGGGGAAAGGTGGGGCTCTGTTGGAAATTATGTCCAACAGCAAACAGCGTAGGCAAAAAAACTACCTTTGTCAGGAAGCTTCCCAACTCTAGGACTGATGGGAGCTTGATGAGACGAACCAGGTGGACCATCTTGGAGAAGTGGTTGATGATAGCCAGGGTCACAATGTGATCATTAGACAAAGGGAAACTAGTGATGAAATCTATGGAGATGTTTGACCAGGCCAAAGAAGGAATGAGGAATGACAAGAACAAGCCAGTGGTCTTTTGGATGGCTTGGATAAGTTGCAGGAACGACATGTAGCCACATATTACAATACTTTTTTAGGAATTGAGTTTGGCCAACTTCAGCTACACAAGTTCTTGTGGTCCGTCCACACCAGGAATTGTTCCTTAATCCTTCCAATCTTTTTTTTCTGCTTTTATTGTCATTATACTGTCACAAGTACAGAGCCACGAAATAAACTCTCTGTATTAAATCCATCCCCTTCGGGAGCAGTGGGCTTTCATTGCACAGAGCCTGGGGAGCAGTGTGGGGATAAGGGGCTTTGCTCAGGGACCCAGAGTGGCAGTCAGTGAGAGTGGGGTTTGAACTCTGGATTCCAAGTGCAATGCCCTAACCACTAGGCCGCCATTCCCCTCAATCAGTGTCTCCATTCTTCCAGAGTCCGTTTAACCATTGATATTTTTTGTTCACCATCTATATAGCTATTCTCAGCATCAGACAGGGACCACGATAAATCGGAACACAGGTGAACCTTATTATCAGCAGCCTTTTGACTCAGAATGGCATTATACAGGTGTTGGAAGCATTCACCTTCACAATTAATTGTCATGGAGGATTAGGTGTGCACAGAGTGGAGTGGTGTAAACATCTCTAGAAACATGAGCTTCAGTGTCTTGAATGCAACTTGCACTTCTCCATCTAAATTAATAGGTAAATTTGTAGCAGGCAGAAAAGCATGTACCTGACAAATTAGTTCCTTAGAGAAAATCACAATGTCCTCTAGATAAACAAAGACGTAAAGTTTGGGCAAGAATGTCATTGACAAGGCCCTAGAAGACAGGAGGGGATGCACTAGATACTCAAGCCTCTGTCCCACTGAAAATAAAGAGTTAACACGTGTTTTTCAAATATGGGATGACCCGCTAACAATCATCATTTGCCTCCCTTCCCACTAGCAAAAAAAAGCTGGATCTAACCACTAGCTGGTGAGCTGTTATGCATCTTTCCTCCCCACCACTGCTTGTCTGGTGACACCATCACAGGTTAGCGTTGGTGATGTCATCAGTGCAACAGAAATAGGGAAAGTATACAATGGAGAGTAACAGTAAAGAAGCCAGGGGGTAGTAAGTGTGCTTTATTGTTTTTCTCTTTATCTTTCCGAATACCTCTTACCTTTGTTGCGACATGTCTATCGAATGTAAACAAAGTTGTTTTAGCTAGTCAGATTAGACATGGCTGGCTCAGCGTGTTGACATCCTTACATTGCGCTCAATGGTAAATTAGAGTGTTGACCCAGTTCTGGTGTTCCCACAGCATGGCAATCAGAGCAGAGGAGAGCGGGTCGCTTGCTGAGTGGCAGTGAGCTGTTCCCACTGCCACTAAAAGCTGATTGGAGAGGGGTAATTGTGACCTGCGGGTCTGTTAAAGGCCATATTCAACAATTCCCCTATTGGATACAAACCAGGCTTTAGGTATTTCAGATATTCAGCTTGGTGAATAAATTAGCTCTTTGGATGAAGTTAAAGGATGGTCCATGAGAGGAAGGGAATAACACATTTTTATAGTGATGTTGCTTAGGTCAATACAGGGCTGAAGGGATTCATCCTTTTTGCCCATAAACAAAATAACCAAGCCCTTGCACATTATAGGTTAATGATCTCAGGTTTAAGGAATTTGTCATGGCTTGGTCAGAGAGAATACAAGCAATCCCTAGGCGTCATAGTTCAAATGAGCAGGTCTATCGGAAAATCAAATGATTAGTGAGGAGGTAAGGACATAGCCTTGGGTTTATTGAAAACCTTCCTGAGATTGTGGTAGACCTATGTAAATTAAGAAAGGGTAAGCCTCCTCCCCCTCCCTGGGTGGTGTCTTGATAACAGTATCATGTAAACCCTTAGAAAGTAAACCCTCTTTAGAGGGTCGATCTATATGAGGGTTTTGTTTCTTTATCAAGGTAGCACCAAGCACATTAGGAAGCTGTAAGGAGTATATGATGGCAAAGTACATTAATTCCTGGGCTCCAGGCAGGTATCTGACTGGTGCAGTTAATGCCCATAAAGGGCTAAAATGCAGGGGTCTAGAAATAGGAACAAGTTAAATTTCAAGGATGAAAGAAAACTTTTCATCCACAAACTCTGTGTCAGCTACAGATTCAATAAACATTGACAATGAATATAACTCGATAGCCATATGGATAGTTGCCTGACTTCTACAATTTATAGGGAGGAATCAGTTCTGCTCTGACTCTTGAGAAGTCCCCTACCTTCTCCTGAGATTGTTATATAGTGTGCATGTTGCCTTGTTGTACCCCTTACTTCCAATAAAAAAAAACATAGTTTTAATTTTCTTTTGTGGTCTCATTGCTTGATGGACAGCTCACTGCTTCTTAGTTCCGTGGGCTCCTCCTGATGTCCAGTCTCCTGCTGAGGGTAGCTGAAGGAAAACAAAACCATAGAATAAGGAAAGACTATCTTCTTAACCTCCCGAAGTCCTCCCCTTTATTGTATTTCTTAATCTTAGTTGAAGCTTGTAGCCAAGTCTTCCGACTCCTACAGAGACGTGGGCAGGTCGTGAGTAGCCAGCTGTAAGACCAAGTGTCTTGACTGGTCACAGTTGGATTGATTGCCCAAATTAGTTCTTTAGTGAACTCATAAGAACAACAAATCCTAGTATACTTCAGCCATTTAGTAGTGCCTCAATCCTTGGCTTTTCTGGACACCAATGATATTGTGAAATCTACATTGGACAGGTTTCTTGTTCCCAAGGGAAAGGAGGAAGGTTACAGCTAAAAGTGTATACCACAGTGTATCCCACCTCAAGAGGAATTAATCAAGGCTCTCCGTTAAGGACCTTAGGTAAGATAGGTGGGTTAACAGAGGTAGAAGCAGCTATTCTGACTGACAAAAGTGAAAGTGATTCATTGGAGCAGTTTGAGCTATGCCAAATGTGTCTCTAACCTGGAAATATAATTTTTAACACCTCACTGGCATTAGAATAAGATTTGCGTTTTGCCAAATTCTACTTGAATGCCTCGACAGAATTTAGATAGAATGGCTTAGCTTACACAAATAGTAAGAATTTAAAGAATTTATTTAAAATTAAATATGTAGTGCAGTAAGGGGAATTGATTTAATCTGCTATCATTGCGGGTAAGAGAAGAGAGCTAGTAGCGAAGAACAACTTAGTGGTCTTAAGGGTGCACTGAATGAAAGATGCAGGCCTTCTCAGAAGCCGGGAAGTACTGCTGGCTCTAATAATTGATCTCAGAGGCTCAATTTGGATGAGTCAGATCACTGAATGACTAATCCCAATGCCAGACACAAACAGACTTGGTTGTAAGCCAAGGCAAGAGGTCTGAGATCAGAAGCCAACATGAGTAGCCAACAGGGACAACGGTCAAAACCATGCTTGCTGGAAGGTGTACTCTCACCAATGACTTTCAAGAATCTGGCAGTTACCCACTGTGAAAAGTAGAAGTATACATTGCTCCTCCCAGGTGCAGCCAATCAGACCTGATTGCCAGTGCAGCAGAGAGAGGAGGGAGAGATGTCATGGGACTGCAAACAGCAGCCTCTCAGGCAGGAAAAGACAGGGATCATTACACATTTGTATACCACTATTTTTGTTTTGTTGTCCTAGTAGAAATCTCTCTCTCTCTCTCTTATTTATTCTTTGTAGATGAATACACACTTTTACTTCCATTCAGTATTCAGTTAACATTTCAGTACATTGTACACATATGCACTGATACCGTGAGGTACAGTAAGTTAGCATAGTAACAGATAACAATTGACACATTGAATCTTTATATACAGTATACTTGGATGTTCATAGACAGAGTGGATGTAAGGCAAATTATGAGTTTATCGAAAAAGAGCAAAACATGCAAATGCAAAGAAAAGAGATAATGCCATGTAAGCAATAGAATGCATACTGAGTTGAGGGCCCCAGCAGGAGTATGGATGTATGCATGCTTTGCACAGAGGGATACAATATTATGGGTAAGAACTCTTTGTAAGGAAAACACTCTCAAACTGAGTTAATCTGCCCTGTATCTGTATTCCACTGTCATGCTCCTGCTCTGATCCTCTTTCCTCTCATTACCTCTGTTAATCTATTTTTACCAAAACCCCAATGATCTCTTTCTCTCTCTTTTGTGGGCATTCCAGATTCATATGACTTTTAATCTCCAATCCAATTTTTTTTCATGTCACACTGACTGTGTATAGAGAGGCTTTAACTAGGCAATGCTGGCAGATCTGCACAGATTTTTTTTCACTTCTGTCTCGGTTTTACGCACAAATTAAAACAANTTTTTCACTTCTGTCTCGGTTTTACGCACAAATTAAAACAATTTCCCACATTTGCCTTGAACAGATAATGAAAAGTTATAAAAAAAAAAAAAAAAAACACTGGTGCATTCTATAAAGCAAAGCTCCACTTAACAAGTCTGTGCAGCATCTCAAACAAGAACAGATGGATAATTTTCATATGCCTATATTAAAAACATAATGAGTTCTACGTCTAAGGAAAAGAAAGACAGTAATAAATGTTGTGGGGTGGTTTATATGCTGATTGAAGCAGCAAGAGGCAATTCTCAGAGAGAGATAAATGAAGTTTATTAGTTATTTCTTTTTTTCATAAAGAGTTGAGAGAGATACTCCATGCTTACCTGCTCTGTCTGCCCCGCGTTATTTTGATTTGCGTTAGGCTCAAAGAGGATCACTATTTTACCATATCCGTCTTTTCTCCTCCTGCAGTTTATTTTTTTTGAGAAGATTAATAAACTTCACTGTCTGTCCCTCGTTGTTTTTGCAAGGCTCAAAGAGGATCACTACGTTATCCCTTTTCTGTTCTCCTGAACTCTGATCATGGGTAAAGTTTTCTTTTTTTTTAAGTTTCTTTCATTGTTATTGCACGGGCTTAGTTATAGATAAAATGTATGGTTCCAACATCCTGAAGCAAGAGTTCTGATGAAATTTAGAAAGAGAGATCATATTTCTCCTATCTTTCCGACATTGGCTTCCTGTTTAAACCAGAATCTAATTTAAAATCCTCCTCATGTATGCATATACGGTAACTAAATCTTATCTTATTCAGCGATCTGATTGTTTCTTATATTCCTTACAGAGTATCTGCCAATTTATTAGTGATTCCTAGGATTTCTAACAGTGGATTGGGAGGCAGATCTTTTAGGTGTCAGGTCAGAACTACTTCCAGTTTAGTCTGTGAGGCAGACACACTGTTCCCTTTAAAGAATAGGCTTAAAAGAGTCCTTTTTCAGTAAGCTTGTAGTTAAATTTTTTTTTCTTGGCTCTACCTTTCTCATACCTCATCAATAATAGATGCTGTCATTAAAAACAGGCTTAAATTTGATTGCTCATTTTTTTTTCCTGAAGACGTTTCGACACCTATCCATCAGTTCTTGTCAATTCTGTTAGCTCGCACCATAGCAATCTGTAGTTAGAGCTCTGGTGTATTTAGGCAGCATTAAAGTCTATACTTTTGCACACATTCCAATTCAGATACAAATAAAATAGCAACCCCTCATTCTTCTGGATTGTTAGAATATTTTGTTGTACATGGGCTTTGTGGTGGCCATGACCCAGATGAGTAAGAATATACACAGGTGGGTTAAGTTGTCTTGAGCTATTTTCTGTATTTAATAAATCTAGACTACTGGAGAAAATAGAGATCCCTTTCATCAATATGCTTCATTCCATCTCTATTCTCCAATTCTACAGTGTTTGTTACTGTAGTTTCACCCATAACATTATGTTCTATCTGCTTTTTCTCATCACACTAGCATCATCTGTTCTAATCTTGTTTAAATGCCACTAAATCCTGGAGTTAAATATCATGGTTGTTTATAGATGTTGGTGTTGACCTTATTTGTTTAAGTGTAGTTCTGTTTCTTTTAGAGAACTGGCTTGGAGCTTCTCTGTCTGACTATGTCTTTCCTGGACGTTCAATTTTCAGGAAGTTCAATTACTTTTTTTCTTTAGGTTATCTGAAGGATGGTAACAAATTTAACACAGAACATCCGCCTGAATACACGATTCCGGCTATCTGTGGAGCAGGTTAACAATTGCTTTTTGAATAGCTGCTTCTGTTGTATGTCTCTTTCTGTCTCCTTGAACCCCAGTCAGCCTAGGAAGAAGGTAGCTAACACTGAGCCTGGTTCTGCTGGAGGTTTATTTCTGTAAAAATTTTATTTTTCCTCTTCACTATCCCTGCTTACATGATTGCTGAAGAGTTATAGCTCTGGGAATCGATATCCCAGAGCTAGATGATAGTCCAACAGTTTTGCTTTCACAAGAAGTTCATAATATCTGTTGTCATAAGAATCCACTTGTTACTCGTATATAAAACTTTATTGAAAACTATTTAGGGAGTAATATCGCTAATAAGGGACACAGAGATGGTAAGGGAGGTGAGAAAGAAATGGGATAAGAACTAAGGGGAAACATAAAGAGAGCTTCACAGAAGCAGGTTTCCCTTAGATATGCATGCGTGTGAACGGCAAAACCTGCGCTGATTATACAATATTATTCATAGTGGTATATATCTGTAGTTGCAGCTTAGTATTTAGTGTTAGTGTGTATCCGTGAACACCTGGAACCAAACTCCTGTGGTATGTATGCATGGGCATGCCTGCGTATAAAGGATTTGCAAAGCTTCTTCAGAAGGAATGTATGTTTAATAGCAGGTGTGGGTGACTCCAGACTCGCTCTACTGGGTCCGGAATGGATATAGAGGCAACGTGAGCCACAAATATCAAAAAGCACCACAGATCACTGAGATACAAGGAGAGCAGACATAGGGATGGTCGCACCCACCTGAGAAGGGCAGACGAGAGCACCCGGAGCCTGACCCCTAACACTGTTTTCTTAACAGTATTATTCTCGTTATAAAAAACCCTGTATAGCTAACATTATCCCACTTTCAAAAAAGTATTTTTTTTAATCAAACTTCAGTTAAGTATCATCTAATAGTTTTGATTATGTTCCTATCAAGTTGCTGCTCTGTCTTTACCATTTCACTCTGTGAAACCTCATTTATAAAAAATACTTTTTGGAGCAACAAAACAAGATATCCTATTTGATACACCTAGCTCATTTATTTCAGCACAGGACCTCATGAAACAAGACTTTTATTACCATGTTTCAATAACTAGTAAAGGCACTACCAACTACTAGCTTTCTCTGAAACATATGCCCTAAATGTCTCTGTGTCCTCAGAGAGGCCATCGTTCCAACATCCATTTGTGGATAAGCTGCATCAGCATGGACTTGCTCGCATCCATCTTTAGAAACGCTGTATCAGCATGGAGATGTGACACAACAACCCCGGTGCCAACAAACCTACAAGGGCATTGAATAGTAGCTTGCTGCCATATGTAGACATCCTTTTCTCCCTACTGCCTATAACTCCAACATTACTTGTTCACCTTAAACCTCTCAGTATAAATAATCTCCTGGCTCTAGGACCTTGGAGTTTCAAACAGTCTAAAGTTGTTGTGAGCAATTTCTGTTGCCTTTTCTTGTGCTTTTGCTGTTATAAGTAGAATATAGGTGGATTGATCTCTGTTTGTCTCACTCTTATAACAACTTCCCGTGTTTCTACACCTCTCTGTGCTTCCTAAGCACCCCCCTTCTTCCATCCTTATCTCTACTGATTCCCCAGGTTGCAGTTAACGCTTATCATTTATCTAATACCAAGTTAGCAAAACAAACATTTAAATGAACTTGAGTGAAGTTAAGATGTAAAGATATGTAAGCAAAAGTAATGAAAAAGCTTAGGGCTATCCGTTTTCTGGAATTTCAGGTCCAGTGATTTAACTTTTGTTGCCATCTGCTTAGAAACTGAATGAAATTAAACATACATTTATAGAATGCGCCGGTGTTTTTAAAACAAATTACTTTTCATTATCTTTTCAAGTCAAATGTGGGAAATTGTTTTAATTTTTGTGTAAAACCAAGACAGAAGTGAAAAAAAATCTGTGCAGATCTGCCAGCACTGCCTAGTTAAAGCCTCTCTATACTGTGTCATTACTCTGCACTTTTTTCAAGTTTTATTTTTGGTGTTTTCAGTTACACTGTGATTCATGTCTTTCTGTCTTTTCTACTTTATTGGTTTCATTTCCATTTTGTGTTATTCTACTTAATTATTTTTGATTGTATTTGGGTTCTTAGGTATTGTTGGGCCTCTGCTGTCCTCTTGTGTCAGTCTCTTTTTCTCTAGACTCCTCTGTAGACATCTGCTCACAATCTGCTGATTAGCCTGGTCTTTGTTCAGTCTCCCATTTATACACCTCATAGTTGAATCACTGGTTGCTGGTTCTTGTTGTTTTGATGCTCCATCGTCTCCTTGTTCCCCATGTGTGTTTTTGCCTGAGGTTTTCTTGTTTTTGGTTATCAGTATTTTGTATTTTTTATTTTTTTTTTGCCCCCGTCTGGATGTTTAACAAATCTACAAAACTCATCTCTGCCTCCTCACATCTCCATTTGGGTCCTCAAAAACCTCAACCTAACTTTTACAAATACATACACATACCTTCATCTCTACACGGCAGATGCAAAGCGAAGAAGTCCCAAATAATCAAGCGCTGGAACCCTATTTTGGATCAGAATAGAAAAATATTGATGCCTTTGGAATTGTGTGTTCGAATAAAACAAGTATCAAAGGTATCAGACAAGCAGTATTTGAAATCACTTTCTTTTCCAATTGATTATGCTTATACAGAACATGAAAGGCAGAGCACAGGTCAATTCCATTTGTATTTATTTATTTAATATAATTTGCCAGAAAACAGTCTACATTGAAATTTTAATCACAGGAGGTATGTTTTGCATTAACAAAAATGTTAATGGAGGTCTTGCATAGGCCTGTGCAATGTTATACTCCAAATAGTAATCTCATCCGCTGTATTGCTTTCATATCTCTGTTCGATCTTTCAATAAAATGTAAGCAGAGGCTAATTTGAAGTCAGGATAACTGTGGTGCATTTGACTAAATTTGCAAAAAAGTTTCTTCCTGACACAAAAAAAAAAAAAAAAACATAATCTGTACAAGCTATAATTAGGATGGTTATTTGTGTATGCAAACTAAAGTTCCTCTGGTACAGTAAAAAGCTTTGCTATTTTCACTTAAAAGCTGTAATGTTATGTTAATCCATAGTGCAATGTAACTGCCTCATGGTAAACTCTCTAATTAAATCACATTTCTTTTTTACCTGCTGAATCTAGTAAATCACACCTCTTATATTTTGCAGTGGACATGACATTTTACTTCAGATACTTATTTCACAATGTTCTGCTCTACCTTTTCTTAAGCTGGACTTAAATATCTGTATGTTTTTGAAAGCTTTGAAGCAACAATGAAATGAAATATTTTAACATATCAAATGATTTAGATAAATATATTAATTTGGTCAAATAATTCTCTTTTCCATCAGCTCCACTTGGCCTGCCTCAAATCCAACTCACCAATTAATTAGACATTTTATAAGGTACTGCTTTTTCATCACCTATCGTGTGCTGGCTTCCCCCCTACTCAGGGAAAACTTCCCCTGCTTAAAAGAAATGGGAGAAACTATATAGTATGATCAGAAATCATACCTTTAAAGTAGTGCCAATCATCACAAAAACTCACTACTTATTAGCACTTTCATCCCATTCCATTTTAATCCTTGGTGACCATGATGGAATAAATGCTTTCAGCATTTGCTTTCTTCTCCCTCCAATGTCAAACAAAAATGATCATCACTAAATTATGCAAATGTATATGTTCACTCGCATCTAAATGCAAAGCTGGAGCTAAGACAAGCCTGACTGTGAAACGACCAAATGATCTGATGCTGTTTACTGGAATGCTTGATATGATATCAGGCGAAGAATATGATCTACTGTATTCAGAGACAGACAAGAAAAAGGCTTGAGTTTCATTTAAGCAGACTATCATCAGATTTTAGAAAAGAATAGTCAGCAATTGCTGTGATATCAACTAAAATAATGATGGCTGAGTCCAGAGACACCCAGTGGATTATTTGAACAGTGATGGACAGATGGTGAGGAAGCAATTGCTGATGGATGGGGTACGGATTGAGAAAAGTAATATGATGGTAGTTGTGTCAGTCGTCAGCTGGAAATATTTGGGATTGAATAATGTCTGTAATATCCCTTTTATTGTTATTGTGCTTGTCGAAGGGCTTGCTGTTGGTCATTGTGATTCCTCACAAGGCTGTAACAGAATTACAGCAGTCTCAGGCTCAGCTGAAATGGCAACAGCAGCTGCGTTGTGCAAGATCTAATCCACAGTTTGGTTTCTGTTATAGCCTTAGAGTGTAGACACTGCAACATAATAAATGCATGTGTGATTTCAATCATAAATACTGTTGATTACACCATGCTTATTAAAAAATATGCATTAAATTTAGAGGGATTTTCACATGCCTTTAAAGTCAGTTTAGCTGGATTTTAGAAGGACTTTGAAAATTGGCATGTTCTTAGAAGCCTAATGGAAGGTGATAACCCTGACCACTGATCCTCTTCTGTTTCCTGAAGTGGTACAAGCTGAGGGTGATCGATGTGGATCAATGTGAAAGAGAGAGCTGCCGGAAGACACTTCATGGCAAAGGGGGTGGGGGGTGGGGGGGTGGGGGTGATGTCCCTCTGCTCTGTCGTGGTCTGTCTGTGTGGGAGGAAATTAAGATGCTCTGGTGTCATGCATCCCTCCAGGATATGTTGTGCTAACAATATGTAGTCAGAATGTGTTTTTTTTTTTCCTATGCTTTCTATCTCATATTTTAGAAGCCAATCAGTGCTTTTTTGATGTAATTTATTAATCTACATAACCACTTCTCACTGAAAATTTTCTAATTTTTGGGATGATTCATTTTATACAACAGGTGGTTTCCTGCACTTTCCCTTCTTTTATAAGAAAGACACACTTGGCACTACACAGATATATTTTAATAGACAGGAACTTAATTATGGCTCTGAATCTAATAATTATAATAATACATGTGATTAATCATACATGTCTGTCATGTTATGAAAATCTTCTAGATCTGAACACACTTTCTGGTAAATGGCCTGATTGTGTAAATCAATTTTTCTGCTGTATGTTTCCGTCTTTAAATCTTTAATTCCTAACAAAACATTGTTCATATTCTATGACCCAAATTTATAATGTGTTACACAAGGATGATCATTGATGGATGTTGTCTTTGATGTAAGAATAGCCAAAACTACTGTTTTTTAATTTCTACAGTATATTGCAGATTAAACAAAGACATACAAGTGTCCCTTTTCATAAAATGTTAAAGTTGTGGTAACGAGAAAACGTTTTTTTAGGTGTAGGTTTGCTATGCTTGACTATGTACAGCAGGGGTCACCAACATGGTGCCCGCAGGCACCAAGGGGCCCTCAAGGACCACAAGGTGGTCCCCTTAGAGTCTTCTGAAAATAGAACAACTCAACAGTGAGTTACGTTTGAAATTTCATTGTATTCTGTTGCTCTTCTTTTTTTAATAGGGTTGTAGAACATTTTATCATTTAATCATATATAGCATTTAAGCATTTATAGAGATTTCAAAATGAAAATTTCTAAAAGAAAATTATAAATTTAAAGAAACGATAAAAATATGTTTATAATGTATGAAGTTTAGGTGAACGTTGACCCTTGCAATTCATAGGTCAGTATTAGTAGCCCTTCCTGTGACTCAGTACCCCTGAATTAGCCCTCAACTGTAAAAAGGTTGGTGACCCCTGATGTACAGTATTCTGCGTGTCCTTGTACTGGGTTTACTATGACTTGATGGAATAATGAATACAACTCTAACTGTTGCAACTTTTGTTAAATGGCAATTTCCACACAACTGCTTGTGCTATTGTGCCAACACATGAAGAGATATCTGTTGCAGCATTTGAAAATATATATATGTAAATATATTTTTCTTTGAAGCTCCAGGGTGTGGTCATTTGCTTATCTGCTTTAGATACATGATTCATTGGTTGAACTTAATAATACATTCAAGCATCCTGACAAAAAGCATCTGATACTGACTCATTTCATCTGGACAGTATTATTAAAAAAATAACCCATTTGATGCTTAATCTCTTACCAGGTTATTATTTCAAATTACCCAAATTATTTATTTATTGTGTTTCTAAGTTGACGTGTTTATTGTTTTGCATCCTGCAGATAAAGATTATAGAGAGCAGCATACTGTATTGTTGCCAAAAGCGTCTTTTGTTTTCACTTTGGAAACACTTTTTTTTAAGTCTGTGAAAGATCACAGCATAAATCAAAGGAAGCTGCTAGACGCTTTTGTTCACTTGCAAGGATAAATTCTTTATTTTATTATTTCTGCACCTGGATTAACTTCAGTACTTGAACAGAGATGCAGGAAGACAGTTTAAGAAGTCTGCTGTCCATTTCTCAACTCTTCTTCACAGTGAAAGCACAGCATCTTTAATTATTAAATGTGTGAATATACAGGGACTTTAAAGTTATTAAAAAATGTTGTAACATTAATTCTGAATTTTACAATAGTGTTAGCAATAATTAGGCCTAAAAGCCCTTGGTACCGTTGTGTGTTTTCACTCGTCTACCACTTTGGCCGTTTTAAATGGGTCTCCTCTCTATACGTCTCTTCAGCCTGGTGAATAAGAGATAAAACTGAATTGCAATAAACTTTGAAGATTGTGAATAGAAGGTGGTGAAGCTGAGAGTAAAGAACAGATGAACAGAAAAGATGAATGGATAGTGGCTGCAGAAGAAAGGTTAATTGAAAGCGAAAGGGAAGAAGAAGGGCTAGATCTCAGGGGCTGTGGAGTGGCCTCTCTGTAGCTCTCTCTTTCTCTGTTTTTACATGTGTGAGTGTGAATGTGTGACCGTGTGTGTTTTTCCCCTGTCTTAGGGGAGATAGTGCTGTAGACCTAATGAGGACAAAGCTAATTAGAGACTGCCTTGCACAACTCAGCGTGACATTCTCAGAAGACCAACAACAGCACTTACTACCTACATGTATGCTACAGCTCCTTAAGAGAAAGGTTCCCTGAAAGAAGTATTTGTTGTTCAACCACAGCCAGGTCAATGAAGGGTGTTTTCTTTTGAGAAAAGAAATAAGAAGATGTGCTGCCACTAAGGTTGGCACTTTGCCGTTGGATTTAATGACTCCTCTTCTCTAATGACAAGGACATTAACGTTCAAAGCAGTCACCATCACTTTCTGATAGCCTTATGGTCAAGTGATTTAGTATTGACATGATATGAAGGCCAGCATATTGTGGCCTATTTCTCTCATCTGCCAATGTGATCAACCTATGTCTTGTGGTGTTTCTGATAAGACTGCATAATTTATTTTTATTTTTAAGAGCTCTGGTATAGTCTTTTTTTTTTTTTTCAGATAGAGTCCTGCAAATTATACCAATGAGGCCAAATAAAAGAAAGTTAAAGATATCAGAATCAGAATCAGAATCAGAAATACTTTAATAATCCCAGAGGGAAATTACTTTTGTTACACGCTCTAGTTACAGTTTTACATGATATATACACACATCCAACTATACAATATAATAAGATAAAAAAATAAGAATAAAAAGAGATAAAATATATATACACATATAGCTCTTCTGTACATATATCTGTATGTAACGTTCCACCAGGAGCCATTTTCTTTTTTTCTAAAACTTCCTGACGCCATTTTTTCAGTCAAAGCAGTTTATTAAGCAGGAAGTAAAGAGGAA
>NW_015150497.1:558618-576705 GCF_000732505.1 Cyprinodon variegatus | reverse complement strand
TAGAGCGATCAGCTGTTCTCTGGAGTAAACAAAGGCAGTGTGTCCCGGTGGGAGCGGCATGATAAAAACAGCACAAAAAAGCACAGAAACTCCCCGAAAAATACCTCATTATAGAGGATAGTACTTCACAGAGTCACTGTGAAAAAATAAGAGCAATCAAAAAAAGATAAAAATACGAAAGTTAAAAGCGTAACAGGAGCGGTGTAACTGCAGCATGCTGCTTTCGCGCATGCGCACTGCATTATATATGTCAGGATTTTAAGCAATTTAGGTGTTTATCAGTACATAACAAATATATTAGTTTATAAATATAATCATTTTTTTTGTATGAATTTCAAGCATAAAAATAGATTTAATAGGAAATAGGATAAAGTGTGAGGATTAAATAAGAGAATACAGATTACAGACATTTGAGGTGTTAAATACCGTTGATAGAAAGATACTCCTAACTTTCTACAGCATGTATCAGTCAAATGGTTGACTGAATTGCAAATGTAAACCTTTTTATCCATAATTCAAGTTTGATACATTGCCATATGTTAAATAAATATGTTGCAAACAAATAGTAATTCATGTGTACAAAAGAAAATAAAGCTGTTCCCTTTTTTTTAACCAATTGATTGAAAAGCTTCACAAAATATTAAAACAGGCTTGGCATTATGTACAGTTGTTAAACAACCTGTCTGCAGTTGGTAAAAACTGAAGTAATTTTGCATTAGTGAGTTAGTATTGGCTAAAGAAAATATTCGGTTCAGTCTTGATAGTTGAACGAAGCTGTCTCTTCTTTTTCATTAACATGTTGTTTATACTTTATAACTAGATTTCCCTAGCTGATTTTCTCAAGGTCTTGCCAACTTATATTAGGAAATGGCTGAATCTCTAAAGGAATGATAAATGACTTTTAATGCTTCTTGGTTAATAACATGCATATGACTTTGAAGCCATTCAACTACAAAAGAGAAAGGACAAACTAGATGTCTTTGTGTCATTATAATGCTGTAGCAGGTTACAGATTACGTAAAGGTCAGGCCTCAAAGCATTCCTTTGAAATGTACAGAAATACAAGCAGTTTCTACTTGTGGTTCTATACATTTTCTATTTAATTAGTGAATTAGGCATTGCAGTCCCTGTAATGCCTAATTCACTGACAGAATACTAAACAATGGGTTACAGTAGAAAGAAGATTATCCCTCTAAGACCAACAAGTCTACACAGATGTAAAAAGGCTTTCATCTTTGTGAAAATTCAATTAATACATTTCTTTTAGATACGTTTTATATCTCTGGGATCTCCTTTTGTAAGGTTTAAAAAAAGTTTTAACATATATTTTTATGTTGGGACCCTCTTTATAAAGAACAGAAACACAAATGTACTAGAAATTATTGGTTTAACTTGAAAGTATTTTTTTTTTAACTATAGTGAATGCCCAAAATGTGTTAGACCAAAAGCAAAACTAAGATACAGTTATGTATAAACATAATTGTAGCAGAGATTAAGCTAATAATGGATGATAGATAAATGCATATAAAATAATATAAATCTATATTCAAATATACATTTTAATCTACTTGTGGCCATTTATGAAAATTTTTGGAGTTTGTGGTTTCTAAGAATTTAGTTTGTTCTTTGGGTAGTTAAAATGTATTTAAGTTCATTTAAAAACCAAACTTTGTAATAAATTTGTTATGTTTGGAAATGTTTAGATTACGTTGTTAATTGTTAGACCCTCCCATTATTTTGAGAAATTAAGAGCACGTCGGGTACTGGGTGGAGGTGGATTCTTTGGTAAATGTCTGGTGTGGATCGGTGGTTTTGTAAATTATATTATGACCACTTTTTTTTGGGCTTCAAGCATAAATTGACATTATTTTTCCTAATTATTTTGTCTCCGCTTTTACAACAAATAAGTTGGAAGTGCATACAGAGGGTGGCTCAGAGGTGTCAACACTAATACAAAAGCTACAACTCAAATACAAAAGCTGCAACATAAATGTAAAAGCTGCAACACAAATGCAAAATCCGCAACACAAAGGCCACAAGGGAAATATAAAAGCCACAACAGATATATAAAAGCCACAATGGAAATATAAAACTACAACGGAAGGAAAGTAACATTTGGTGATTATACACATAGACATTATATACTTAGACGCCTCATTGGTTGCTGTCGGTAGCTGCCGACGTGCCTGGAGGGCTGCCATCTTGGATCGGACCACAGCTCAGACAGCTGTTGTTTGAATGAATGGGAGGCTCCTTAGAGCTAATTTTAATCACATGAAAGATGAGTCAGAGATAATATCACAATAATCTCTTACATGTCTCAACCCTTTAAAAGACCAAAACAAATTCTAAAATTACCTTTCATTTAGATTACACATATTTATTCAGAAGAGAAACTATTTAAACTGAGCTCAAACTGGATGAAATATATGCAAAGTTCTATATTTTGCAATTAAATATTAATATGATAAACGAAAAGTTTTATGTTAATATATTATAAGATTATGTTTAACAAAAAATATATATTTGTGCGTGTCACATACTGGGACAGGTGACAAGGTGGGAATGAAAATATGTTGGTTCTGCTAGACGATGGTGAGAAAAAAATAATTACTTTAAAGCATGGGTCTTCAACGTTTTCCAGGACAAGGACCCCCAAACTGATGGCGAGATAGAGTGGGGACCCCCTAATTATATATACTGAATGAAATTGTGTTATATAAAACTAGTCCTATAGTCACTCTATTACAGATGGAGTCATGTAACGGAAGTGATTTCTCCCTGGGATTACTAAAGTATTTCTGATTCTGATTCCTGGTTGATGGGACAGGTGTTGTGAATGAAACGGTGCCCAGCTTAAAAGAGCTCCTGTGTGTTGCTGAATGTGTGCATTGATGACTGAAAGACATCTTCTGCCTCAATTTATCTGTTTACTACAGTGTGTTTAATTCATGTTTATGTGGATTTAAAGACTTTTCAATTAGTGGAAAAATTGCAGGGGGGAATATTAAAAAAAGAGAGTTATCAACCAAAACTTTCACGACCCCCATGCAGTACCTCCGTGGACCTCCTAGGGGTCACAAACCCCCTGTTGAAGACCTATGCTTTAAACAATGAAACAAGTTATTCTCTGCAAAAATACACAAAGAAATTGAACTTGACTTGGACTTGCCCATTTATAACCTTGGAACTATATTCAGAAGATTTTAGTACTTTAGTTTTGACTTTGGCTTGTTCTCTAAGGATTTGGAAATTAGCCAATAACAACCCCTTAAAGAAACGATACTTGACTTTGATTTTCCTTTCAATGAGGATTTTGCATTTGGTTCTGAATTGTTGTCAAAGACTTGTGATTTGATGGGGTTGCTCATTATCAATTTGTGTAGCAAATTGATAATGAACTAAAAAGTAACCTCCACAGGATTAAAGACTTGTGTTGGACTGGCACTGTAAAGATGCCTGAAGTTGGAGATGCCCTTAAAGGTTTCAACCAGGACTCTGACTTATCCCTTAAAACTTCTACTTCAACTTCCTCCTACAGCCTTGACTGTTGAAAATAGGATCAATAAAATAATTTTTCAAATAGACCAAACATAATGAACAACAATACAAGCAATAGCATATGAAGCTAGAATACAAATCTAAAATAGTTAAGCTCCGCTGTGTAAGAGTTATGTCATTAGCCATTATGGTTAATGATTTTGCCCAATCATTAGCTTTCTGGGATAACGATTTTGTACCCACAACCACCCTAAACATGCTAACTCTGCCAGGCTAAGTGGAGCAGTTGGGGCTGTAATTGGTCTTTGGACTAATTGAGCACTATAGCTAAAAGCTTTTCTCAGGCGGTGTGTCATTTGCAGCATGTACCAGATTTACTGGACCAGCATTTGATTGTGAACCTATTCACTGCTTTATGATTGAGACATTTTTTACTCTATGTAATTTCACCTTGGGTGTTCACAGTGAGTCTTCTGTCCATGTATCTATCTTTGACGTCCCAGCGGTCCCTCTCCCTTGTTAAAAATAAGATTTTTAACGTCATTAACTGATTTACGTTATTATAATGATGCATTGCGGATGTGCCTGATTTGATCAGCTATTTGAAACTTATCATCTGACTTGCAGACATCTTGTATTGGCACAGACAAAAGATGAAGGACAAGCCAAAGAGAAGCATGTTTTCTGTGATTTTCTGTGGCATCAAAGCTGGACTGTATTCATTTATAGAAATAGCTATATTAGACTTTATGAGGTTTTTCGTATTATTGTCCTGTCTGGGAGCACTGACTGTCCTCAGACAAGCTTGTCTTTGTGCCATGTTTGATGTCGTAATGTACCTTACTTATGCTTGCCAAGAGGAACCTTTAGCTAAGCAGTTACCATGCCAGTGTGAGTATGTGTATGTATGTGTGTGCAAACACCTATGCTTTTTATTCCCATCACAGCCCTTATCCAGACCGCTCTTAGTCGACTGAAGTGTGCCTTTGCAAGCAGGGCAGAGAGGCAGAGCTGCCGGGAGATAATTAATAATGCACCAGCATTTGGGACATCCAGACTATTGCTCCATAGCTGTCACACTGGTCAGACACAGAGAGCACAAAAGAAGAGAGAGAAAGATCAGAAAAAATGGATTATGTGGTTTTAGTCATAATGTGTAATTTGTTGGGGAAGATTAAAAGATCATTTTGCATCAGTGGGTGTGAACACACAGAAGACTACTGAAAAGTAAATGTTATTCAATTCTTTCGAGAATACACCTTCAGTGTCAGTGATGAAATCACATTCACAGACAGCTTTGATTGATATCAACAGGGAAAACACATTGTGTGTGAGAGTGTCTCTGTCTGCCTCTCATTGTCTTTCTGTTTTTAAAGCTTTCCAGGATTGTTTTTGTCTGAACACTGGTGCCCTTGACTTCGCCTCTGCTGTGGGTTTTATTTTCAGAATCTTACAGGCGTAAGAATGGCAAAGCCGAGACCACAGTTTAGTAATATGTGCACTTGGGTGAAAAAAAACGAAGCAGGTCAAAATCTGTGCTCAGACATTATTAAACTTTTGGCTCAGTTTTGCAATCTATTTCTGCGCACTGATTACTAAACTGTGCTCTTGGTCTTTGAATCGGGAGACATAGGTTGCTAAACTGTTCTCCTAGTTTGACAGTCAATGAACATGGATAGAATACATTTGTCCACCCTGTGTTCATGGTTTAATTAAAAGTGCTAGGTTTTTCAAATCCTTGCACACAGATTAAAGACAACTGTCAAGAGTTTGGAGGCATGGACCACACTTGCTATATATTTAGTCAATCTGATGTCATTTATACATTTAAAGCACTGGGATCTTTTAATTAGCACACTTCAGAGCTAGCAATGTGACTATTTATATTACATGGGTATAAAACCTTACATATGTCACTGAGTGCATATTAGCACACAGTTTATTGAAGCATGCACTGATTGCCCAAACTGTACTCAGTCTTGCAATTCTTGTGCCTAGATTGTAAAATTAAGCACACAGTTTAGTGAAGTGTGAGCATGGATTTTCCCCCAGCTTTTTTCTTTTTTCCCACCTCTTGCTAGGCTTTGTAGCAGGTTAACGATGCAACAACATTAAGATTGTGTGTCTCTGTTGCAGCTCGACAGCCTCAGAGCTTCAGTAAACGAACAGTAAGAACCTCCTGGTGAAAAAAACGTTCTCTCCCTTACAGATTGGTTTCTACTAAGATTCTATGACTGACTATCTCTGTGTACTTACAGTATATAGTGCCTTTTTTTAAGTCAGGAGATTCCAAAGTGCTTCACACTACATTCAGACATTCAACCATTCACATACACATTGATGGTGTTGAGCTACATTGTAGACACAGCTGTTCTGGGGCTCACTGACAGAAACAAAGCTGATGTTACCAGGCCCTCTGACTTCCATCAGCAGGCGATGCAGGTGAAGTGTCTTGCCCAAGGACAAGAGAGGCAACAACTGAGAAAGTAAGAGCTGGGGTTTGGATTGGCAACTCTCTGGTTGCAGGGTGAGCTGCATCTGTCATTCAACAATTACTTACGTACAGGTAAGACTAAATAAGTAATTTTGCAGGAGACCGACTAAAACACCAATACACCCAATCCCATCACATGTTTTTAAATAGAAATAGTTTATATGTATTAACTGTTTACTTGAAGCATGCAGCTTATGTGCCAACAGGCATAACAAAGGCCAACATACAGCTAAACAAAGGCCAGATATGAACATTTTACAGACAAAAATGAGTGACTTGCACATTACGGATCAAAGCCAAAATCCCTCTTTTCTTAGAGATTTTGCATTTTCCTACTTTTCTCCATTTGCAAAATGCCAACTTCTTCTACGTTACTTATGGCACATCATAAATAAATAATTGCATGCTTAGTGATTTTTTTTTTATTGAAGCTACCCCTGGTGGGATATAATTTCAAATTTCCTTTTAAAAGCACAGTAATATTAATTTTGTACTTTAAATAAATCCTAATCTTATTTAATGGACAAGATTATGAGATAAAACCACCTCCAACGCCACTTTAGGAATTCAAAGACAACCTATATAGGGCGACAGTGGCGTTGGATGTAGGAGTTTGCCCTAAAGTCGAAGGATTGACGGTTCAAGCCCCGGCTCAGACTTTCAGTGTCGTTGGGCAAGACGCTTCACCGGCATTGTCAACTGATGTTGGTCAGAGGGCCTCGTGGCACCAGTGTGCAGCAGCCGCACTTCTGTCAGTGAGCCCCAGGGCAGCTGTGGTTACAATGTAGCTTGTCACCATCAGTGTGTGTGTGTGTGAATGGGTGAATGAATGTAGTGTAAAGCGCTTTGGTCAAGTCTCCTGACTTGAAAAAAGGCGCTATATAAGTACATTTACCATATATTTCATTTAACAAATAATTACTTTCTCAATTAAACAGAAACTATGTGTGGTAAAATGTGCAAGTACCAGGCAATGTTTATACAAAAGACACAGAGAATCTGAATTTGACAGCTATTTCCTTTAAGGAGCAGAAACTTCATAAATTCCTAAAACACTTAAAGTAGAACCATATTTCATTCTCTCACAATTATCTTTAGATAGTTAATCTTTTCTTTGATTAATAAAGCCCTTGTTAAATTAAGAGTTTGATTAAGCCGTTAGATACCATTAAACTTTTTAAATTGGATCAAACACTTTGCTATTTCCTTATTGTTTATACTGTTGTTTTATTAAACATAATCTGTGTAAAACACCAAATATAAAGCAGTTTAACTGACACTGAATTCTAGGCTAGAATCCAAACAGTCGATTTCTCTTGAAGGATTATGTATCTCTTAGCTTGTGTTTCACTTTGTTACAGGATATTTCCCTGTTTCTTAAAAGGTTTAGGACTCTGGTCATTTATTACAGTATAGATGGTATGTAAAGTATGAGAATTTGATTAATTCAAACCCAGTTTACTTTAAGATTATCTATTCTCAATTAATTACAACTTAGAGGTCACTTAAGTTGATCACCTGTTGATCATACAAAGCCAGAAAGTAAAAATATATCAGTTTAAGACACCCTTGAAAGTTGTATGGAGCTTTTGACTTTGGCACCATCCTGGAAAAAAAAAACAATTTATATTTTTGTTAGAAGCTATCTAATTCTAATTCTAGGTTTAGATATTTAAACCCACCTCTCCCTTTGGTTCATTTCTTAAGATAGTCAGTAGAATAGTATGTTGTCGTAAGATATAAGGGGTGAAAAATCTGTGAAAAAGCAACAAAAATAGAGAGAACATTTTTGACATACCTTTAGCGTAACATAGCTGTCTGCACATTACCTCCGGGTCCATTACCTCCTATCAGATGACAACATTTACACTTGAAGACTCTGTAACAGATTTCTGCTTGTAATTTTACAAACTCACCGATGGTGGCATTTTATCAGATAATGGGACAAAATAGTGCTGTCAATATTAACAGCTTTTCAATGCTCTGTAGGGTTAAAGGAGACTGTAGACAGTGAGTAGAAAATATGAGGTAACAGGAATACTCGCCTTTCAGGTGACATAATTATTTTGTATATTGTTGAATTAAAAGAGTCTTTGAAAATTATTTTTATTGTAAGAACAATAGAGGACTTAAAAATGGTCAACATGTTTTTATTTGTCTTTTTTACTAAATGTATCTATTCATGAGATTTTATTTGTTAATTTTCCCTTCAGAAGTCAAGTTTAAAATCATGTTTATTTTGAGGAAACAATATATAAGGTTTTTATAATGGCTGAACCATGGGTTTGCTTCTAGCTGCCTGTTCTGGGTATAAATCCTAGCAGAATATTTGTCTGAAATTTGATGTCCTCTTTAACAATGCCTGAGACTTTCACCTCTTCTCTCCAACTTTCTAAAACAACATAAACAAAAAGTACATTGAATTATTAGGACATCTTTATTCAAATAAGTGTGCCCACATGTGATTCTGTTTCTATGATGGATTCATATCTTGTCCATTATACTGTATACCTTCCTGTACCTCATGTCTATTGACTGCTGAAGACATCAGTTTCAAATGGGTTCAAAACATGAATTGATGCCACCCTGGATAACATTTCAGGTTTGGTTGAAATATAAACAAATTCAGTCAGAGCCAGAGGCAGAGAGGTGAGGAAAAGAGCCTCTGGAAATGAAAAACAGACTCACAAAGTTGCCATGAATGTACATTACTAGAACCTGGAACTAACATGGAAGAAACAGCTGAAGAAACAGAATCAAGGGAGCAGTAAATGGAAGTATCCAGCTTGGACAAATTAGCAGCAATAAACACAGTATATATTTAGGGGGCAAGTGGAAAATGGCATTGAAAGCAGGTGATTTAATCCGCAAATAGTCAATCACTGGGTGCAGAAGAAGTGCAAAGAGGTTGAGTAAAAGAGATTTTATGAAATGAAATTTGAAACAGGCAGTCCTTCCAGGTCTTTCCTTCTTGTTCTCAGCTGCAATGTAGTCATTGTTCAACAGCCATAAATCATTGAATGGCTTAGCTTCAAAATACATAATAGACTTGCCATCCATGTATCAACCACCCATACACCTCAGATCCTGTGGCTCAAGTCTCGTCTGCATACTTAAAACCAGAACCAAACACGGTGAAGCAGGATTTAGTTCTTATGCTCCACTAAACTAGGTTAAACTTTCAGAAACTGTAAAACTGCTGAAAACCTCAGATGGTTTAAAAATTGAGATTCAAAACATAATTGTTTAGAGGGGTCTTTGACCTTGCTATCAAAATATTATCAGTTAAGTTTCAAGTCCTTTTAGCTTCTTTTCTGTTATTATATTCATCTTATTTTTATTATTCACTTTTATTGTCTGTATGTCTTTGTGTTACCTCTATCATTTTGTTTTTCTTATTTTTTCTCATCTACAGCATTTTACCACTGAAATGTGCTATATAAATAAAGTTGCTTAGCCTTCATATTCTGCTATCAGGACATGGTGATAGTTCAAACAAATATGTAAAACAAACATTTTTACCTATATGTTAACACTGCACTTAATGTGAAAGGCTTACTGGTAATAAAGCTCAAGCAGAATAACTGCTGGGGGAGGTATTATGCTTCTATTTTTTTCCATCTCTTTAATAAAAATGTGAACATATTGTACAAATGCACACTGATATGAGACATTGCTGCTAACTGAGCCAAAGAAACAGACACATGTTCAAGCAAAGAATTAATCTATTTTGAAATTTATTCCAAACTATAGCAAGACAAGGTGTCTGGTAAGGACTCAAACACATATGCTGTTTATTCTGTAAGGATAACATATGATAGTAAATGACAAATTAACAAATGGCTTCAAAACAATTTGATAATGACTCCTAATATAGCTTTTCTCCATCTTTAGGGACAGTATCTGAAGAAGTTGGAAACCAATTCTTAGTAGGCAATTTAATAAGACAAGATAATAAGAAAATGGGACAATTGGGAGAATGTGTGGAAGACAAATGCTAGTAGTGTTGGCACATTATGGTGTCACGGGATGACAGATAGTTTATGGCAGAACAGAGTCAACTTAAAAGTCTGGCACTTGCAAACCATCGCCAAACTGTGGCATTAGACAGGCCCACGATTAACTTTCAATGACACTGTTTAAATAGTTGGACAGGTACAAGAAAAGGAGAGACAAATGCCTGGACATTTCCATCACTGGCAGTAATTGTCATAAACCTTAAGCTTATGTGTGAATGTATTCTCAGACAGAAGCCCTGCAACACATGATAGTTGAAACAGAAAGACAATTTAAAGATCAATAACATTCTGATCAAAATGTTCATGAACTAGCAAAAATCCTATACCTGCAAAAAAGGACAAGCAGAACCAAGATTTTTAGTTTAATATGACTTTTCCTGTTACTGTTATTTCTTGTTACTGTCAGATCTAAAGATGACACATGAACAACACATGTTTAGAATTGCATAATTTCGTATAACCCACACAGTATGTGTTTCATGTTTTATGCCAGCAGTTGGAACAAGTTTAATAGTCCTTCGGGACCATAGGCTGAAAAGTTCTGTAAAACTGAAAAAAATAATCTTGCTATAAATATATTACTTTCTACTTGCCTAAGATAAGGCTGAAGGCTGTCATCAAAAGGATATGATCAAGCATTTAGGCTACACTCCAGGCAGAATTTGGAAAATGACTGCACTTTCTGCGTTAAACAATGATGGATGTCATTGTACCTAAAAAATCAACAGCGGAGAGAGGAGACATTTAAAGACATTATAACTTCAACACTGCTATGCTCTAAGCGGTGAATAATGACTCTTTCATAAGAAATATGTCCTGTGGCTTTATACATCAAAATCTAAAAATCTTTTTGGAAGTCATTGTTTGGTGACTGGTGAAGAGAGAAATGAGCTGAAACATGAAATTCTCCCTTTACTTTTGGTCGGCTTTGATACATACAGTAAACAGATTTTAATGAGTTTGGTATAAGAACATATGTTTTAACAATATCCAGTAAGTGTGCTGTCAACATTTTTTAATTAATATGATTTTATCTAATTAATTTATCTAGTTTTTTTTCTTTTATTGCTTTAAGACAAAGCATAATATTTCACATAACTCCATTAATAAAACCTTTCATGATTCTCTCTGTCTCATATATGTATATATATTTAATATAGATATATGTATCATTTTGTCTATCTTTGCACTAAATTTTAATACATAGACTGATGAGTTACATTACAGAATGTTCTTGGAGTGGTTGTTTCTATCATGCCTTTACAAAAAAGTTTTGTTTTAACTTGCTAAATGGAGCTTACGAATGCGCATGGAGGACTTTTATGTAACAGTAAGTTGTGCCTAGATACCCACAGACAAACACATTCAGGAGATGACATGCTTAAGTGTAGTCAGCCAGAGGGAATGTACTCTGAAAATCAAAAGACATTTACCAATTACCTCTGATCAATAGTCAGAGGCACACAGGGATGAGCCATGCTTGGCTCTGTTAATGTGTGCCTCGAGGCTAGGAGGCAGGCTGGGAATATTGTGCCTCTCAGTTCCCAGCCAATGAAAACGTTGATAGAACCCTTGACAAACAGCTGTTCTCCAATACGAAAGTCTCTGTGCAGCTGTAGCTAGGCAGAATATGCAGCACATAGAAATTGTAAGTGCAGATAAGAAAGATTGAAATGGAACAGAATGCAGGAGGAAAGAGAAGTATATGGAATAAAAGAGGAGTTGGAGTGGATGTGTTTTGAAAGCAGTTGTTATAGTGGGTTTCAGTAAGTTGCAGTTAATCTCACCAAGATAAGCAGCTGCATGAAGGGTACATCCCTTATTCCTCATGAGAGGTGGCACTGTGGTGTTGTCACCGGGCTGACCTCGGATCCTTTTCAGAAATATTTTTTTATTAGAAAACAGTATTGCTTGCAAATGCTGGTGAGTTCAATCTAAAGAAATTGCTACAGGAAGAACGGACCATAGTAGCACCCCGGCACCTTTTTCATATTTGCCGAATGGATTACAGCAGCACTGCAGTTTCACTGATCTGTAGTCATAAGGAGGAGAGTAAATATCAGGACTCAGAATATTGATTTGTTTGAAGCAGAAAGAATGGAACAATAAAAAACAGAGGGAGAGTACGACGGATAAAAAGAAGAGGAGACATCTAAGATATTACACCTATCTGGGGGAGTATTTGAAAGAACAGGTATTATGAGAGTGTAAATTACACTCTCTATGTTCTCCTAGGCTGCTGGATGAATATAATCACCCACAACAGTGAGCACCCTGGCACACACACATACTCTGCTTTGTCTATAGACACTGGAATAATGTTAGACTGCTGTTTTGTGTGTTTTCGTCTGCCACTTTCACAAAGGGCTTCAGTTATGTATCGATCCAGCCTGTTCTTTTCTGCAATGATCTCAAATATTGACACATAACTCATTTGGGTAATTCGGGAGGTAATCGATGGTCATTTATGGAGCTTTGTAATACATCCGGCATCTAGTTTGACAGTCTCAAAGGTGGTTAAGCAAAGGACGATTGCAACATGACATTATTAAAATTGTTTTCTTTTGAATTTCAATCAACCCTCTGTTGCGAGGCCAAAATCCGTTGTGCGGCTTTATTTAGCCATTACAAATAAGTAGCAACAGCAATATCTTAAACAGCAGTCATTAAAAATCCCATTTAAATTTTACAATAAGCCATACAGGGGACATACCAAACATATAGAACAATAGGTTTTGACAAATGAAAACAAGATACATTTTTTTGCATATACAAGTTCAAGTAGAAAAATAAGACTTTACATCATCAAGAGCATGGCATCTTTACAGGATAATATGGTGGTGGGAGCACCATGCTACAAAAATGTCTTTGCTTTATAAGGACAGAGAAACTGTAGAATAAAAGAGAAAGTAAATGGAGCAAAATTTTGGAAAAGCGACTCTACTCTGACATAAATTAACTAGAAGAGCTTAATCCAACTCAGAATATTTGGCAAGATTAGAAAATAGCTGTTGGTAGATAGTTTGCATTCAGTCTGAATGAGATTCAGCTACTTTGCAGGTGAGAACCAATCAGGTAGCTACAGATGTGACGCCAAAACTCCAAGCAACCATGCTGTTTTTGTAATCTTATAATCTGGGATGTGAATCAAGCCAAAAATAGCAAAAACTTCCTTCTTAAAAGAAATCACACTAAAGTTGTCTCTTACTGAGGTTTTAAAGTAATATCAATCTTACTTAGGATACAGAAGGGGCATCATTAAAATGTTGCTCCTTTGTAGTTACCATCTTTCTGTAATGCTAGCAGAAAATTGCTGAGAGTGATGCATCATAGAATCCTGCCTCCTGGGCTGTGATTGGTCCAGCCAGATCTGGCCAGAGTCGACAGCAGTTTACCAGACAGAATTACACTCCGTCTAATTCAGTCTGGTTGAGATGAACATGCATGGCATGCTTTAAGGGTTTTTCCCCGTAAAAAGAAAAGTAAGATGCAAATTTCTCCCCACTTTGCAATTATGTAATACTTCTTGCTGGTCCAACAAAATATCTGTAAAATTTGATTGATATTTCTAACTTTAATTCAAGAGAATAAAAAATGTTTAAGAGCTATTGTGCTTTTTTTCCCCAAATAATATCTACTATTAAGATAGAGAAGTAAGTGTTGTGTGGCTATGAATACTCTACATAAATAAAAAATAAAACAATAAAAGTATTACAGGGTTTCTGGAGCCATTTAAAGTCCCTTTTTTTTTTTTGCATGATAGATTTTCATAGCAAAAGCAGACAGAGCAGTAATTTAGGCCTGTTACTCTCTCTCCTAGTAGTGATTTGCATAAATTGCTGTGGTAGCCAATGGCTCTGCACTGGAAAAACGATCTAAAAATAAGTAAAAATTACTTATATTAAGTATATTTACCCTTAATTTGAGTTTGTAAATGAGCTAGTTTGCCAATAGAATGATTATTTTTACTCTTAAAGTAAGAACATCAGATAGCATACACTTCAAATAAGACAATGCAATCGTATTTTCTAATTTTAAGTGTAAATTGTCTTGTTCCGTTGGCAAAATGTCTCTTTTACCTCCTCAATCCAAGAACAAATGTACTTATTTTAAGAAAAAATGACTTATCTAGATTTCTATTTTTTCCATTGAGTGCAGAAGCCTGTTTCACAACTTTAAGATAAGGAATTAAGCTTGGATTTTCAAGACATCCTGGTTTAATCAAACCTCAACTCGGTTTCACGAAAACAGAAACATCTGTTACCGATGTCTTCTTACCACAAGAAACTTTAGAACAGGTGGACTACATTTGCTATGGGTGTGCTGGACTGCACACACATTAAGGTAAAGATCTTCTCTAGAGCAAATGGAGGTGTGTTTGTTAACTGAGTTCTGAGTTCTGGGGAAGGTGAGACACCCCCAAGGGGCAGACATATTAGCCTTTTTAACACCCAACATAAATAAGGGGATTAAATGTGTGTGCAGGCACCTTACAAGTCATCAGTACATGTTATTTTTAGATCAAAGTCAATATTTTTTCTAGATATTAGAAGTAAATAATTTTTTTTTTATATTTAATCTTGGCCTGCTGTAATGTCTTCTGTTACCATATTCCATATCCATGAAAAAGTTCTTATGCCCTATGCCATACTGTAGGATGTATCCTGGATTCAATCCCACATCTTTCACATTCAAGTGAAATACTTACTACAGAGCACTACACCACAGAGGGACTGAATGCCAAGAGAAAAAAGTTATTTAAATCTATCTGCTTTAAGATCTGCACCTGTTACAATGCTGGCTCCCACAGTTATATTACTATAACGCCACAATACAGTTTTCACACTAGATTATGCAGGGCTTTATCTCTTATCTTGGATTTGTCAAAATATCCTTTTAAGAAACAGGTCTCAAAAATAGAACAAAGTAAGCACTGATTTGTTTTCTGATGACAAGGTAGGTCCAAATATCAGGTGGATAGTGGGCAAAAACTTCGATCAAGGTCTTTCTATCTGATAAGCAGCACTTACCAAGACAGCCAGCAATTTATTGGTCTGGATCCTGTTAATCACTTTTCCTTTGTCTTCTCCTGCTACCTTGTTCCTCTGTGCCAACCCACCAGGGACGCTGTTCTAGAGAGAATTGCAAGTACCTGCACCCACCTGCCCACCTAAAGACACAGCTGGAGATCAATGGAAGGAACAACCTCATCCAGCAGAAAAACATGGCCATGTTGGCGCAACAGATGCAGCTCGCTAATGTCATGATTCCAGGAGCCCAGCTACAACCAGTAGTGAGTAAAAGAAAATTTCCATAACTAAAAAAAAAAAAATTGGGTGAATTATTTCAAATTAAGAATACATTTTTACATGTGGGTAAAACATAAGCTTTCTGAGTCCTCTGACGGCAATTCAGAGCACTCTCTAAATACTGCGCTATTTAACAAATAATCACAAATAATTAACAAATAATTACAATAATAATTTAACAATCAGCCTTCAGTTTCAATTGAAACAACACTCACACAGCATCGCTATAGCAACCAGATAATAATTTATAGAAAAAATTTGAGTATGACTCAGAAATTTTTGGTTACTCCTGTTTTACTGTATCATGATTTAAATACAATGAGTTCAGTTAAATGGAAAAAAAAGACAACAAATCTAAGAGATAAACAGCTCATCAGTAACTGGACAGCAAGCATCGATTCACGTGATGAGGGAGAAAGAAACTGAGCTGGACTGATGAGGTTCTAAAACAGGTTTGGTGTTTATTTCTGGAACACTAGAGTTTTTTCTCCTCAAATACCACAAGCAACTTCTGCCGTTTCTGCCCCGCTGCAAGAATACCAGCGTCAAAGTAGTTAATTCAAAAATAGAACAAGGTTTTCAAGGGAAAGAATGCAGTCTTACCTACTCTAATGGAGAATGTTGGAAAATTCCTTCAAATATAACCTTCTAACAGAGAGATGCAACCCATACTATATAATGTGTGCAACTGCAATATATTTACGCAAATAATATACAGATGCTAGTGCCAGAAAATTACTTATACTTATGTAATGACATACGTACTACACTGATCTCTTTGGACTGATATAGACTCCCTTACTTTCTTTTACCTCACTCTCCATGAAACGAAAACAGCCCTTTTCACAAATTATGGGACAAGGCATAATTATTAGAGCACAGTCCAAAACAAACAATAAATAGAAATAGTCGAGTTAAGCAACAGAACTACAAAAAAACCATTGGAAGAAAGGAAGATACAAGGTCTAAGGTCTGGAAAAAATAGACAAATCTGTTTTATCTTTTAGTTCCTTTTACACTCAGCATCCCTTTTTTAACCTGTCTTTGCCGGGTAGGTCTAAAGGTTTTCTGGTGTTCTATTCTTTGCTTGTCTGCCAGCCTTTACTGTCTTTTTATCTCTTCCTGACACTTTCACTTAATGCTTTTATTCTTCTGTTTGTCCTTCTCTGTCAGGCTGCCTTTTTAATGCTCTCTTTTGTTTTCTTTCCCACATGATAAAAAACAGGAAAGGCTTTGCAGACAATAGATGATCCACATCCAATCAGATGTGGGGAACATTTTTTAAATTGTCCAGGTGAAAGCAGAACAGACTGCATAAAAATAATTAAAATAAACTAAAATCATACTTATTGATTAGAGAAAAAGCTCTAGGATAAGGACCAAAGTAAAACTGTCTTCCTTTTAAAATTCAAATTATTTCGCAGTCATTTGGATTTTTTTATTTATTTTTTTATTGGGTATATTGTGATTATTCCTAAACACTTAACACTATTTATTCTCTTGGACTAGCAGCAGACAAACTCATAATCTGTCAAAGTAAGGATCTATTTGCAAAAAATGTCCCCTTGAGCCTCTTTTAACTGGCCAAAACCGGAAATATTTTTAGCTGTGTATTTATTGTATATTACAAAAGAAAAGTACTAATTTGTGGATGGCTTAGAACATTTAAAGAACACTTAAAATGAACTGCAGTTCTCTATAAACACACTTAGAGTCATTGCATTGAGATCAAAAGCTAGATATTCCAAAGTACATTACTGTTTAAAACAGATGATAACAGGAAAGTATTTCATGAGAAATAATATTCATTACATCAGATCCCACTCCCAAACCACCCCCAATCCCTTTTCAACACACACTTGGGTTAGTGGTTTTAAATATGTCGCACTAGTGCTACAATCTGCAGTATCGTATAAAGAGGCATTCCAAAAAAGGCCAGAACTGAGGTTACGGCTTTTTGCAGCATGACATCACTGCAATATTAAAATCTCATGACTGTGAGCCTTAGCAGTGATGTCATGTCTGTCATCTCCAACCTTGGGTTGCAAATATCTCAAATGGATTTCTCTATCACATCTAACTCGTCCAAATCAGGATTCTTCAGACATTCCTAAGAAGGGACCGGGAGTAATTAGATGGTTCAAAATATAATATCTTACTTCCTGAGGAAAAAAAAAAAAAAAAAAACAGAGCAGAGAGGATATTTTAGGAAGAATGGAGATGTCTAGATCTAGCTGCTGCTACTCCTCTATTACTCACTGTGTCCTCCCAGCTGAAAGTCCTCAGTCTGGGGGCTGAGGTCGAAAACGTGCAAAGAAACTTTTAATGCTTTATGTCAGCTTGTATATGCCTCAGAGTTGTAAGGAGGATGTTTCCTCTATTAAAATCCCTGCACAAGCTGTATTAGCCATGCATGCTATAAACCCTCCCACCTTTTCTAAATTCTCAGCTTGTGACGCTGTTTGAAGCTAATAATTTAAGAAAATTGGTGACGTTCCACATCAACCTAAGCTTAATTTGTCAGCTGCGTGCAGGTTATAATGAAAATATCATATAGAATTTAGATATAACTGCCTGGTTATACTGTAAGGTCCAAAGGCAGTTTTAAAAAAATAAAATTTATAAAGTCATGACACTGCCTAATTGTCTATGAAACCTATGAAACAAAAGAAATCATGATTCAAAGTCCTTTTGAACTTAAATACCTTATCCTGGTTCTCATTATGTCTTGGGCAAAAACATCCTCATGATGCCTAAAATGTAT
>NW_015150497.1:531672-558505 GCF_000732505.1 Cyprinodon variegatus | reverse complement strand
CTGCCATGAGAATATGGGCTGGAAGTCCCAAGGTCAAAATGGAAGACACCTCAGATAGTTGAGAATGACCGAGCTAAGATTCTATGTGCAATATTTATTTATTGTCTTAAATTCATTTTTACAGTTTGAAGTTAAGCAGGACAGACTTATGTTTAAGATACTTATTTAACTCAGCAAAGTTTGTTATTTTGTATTAAAGTGACTTGCTGGATAATTATTTGTTTTCCATGTTTTTATGTCACAAATATGCATCTAATTCAATACAGTTTTTAGGCAAATAGTTAAGAAAATCATTTCACTCACAAAGGGGGGCTATAAAAAATTTTTTTGCCAGGAGGGGTACAGGTAATCGGGTCACCTGGCACGCACATGAGGTGTCCCTTTCTTTCTTTTCAGGGAGTTGGCAACCCTATTCCATAGTAAATCATTCTTTGGCGTCATTGGCTTTGGGCAGTGTGCTGGAGCAGAGAGATGAAACCGATATGGTTCTGGCCCACTGGGTTTAAAAAAAAACTCCTTCAACATCTTGTGTCAAGGGGATGAAAGAATCCACCTGAAAAGATCCATCAGTGGCATAGCTACTAGTGTCCCTCTGCTGACTCTCTTTAAGCTAGCGGCCATGTCCTGACCGCACCCCTGTTTAAGCCTCTCAGCTAATGTGCCTTAGGGTCTCTGGGCACCCACCACTTTGGTTAAACTTTTTTTAATTTGTCAGGGGTGGAATCATCTTTTTACATGGGTAACTTTACACTTTAGGTGCCATTAGTGCAAAAATAAATGCTAGCAGCATGCTATGCTTAATTGCGGCATAAGCATTACATGTTTAGCGAACATGGCAGAGCAGATGATGCATACAGTCCTAGCATTGGTAAAGTTATAAGCTCTAGCACTAGCTTCTAGGATATAGCAGTCACCTACAGGGACTATTACTGTATACTGTAAGTATATACCTTATTTGTGACTCTAGCTGATTATGACACATTCTTGTGACCTTAGACGCAATGGTGTAGCACAATGTACCAAATTAGTTCTATAATAACCCTATTCTATCTTCACATACTTAACTAATTACATGAACCATTATGAGGAAAGAATTATTAAACCAACACGCCAAGTCATTTGTTTAGTTTCACTACCATCTTCTTCAGGGAAAAAAAACAAAAAAACGTCTTGGACCAATTGAGGAAATTGTATCTTCTTTTTGGGGTATGGCCGCTATATATGCGAACACCAGATTGGACTTATATTAGGTACAAAGTTCATTGAAGATACACTCTTTAACCTGCCTTGATGGCATTACAAATTTTTTCAGCTGTAGGGAACTCCTCCCACCTTGAAGGCAATGGTGGCACAAGAGATAGAGGCAGTGGCTGCTCAGGGGTTTATTTTCTCCAGGGGGGGCTATAAATTAAAAATACGTATACCAAAAACTAATCAAACGTGTACATAGTTATTACACAAGTATACTAATTTGAATGCAAACAACAATAAACATTATAAAACACTTTATAAAAAATAAAACATGATTTTTATGTACAGGTTTTCTTTTTGTACATAAATGTTGCCCTTCTGAGGCTTTGTGAAGGTAAATCTGTGTTTTGCATGATCCAATATAATGTCACAGACCTAAAAAACATAATGTGCCAGTTTAATCATGGAGAAGCTATTAGTCAGCTTTATACTTTTTCTTAATATATAAAAACTATTTTTTTTCTGAGAATGTGTATATTTAAGAGTTTATTTTTGGTTGTAAATTAACAAACATCTAGAAAAAGTACACTATATTATATTATTTTCCATGTGAATCCCAGATTGTTCATTCTTCTTTGCCTTTTCTAAAAAGTGCTTTGAATCAGTCCTACCTGTCGGAGAGGTGTTTTAAGTCTGTCTGTCCAGACTGTGTCCATGTCAAATCCCTCCGGTCACTTTTAAAAAGAATGCAGGGAAAACAAAAAAGTGCATTAGCTGTCCCAGAGGCTGTCAGCCACGACTTACACTGGAACCAACTCCTTCTAAAAGTCAAGTTGTATGATTTAGCTTTTTCCTTGGTTTGCTGCATTAAATTTATTTTGGGCTTGTCAGGTCCCAGTTCCTTTACATTAATTTTTTCCACCATCGTCCTTCTCACAAAAGGGTAATTCAGTAAAGATCTCACTGAATTGTGTGAAAGCTGCTCTTCAAGTTCAGCTGTCATCATCGCCATAATCTGTACCTCACTGCCTGACTGACTACTAGCTACATCACCTATATCACTGTGGCAGGGGCGAAAATTAAATGAGGCCCAAAGCCGTTAATTTTGGCAATGCTGATTGCCGCTTTGAATTAGCGCCCAAGAAGAAAAATGATACGTTGGTGGAAATGCACTGTTGAATGAGACTCAATTGGTAAGGGTGCTGTTTTAATAATTCATTTTACATGTAGCTGCATACTATTAAGTAAAATTTACATTGATAATACTTTTAAAATCTATATATATATTATTTATGACTTTTCCCTTTCATGTCTAGGGAGGGCCCCCTATGGGCCAGCCACCACTGGATAGGGGTCTGTCTTGTAACTGGCAGGTAGTAGGTTCAAGCCAACACTTTGTCTGTTGCTGTGTGCTTGGGCAAAGTACTGTACTTCACCTCTCTTACCTGCAGTTGGCAGTCAGAGGCATGGTGGTGCTGGTTAAGCAGCCTTATTTCTGTCAGTCTCCCCTGGCAGCTGTAGCTTACCACTATGAGTTTGAATGACTCAATGTATTGCAAAGCTCTTTGGGGACCTTGAACTTAAAGCATTATAGAAGTACAGGCAGTTTAAAAGCTGCCTTGAAAATGGGTTACTGCTGTATATAAAATTTTCCATTTTTTTTATCTGTGTGCAATTTACACCTTTTATTATTACATGGCTGGACACAATAATAATTTACAAATCTTTACATGGCCATTACAACAACAGAAGTCTGTATATATTTATCCCGATTTTTCATAAGCGAAGCACAAACTAGTAGTTGGTAAGTGGAAAGAAACTAAAACATTTTAAATATTGTGGAGTTTTTCAACTCATGAGTAAATGCTGTGAGGAACCACCCCTTTTCTCCTTCGAGTTACTGTTTTTACTATTTTTAGAAAGAAAGAAAAAAAAAACAGATTACAGCTGCAAGTAGTTTGGGGTATATCTATGACTTTTGCACATTAACAGACTGAAAATTTGCAAAATCTCCCAGCAAAACGGCTGAAAACCAAAAACCAACAAACATCAGGAGTGGACTAAAATACAATACCTGCTGAGAGAGAGGAGAGGTCTCATTGACAGTTACAGGAATCATTTGATTGCAGTGATTCCTTCTAAAGGTTGTGCAACAAAATATAATCTAGCGGGTCTCCTCATTTTGTCCAGGCCTGTGATATGAGTTTATTTTTAAAATCATTCTGCTGAAGGGTGGAAGAGAAGTAATCTCTTACTTTCATATATTCATTACTCATTGATTTTTATTTAATAATGGTTTTGTCAGTTTCAAGTAATTTCTGTAATGATGTGGGTTTTTCTTTTATTTAATTGATGGGTACCACATTTATTAACTTTAACATGTAAACAGGCAAGGGTCTAGCAGATTTTGTCCCTTGACCAATACAAATGAAAGACTAACTAGCCCTCTGCCATGTTGGCTTTTTTATCCATGGCTTTCAATTTTCCATTTTAATAAAACATTCTCATAGCAACAGATTCTTCCACCTACAGTAGTATGCAGCTTCTCCAGGGATACCATTGGCCTCTTGGTTGCTTCCCCGGGTAATGCTCTCTTTGCTCGATACTGTATGTCAGTTAATGTGGATGGCTCCACCCTCATAGGTTTGAAATTATTTCATTTTGTTCCATTTTCAGATGATGACTGAACAGTGGTCCATGAAGGTGTTGTAGAATTGATGCATGTTTTTAACCTCCCAACTTTCTCCCTGACCAGCGTGCTTTATTCCTTGGTCTCCATAATCCTTTTGTTTACTGATGTTCTAAAAAGATCTGGATTTATTCCAACATTAATATTTGCAGACACTCTTGTGGGCAAGTAATAGTGTTTGGTTATATTTTGAGCCAACAGAGAAAGGAGGCTGAAATACATTGCACATCAAACCTTTAAGATTTAGGTCGTTTCTCAATTCACAAGAACGTGAGTACGGACTCATGTCCTTGACAATTATCTTCTTGAGAAGAACAAAGAAAAGTGTGGACTTGGGGGGGAACGGGAGTATGCAGCATAAATATGGGTCAATTGGAACAGAAGCGTACTGATGACGTCACCACACCATCGGCTAGTCTGAAGCTGCATTTCACCTCCTGTTATTAATAGTCTCTACATAATAACAAATTCTTACTTTTTCATTCATTGGGGGAATAATAGTTAACACAGTCAGATAAACACAAATCAAATGAACATTTTGCCAAATAAAACAAAAAACTCACCATCAGAGCCATAGGTCCTTCACACACGGCTATGCCGAGAGAGGGCTGCTGCTAGGATTAGACATGGCTGCCGTTACCCTCAGAGGTTCTCTGATTGCCGCGGTCCTCCAACCTGTGTTGTTTTTTTTACTACGCATTAAATTGGTAAATTGGCTATATAGTGACGCTTAAAAGTATAATGTTCTTGCCTCAAATTATCTTTTTAAATGTACTTTTACTGAACAACGGCAACAGAAAAGATAACTTTTTATCTTAATACCCTGACCTCTGTGAGGGCTTCATTGGAAGCTGCTGCTGCTGCAGTGCATGCTGGGACAGCTGTCAATCTCAAGGACGGACAAGTCTGCTCTGATGCATACTCGGTAAATGGGGAGGGGCAAGAACAACATCCGGGAGAACGCACCACCACACATATTGGGAAGCAATATTAGAATCGGAAAACTGAAAATATGTATTCCTTTTCATGCACTTATAGTTATGTACTGCTTTATGTATGATATTAAATAAATCTATATAAAATGTATAAACATGTCTAAGTAAACCTTCACGGTCTCTGAATACATTGGTAAGTTCCTGTGTAACTTGAGTGGGTTGTTTCTGGTTGATTTTGCTTAATTTAATCCAATTCCTTCTTTTGCTCTGCAGCCCATGTTTTCAGTCACGCCCAGCCTTGCAACGAATGCCAATGCTGCTGCAGCAGCAGCCGCTGCATTTAACCCTTACCTTGGCCCTGTGTCACCAAGCTTGATGCCCGCTGACATCTTGCCAAGTGCACCTGTACTGGTCACCAGCAACCCCAGCATCCCAGTACCTGCCGCTGCTGCCGCCGCTGCTGCGCAGAAGCTTATGAGGACAGACAGACTGGAGGTGAGAAATAAATTTACACAGAAAATAAATAAAACATTGAATAAATCATTAAAAAGTAAGAAACTATAGAAACATAAAAATGTTTTTTTTTTTTGTAATTTCCAAAAGCCGTTTTCCAAACCAGCACAACTTCAAGAGATATTTTTTCAAACTGTGCACACAGACTAGGCTTTGAAATGTAGACTGATGCCTATTTGAATAATAAACTCAGGAGTTGAAAAGTCTTGCCTCAACAAATTTTGTTTGTAGACTTTAATTATGTATCTTGCACATTGTTTTTGTCACAGTAACTACACATTATTACCATAACTCAGTTTTTGCCAAAGATTAAGCAGAGGGAAAAAGACACTAATGAGATTATCTCTCAATAAACATTAGGCTTGTAGTTTCAATTAACAGGCAGCAGACAACATCGTTTGGCAAAACAGCAAGTAGTTCTGCACAGAAAGTGTGTTTCTGTATTAAAAAAGCTTCCTTTCTTCTATGAAAACAATTACTCATTTGAAACCTGATGAGCACTCCTCCCCTCGCTTACTAATTGGACAGTAAGTCAATCTCATCCATTATGTAGCTGCACTCGGGAAACACTTGCAGCGGAATAATGGAGAAATCATTGGAGGCAGGCAGGAGGCATGTGAGAACACAGGGAAGCTTGCATCTGAGTTGTAATGCTTGGTAGCAGGGTAATTAATGGGGGTAAGTCACTGGATGTGGTGAACGAGCGGACGACATGCGGAGCGAGGCAATGGGTCAATGATGGGAGAGAGAAATGGAGCAGGCGATTGGAAATCAATTCGTAGACCTGTTGTGCTCATCAGAGGAGGGTTTGAGGCAGTCACAGTCAAAGATAACAGCAAAAAGGGAAATGGATCAGATTGGAATTCGTAGACAAAAGAGTGATTAGACTTAAATGTGAGCAAGAGTTGTCACCAGAGAAGGTGCATATGTGTCTTTATTTAAAATGGGGATGAATACTTGTTCCTGTTTAGGCAGTATCACAAGGAAACTGTACTTTTTGGATCTTAATGACATTGCTGTATGAAGCAGGGAACTGACTTCTTAACAAATCTTCCTCAAAAAGACACACGGTGGTTGCAGAATTGATCAACTGTATGAGGATATGTTTGTTTGCCAAGTCAGGAAATAGAAAAAAAAAACATGTCCAACCTTTTATTTCATACTGTAGTTATGTTAATTCCTCTTAACTATCACAATAAACCCAGTACAGTGTGTTGAAGTGTACAGCTGCTAAGTATTGAGTTAAAGTAAGAAGTAGTACCGTAAGTTAATTGTTCAAATCGCTTTATGTTCTGATTTAAAAACCTGCCTGTTTTTGTAATTTCGATCATGATTTCTTAAATAAATTCTAAAAACAGACTTGCCTAACATATTTTAGTATGTATTGTGTTTCATGAAAAATAATGCTTGCTGGAATAATATTAAAATATACTTTTACCAGACAGTTCATAAGATATTGTTACTGACTATTTATCTATTTTAGGAAGACAGTCTTGTAGACTGTTTTGCTGAAAAAATATGTATTTGCCATCTCTCTTCTTATCCATATATTAAATCATTTGTTCCTTACTTGCAGCCCTGGTTATGCAGATGTTCCATAGGGACAGTTATCCTGTGGGCATAAATATGAATACAGTAGGAGGGCCTGTGTGTGTTTGTCAAGTGAATTAGTTTTACTGATTTCTCTCCCGGTACTGCATAACTGTAATTAGAACCTAATCGGTTCACACCTGCTGCCCCTGAACACCAAAAATGTATGTATCATTTATTCTTCTCTTAAAATCTATTTTTTATGCAGCACCTCTGTCTCAGAAGTCTTCATCTGTCAGTTGACTTCTCCTTATTCATTAGCCCTGCTAACATCTTTTCTTCCTCTTGCTTGTTCCACCAACGTCTACCTGACAATGCAATCAATCTTAAAAAAAAAAAAAAAACTCAAGCAGGTCTAGCAAAAAATAGGAAATAAATAAGATGTATGTAATATGCAGTATCCTTCCTTTGTGTCAGGCAGTACTGATTACTTGTAAAATGGCCTTCTGTTAATGCATCTAAGGTAAATTCAGGTCATGAAAAATGCATTCTGTGAAAATATGGATTCGGTCAGAGTTAACATTTAAATTGCTGTTCAGAGACACAGCTGGCCAGAGATAGGAGGTTATTGCTTTTTTAGGGTTAGGATTTATTTTCAGTTACAACAAAAAGTTTATTCAGGTGTACACAGCTTATGTCTATCTCTCTGTGTTATTCATTAAGTGTATTCAGAGGATTGCGTCAGTTAAAACCTCCCCTGAGGGTAACCAGCCTTGTATTTCCCATGGGCCTCACTTAAGCTGTAAATTTCATACAGAAGCAATTATGTCTCTCCTTAGTTTTGTGACAGATTATGGAAATGCTGCCCCCTTCTGTCCACCTTTGGGACAGCACACACAAAAAAAATGCTCATTTAAACAATGAATGCAAGTTGTGGGACTAGAGCAGTGTTTTTCAACCCTGGTCCTCAAGGTACACTGCCCTGCATGTTTTAGATGTTTCCCAGCTTTCCCACACCTGTTATCAATTGATAGCAGATTATCAGGCTTTGCTGAACTGCAATCATCTGAATCAGGTGTGCTGAAGCTCAGAAACATCCAAAACATGCAGAGCAGGGTGCCTTGAGGACCGGGGTTGAAAAAAACTGGACTAGAGAATTTGCAAACGTTCTTCAAAGAATGATCAGCTTATGAATCAAACTGGTTAGATAGATTGGGTAGATCTGTATAGTTTTTTGGGTTTTCGAGCTTTGAAATGACAAATAACAAACTGAGTCCTTAATTAAATGTACTGTACAGTGTACAGCAAAAATAATCATACCAATTAAACTTTTTCATGTTTACTCTTATCAAAAAGTTGTATCTATATTTTGGTATGTCAGACTAAATGTTGTTTGCTTTTTTAACAAACCTAATCAGGCAATTATATTAGCTCCTTCTAAAATTACAGATCTAAATACATGTCTTGGCTGTATGCAGTTGGAAACCTGTATAGCAATGGCTGCGTTGCAAAGGTCTACAAATTGAGTTAGAGAACTTTACATAACAATCAGCATTATTAATTCCAACAACATAATAGACAAGTCAGAAATAAAGTTGCAAGGAGTTTAAAGTAAGGGTTGGATTTCACAAAAACACTCTTAGACAATCTCCTCGCACAATTTAAATTTTGATTTGAAAATGAAAAAAATATGATAAAGCTGCACTGCCACCACGAAATGGCCTTACACATACATTTGCAGGTCAGCAATACCTACAAAGGCAAAAAGATGCCAAAAGTTATTTTAAAATAGCTGCAGAAATTACCAATTTTGATGGGAGAGAGATAAATTGCCAGAACAGTTGTGCACTCTATGGCCTTTAGGAAACAAATACAAAGAGAAAAAGAAGAGATTAAAATAGGCAGTTTGCAAAAAAAAAAAATATATGTGGTAAATAGTCCTCCATTAAAAGTAGATTAAAATGTTTCTCTCTGCTCTACATGCAAAATTATGTTATATTTAATGCATTCATGGGAAGCTGATCAAAGTTAATTGAAAGATGTTGGAGTTAAATATTGGAAAATTCCTGAAGACAACCTGTATGAGGTTGCAAAAGACTTGAGACTGATGTTGACCTTCCAGGAGGACAAAACTGTAAACATACAGCAAGAGGTTTGATGAAATTGTTTAGATGAAACCATAGCAATGTTTTACAAAAACCCCTTAAAATCCGCACTTAAATCAGATTGTTAGACTACAATGCTAAAGGAGACATACCACTACAGACTTGCTGCTTGTATTGTAGCTGAGAGGAGGCTCTACTAGACCTTGACTTAAGTGGGACAAATATTTATAGTTGTTCAGATTTTTTATTGTAAAAAAACTGTGAAAACTTTTTCCTGTCACTGCAAATAAAATACTCTGTAGTTAGCAATTATGATATAAAAACAACAGAAAAAAAGTTCAAAGTCAATCAATTTTTTGGCAACTTTATAATTTTCTTTGATGTGTATTTTCTTTTATGGACGGAGGTTTCAACATACTTACTGTATATTTCTAACCTAGGTATGCCGGGAATACCAGCGAGGTAACTGTACACGAGGGGAGAACGACTGCCGCTTTGCACATCCGGCAGATAGTACTATGATTGACACCAATGACAACACAGTCACCGTGTGCATGGACTACATAAAGGGCCGCTGCACGAGGGAGAAGTGCAAGTACTTTCACCCTCCAGCTCACCTGCAGGCCAAAATTAAAGCCGCTCAACATCAAGTCAACCAGGCTGCAGCGGCTGCAGCCTTGGTATGTATCTATCTGTCCAATATTTAAAGCAAGTAAACATCTAAAACAGTTCTATTACCATATATCTTTTTTTTTTTTAATGTTCAGTTATTCCAAAAGAAATATTTTTAATTTGCCTTGAAAAATGTATAAAATTGGAGCATAAAAAATACATATCCTACAGATTATGTTACCTATAGTATATAAAAATAAAGCCTTTGTATTGTATTTTTTCTATCCTCAGTACATTGACTATGTAAAACAGTAACTAATTATGCAATCAGATGTACATGGTGTGTGTGAGCTTATATGAATGTGTTAGCATATGACTGAGCCTTTTGCTCCTTTTTTGCTCGCCGTTGTTTCGCTGCTTCATTAGCTGTGTATTTTGCTGTTCATAGTCAATAGTCAACTTGTGCTAAATTTATGCTGAGAGGACAATTTTGTGGATACCGCTGTTCAGTTTAATGTGTTGTGCAATGCAGTGATCACAATCTCCAGGGATGCAACGTTTTGCTTAGCCAAGTGCTGGAGATGACATTGCCCAGGTGTCCGTAGAAGAGGATTAGCATCACCAAAATCAGTCTTTTATACTTAGATTTGTCCATTCATGTATTTTAATCAGAGATCATTTTGTAAGTTTTTCAAACATTTATATCTTGTAATTTGGATTATTATGGCTTACATGTAATGCAAACCTAAAATTGAAAACTTATGAATTTAACCCAATCCAAACCAAAATTAACATCTTTTCAATGTATAAATCTTGTATAATGGCAATATGACTTTTACAATCAGAGGGAAGGCTACTTACTTGACCAATGTCTAGAAGACATTGACACCCCCCACAGGTAGGGTCAGCGACAAAATACTGCTAAGAAACTCGTGATTCACATTCTGCTTTTTTTTCCCCAAGCACAGTCAAAGAAAATTGAACAAAAGAAAATTTGATTAGTTGAAAACATGCACTGCCTTCAGGAAGAAGCAGAGACTTATGAGGATTGTCAAGTAAAATCCATATAAGGATTTAGGGAAGCTTCAGCATTAGTGGGCTGATGCTGGAAAGAGCATATCAAGAGCAACAGTCCTACACATGAACTACAAGTATTGCCTTGCTCTTGTTCAGCTGCTCCTTCACCAGACATGCAGTCGGAAGAAATCCCTCTGAGCTGAAGAGAAAAACAGGATACACTGTAGCTGTTTACTGGTCTGAAAACATCTGATATTTTAATTTTCTCACACATTTTTAATATATTTCTTACAGGCAAGAAATTATTATGACAGTTTAATATATGCTTTTTATATATAAACACATATCTGAAGTCCCCAAATTCATCTTAAGAAGTGTTATCACAGTTAAATTGGTGCTGCAGAAATGGAAACCTAACTGGAATTGGAATAACTGTAATGAGGAGAACAGGATTAGTGGCAGGTAACTAGTCAATGGTGTTGAAGATGCACTGAAAGGTACTATCCTTCTCAAAAGCCTGGAGCTTGTCCTGGCTCTGATAATTGATCCCAGTGGCTCTGTTTGCATGATTTAGATCCCGAACCCTTGGGTGCACTTCCACCGGGTGACACTTGACGGAGGGACGTACGTAGCATGCAAAGGTGGAAGATGTGGAGTCCACAAGTCATCTTTATGCCATGTATTTGTTCTACTCAGCCACTGAACCAGGTGAGTACAATCTGCACAATTCAATTCACTGTGCAGAATGAACTCAGCTATTTCAGTGGCTGGGCAGAACAAGCACATGACTTGTTGACTGCACATCTCTCACCTCTGGCAGCATGTAGTGAAAATATTGAGACAGAGTTGCAGTCATTCTGAGGATCATGCACAGAGAAGCAGTCCAAGAGGCAGATGTTTTCCAGAAGGAGTTGACTAGTGGGGAATCCAGGATCGAGGCAAGAGAATCTTTAACAGGAAACACACTAACCAGGCAGAAGCTTCCAAAGGGACAGATGCAGATCAGAGGTCCAGAAATGGATCATACACAATTGATGGAACTGTTTAGATGGCTACAGGCAAACAGACTTGGTCATGGGGCAAGACTTCATTGTCCAGAGATCAGAAGCCAATACGAGTATCAGACAGGGACAGGGTAGGAGAGAGAAAAACAGGAACAAGACAGGTCGAGTTCAGGTTAAAACAAGTATTTATGGGTGGTCTACTCATACGAATTACTGGTAAGAATCTGGTGGTTACCCATTGGGGAAGCCAGGAATAAATAATTCTCCTCCCAGGTGCAGCAGCTCCTGGAAATTTGAGCTTCTGCAGGTGTAACTGCTCAGACCTTGACTGCCAGTGCAGCAGACAGAGCAGGGAGTGACATATGGGATTGCACATTTCAAGCTTCAGCAATATATGTGTGTCTTAACAGAAAATATGTTGCAAGGAAATAAAAACCGATCAGACTCATAATCCATTGCCATGCCTATCAGCTTTAGTTCTTTACTCTAAAGAAATTATTAAGAAGAAAACAGAAATATCTTACACCAAAACATTTTAATGCAGAAAAAAGGCTGCATTAATGAATTATTGTTTGAATTAACCTAATAGTTACCTGTGATGGACTGTATTGTTTAATATAAGCTCGTGCAGCTTAGGCTGTTTGGGGGGGTAAAAGGAACACATAAGGGCAGAATGAATGATTTGGTTTACTGTTCAGTAGAATTAAATACACCACCAGGCATTTTCCACACTAGTTTCTAAGCCTAATACTGAAGCCAGTGAACTTAAAATATTAACATTGAAATATGTTCTGATTAAAACTACATTAATATTCATTGATTGTCTTGTTTATCCATTCATTAATCAAATAAAATCCTCACTTCTGAAGCAGAACACCTTGCTAACAGTAGTTTGAATTTGTGAGCATCAGCTTTCTTCTAACAGTAAATGGGCCTTTGTTAATTCAGTAACCCTACAGTATGTGCATGCTATAGTCTTTTGTGTGGTGTATATTGCATTCCAATGATTTTTTTTTTCCCTGGTTGTTTTTTTTTTCATTTCTTTGTGTTTACAACCCACACTGTACCGCTGCCTCCCATGATGCACCTGCGCTTGCTGGTTTATGTTATTGTGCTTGAATCCCATTGGCCCATTGCCACACCATGTGCTCGCTGCCTGCTAATTAAGACTCAGTCGCCTGTCAAATCACTGAAGCGGCCCCTCGATGCAACTTTTGATCTGGTACTATAACTTTTCACCTTTTAGCTTGGCATGTAGCCACAGTTTTAAACATACGTATATACAATTGGTGATTAAGTAATGAAATTGTGGGAACACTGAGGGGTGACGAACTGATAAATTTCAGCACCTGAAAACTTTCCAAATTATGTAATTGTTTCAGAACATCACAATCTTTTGTTGACATACTGCAGTATCAGTTCATCACCTTTTGGTGAATCTTTTGTTACAGTTGTGGAATGTATTCATATCTTAGTAGTCATTGCACGTTGACATTAGTTTTCCTTTTGCATGAGTAAATGTTGAAACGAAATCATAACAGTATTAACATGTCAATTAATATTATCATGAAACCTTCATTTCAACTTTTTCTAAATATATATCTTTTCACTAACTAATGACAATAACTATATCTAATAGTATAATGGAGTTTATAAAAAAGTACTGAAACTGCTTTATATTATCCTTAAAATGAACTGTTAGGATTATTTAGCATTAATCATAAGTTTGTATATTGACTGTTTTGTAGATGTAGCTGAATATCTCTACATTTTGTGCTGCTCAGATCCTTTTACTGTTGGACACTGCTTATTTATTTTACTTTTAGGAGCTCTGTTGAAAAGGAAGTTTAAACTTCTAATGGAGTTCTCTCTTCTGTTTTCTCTTATCTATCACTGTCACCATTCTTTGTTTTCTTTCTTTACCATTATTTTCTTTTGGCGTTGTCCCCCTCATCAGGGGCTCCCTCCTGTCTTGCCTCCTTTACCAAAGAGACCTGCACTTGAAAAAGCCAACGGTGCCAACACTATGTTCAATGCTGGCGTTTTCCAGTATCAACAGGCCCTGGCCAACATGCAGTTTCAGCAGCAGGCTGCCTTCATACCGTCAGGTAAGACCTTGGTTCCTTTATAATATACAGATGTTGTAATCATACAGGCTGCTTAATCACATTTTCTGTTTTGGCATCACCATAGATTGGCTGAATGTGTGTTTTTATGTGTTAGTGACTTGATTAATAACCTTGCATGAACTTTACTTTATACATTGCTTTTATTTAAATGTGCATACCCCTTGAGCCTTTTCACATTTAGTCAATTCAATGGCATTTCTGACATTTTACTATATGTAAAAGACAAAAAAATGTTGTTATGTTTTTTTATAGTGGATTGGAATAGAAATCATACCAGAATTTTACAAACAAGAAAATGATATGAGTGGTATACATTTTCCAGTCAATACTATCATTTGCTGCAATATACCAGCAAGTCTTTTGGTGTAAGACTTAATCAACTTTGCACATCTTACATTTTTGCCAAATTTTCTTTGCATATAGCATAAGCTCATCAGATTTTTTAAAGAAGGACCGTGTTTTTTTAGTTTTGGGATAGATTACCAGTTAGACTCAAGTCATGACTAGAAGGAACCTTTTTATTGCTGCTCTGACTGTATATTTAGGGTCAATGTTCTGCTAAAGGCAAACCTTTTTTTTTCCTTGATGCTGCTACCCCATCTTAATTTACTGGATGGACGGTGTGTTCAGAGAGGTGTACAGTTTAATTATCTATCACACATAGCATAGGTCAAAATGCGCCTCCCTATGGCTTTCTTTTAACGTTGGCTTTCTTCTTGATACGTTATTATATACTGTAGATCAAATTTGTTGATTGCACCCATAATAACTTTACTGTCAACATGTTTCCCCACCTGAGCTATGGATTAGATTTTCCTTCAAGGTTACCATGAGTCTTTTGGCATATTACCACACTCTGTCCTGTCAATACCTTTACCACATGGTCATATAGATACAATAGCAAGATCAAATACAGACACTATTTGGGAATTATTCCTTGGGATATCCGTGTAAAAATAGAAGAAGACAAAAGGAAGGCAAACTTTACAGATTTTCCTAAATTTTACTAAATAATAGTTGTTTTTTTGTTGTGCAATCCTTTGTTTCTTTTTAAAATTGTAGTTAAAGAAAGATCAGTTTCAGTGTGACAAAATTTGAATAAGCTCAAGGGGTATGGATATCTTTGAAAGAAACTGTGTCGGGACTGCAAGAATTAAGGTTTGGTGGTAGAATAAATAATCAATTATTTGCTTCTGAGAATCTGCGTAGATTATAGATTTGACTGACAGGATTTTATGGTTTATTTAGATGATACATCCTCTGCTAATATAATGAGGATTACTTCTCTTGTTAATGCATATATCTAGTATTATAATGGACACATACGTGAACAGCTTATTTGAAGTGCACTTTTTAGGCATTGCAGTGTCATCTTACAATGTGGCCAGTATTCTCATCTGACAATCTAAGAATAGCTTGCCATTGATTTCCAGCAGTTCCTCATATGTCTCACTCCATTGGGCTGTCAAGTCACTACAAACCACTTAAGGGATTCAGAAAGCAGGTCATTCAAATGTTTCATGTCACAAACAGTTGCTGTGGGGTAGATTTTAAAATGAGGCCACCGCTAATATTTAACTTTATTTCAATGGAGCAGTTAAACACTGAATTTAGGTTACCTTGTATGTTAATAATCTTCACAATCAGTATTGTGGCTGAAGCAATTAAAGTTTGCACAACAGTTTAACCTAATCTTAGAATCATTAATTCACATCCAGGTCAAGTTCCATATTGTCTGATTCTAAAACACTTTTTTGATGTGTCCCCCACATTTACTCCAATCTCTGTTGCAATGCATGATGGGCAGGCTCGATATTGTGCATGACACCTGCAACAAGTGTTGGTAGGTGCCAGCTTTCCTTACTGATTTTGTTTGAATCCATTATGGTCTCTTCTCTCACATACTCACTTTTTTATTTGAGCACTTTCTTTGCTTTTGCAAAACTCAAAATTAAGTTATAGTCTTTTTGTTGGCAGGTTCAACAAACATAAAATGCTTTATGGTAATATTCAGTACATCTTTAAAAAAAGAAATGTCCACCCTTTTTAACTGCAAATCCCCTAATGCTTGTTGCAGTTGAAATGTCCCTTCTTTATTATATTCTCCTTTTCAGTTCGCTAACTTCTTAGGCACATTTTAGTATCAGTTTGTAAATTTTATTTAATATGGGAGAATTTTAATTTTTAACCAAAGAAACTAAAATATTTCCCACAATTTTACTTCCCTTTTTGCAACAACCATTTTAAGTGCTAGCTAAGACTCTTTTTAAATTTGGAGGTTTAGCTTCCACTTGTTCAAAAACGCAGGGCAGATTGAGGTATTGCTTACTGTAACTAACAATATTAAAAAAGTTATGACAGATCACAAGTGTTTAGGAGCACCTAGTACTTGCACCAATCCAAAGTTTATAGACATTTTGCAATCTCTACTTTATGTAAAACAATCAACAGCTGATAATTATTTCATTAAATGTTGATTCCCCTTTCAAAAAAAAAAATAAATAAATAAATTACAAAATTAAAATGTCTATGTTCATTCCTACAGAGCCTGATCTGTAAGTATTCATAGAAGAAGTAGAGGTAATATCTTGCCTTGTATGTTAGTACATTAACAATCACCATAATAACATTATCTTAAATTTGTGATTTAAAAATCTATGTAGCATGTACTATTACAACTCAAAGCTCAAATGAATAAGCAAGGCCAAGGTAGAAAATGCAATATCCTTTTAAACAGCTTTTGCGAGTATCCCCTTCTTCCAAAGTCAATTTAAACAACTCACTGAGCCTGAACAACTTTGAGTCCTCTTATTTAAGTTACTAATTCCGCAAGAAAGACTGTTGCTTTTAGGTAAGCCTGGGAGAACTTACATTTGCTGCACTTACTCTAATGAAAAAATATCATATTGCATATTTAAGAATTCAAACTTGCAGCATTTTAAAGAAACACAATACTTCTCTCATATTTATAAGCAGTCCCTAAATAGACATGCAAATGGTGCAAAGTTTGAATAGGGCTAAATCTTCGCTGTTTCAACTGTTTGTGTGATCTTTCCCCCCCAAGTACCCATGATGCACGGTGCTTCTTCAGCCACTGTGTCTGCAGCCGCCACATCTGCCACAAGTGTTCCCTTTGCAACAGCAACAGCCAATCAGGTTTGCTCCTCTCCTGTCTCCTCTTGCTCTCTTTCATGTCTGGGTAACTCAGCTCAGGCTTGACTGTCCTTTGTATTATGACTCTGATATGCCTCTTTATAATGCATGAACAATAAACAAGGGTAGTTTCTAATCTTTTGTCAATTATTCCGACTGTGATTAAGTACACAATCTCTGAGCATATCTTTTACATTTTTTAAAAGTGAATTGTCCTTGTTTTATTTAATCCTCTTGTTTATTTATCCCTGTTTTGGTTATTTTTTCATTACTTCTCTTCTCTCCTCTCTGTCAGATTCCAATAATATCTGCAGATCATCTGAATAGTCACAAGTATGTGACCCAGATGTAGGAGTCTCAGTCATACAGTATGTACTTCTTCCTACTGAAGCATCTAACAGACATACATTTACATTTATATTCACCAAAAAAGTGACCAACATAATTAAATACCCCAAAATAAAAAAAAAGCTGGTCAATTATTAAGAATAATGAAGGTTTTTAAGTATGTTGTTGGCAGCATGTGAGATTATGATATTATATTACTAAGGTTAATTCTGACTGTCCATATATGTCCACATGGACAAAAACATTTTGCATGCGTGTTTGCAACTTTATTCTAAACTTCATAGATAGATACAAAAATGTGCCAACAATCTGTTTTAAGTTTGTTATATTGCTTTGCTGGTGGAAAGCAGAGGTACAAGTAAACCAAGACAGTCTGGTACTACATAAGCTTTGGGGGCAGTACGTATTACTGCCTCCTACAATGTTGTTCTTTTTGTACCACAAACTTCAACAGACAGTTACCAATCTCACACACGCTCATGCAATAGAGGTCTGGTGCGTTCTAAACTCTGACAAACTAAGCTCCTCCAGCTGTGCTTGTGCACAGCTCACTCTCTGCACTGGTGCTCAGCCTGCTCCTTGCTCACTCACCATAATCTATGTGCTTGGCTTTCTCTGCCCTCACTACCTGATATACTATATGTAATTGAACAAATCAGCTTTAATACAAAAAGTTAGAGGTAGCCTGGGATTTCAAAACTTATGTTGCATACATTAATTCAGCTGTATAAAACCGCGCGCACACACACATCTTCTCATAGCACACTTCCTTTTTATGCACCCAGCTTGTTTGGAACTGGTCCCAGGTTCACATGTACTTTTACCCCATTAAAATGTGTATGGATTGAATTAGATACCGTCAGTTTTAAAATGGCCTTAAAAGAAAGATGAGATACTAAGTCATGAGGTTGAAAGTAAAAATGAAAATTATTTAATTATTAACATTGATAATACTAAATATGTATGAAAGGGAACCACTACTGCAGCCTGCCAGTCCAGGGGACTTTCCCCATTTTGTTAGGTGTTTTACGGTGTTGTATGTACGGGACTAAATGTGGCCTAGTTTTATTTGCCAATTTTAAAGAGGCATGACAGAGTTTTTTAATTGTAAAACCACCTGTGGTCAAAACACAGAAGTGCAGCACTCTTCTGCTCCTTCTTGAATATAGCACTTCAATTGTTTGCTAGATTTGATCCATTTAACAGGAATGCGCTTGATATCACATCTACAAAAACAGCGTGGGACCTTCTGACCTGAGGTAGATTCATGTAAATTTGTCTAAAGGCTAATAAATGCTAATGGGTGCTGAACTAATGAGGTGTCTGTATAATCATCAAATTATTTTTTATTAGTAGAGGGTCTAATAAAATGACTATTGTAAAGTTATGCATGTCCATTTAAATCGTAAAGGCTAAAACTTATGGAAAAACAGCACCTTGAATGCCCTTCCAGTTTAAATAAAATCAAGAGTCATTTGATTAGTTATATTTTAGGGATTTTATACTTGTTGTCAATTGAAAAAACTTTCGTTGCTGCCATAAATTCTCATTATGCGTCAAAAATATGCACAGATTCCTGCAATCTTTCACATATTAATTTTTATACATCCCAATATTTTTTTTAGGTTTTAACATTTCACTTTAAGCTTTCTGTGTGCAAACTCAATTTATATATGAAGCCCCATATATAAAATTTATTTAATTAATGAATAGACATTAATAATAATAGTGACGGTTTCTAATCTGCTGTATTTTTGTGAATCTGTCTAGATGGATCTGGAGATGGAGTGAGCTGGTCTGAAGTCTAAGATTAAAGGTGAACCTTCATACAACAAGAGCTGGATTGGTTTGGAGTAAATCTGCATGTCAACATAGAAGGAACAGTTTATTAGAAAGGTTCTCATGTGAAGTTCACCACGGTCACACAACAACTGATAAAAGAGCATCATTTGCATTTAAATGCGTGCCTCATGTTTGCAGAGGCAACTAACCTTTATTCACCAGACACATTTTGAATGTCAACATAAGGTTAACTTGTGGAGGTGTCATCAGGACTGAATAGGTACATCCGCTGACCAAGAATAAAGACTTATGTTATCTGTTTATTCATTGATTGTTGGTCTCTGAATTCTAATGTGTTCATTTGTTTACACCGAGGTGCACCTTGCATTTAATTTAAGGTAAAGGAACAGATAATCTGACTGAACCACATATGCATGCATAATGTTATTTTTTTCTGGCTCTATTTTTCCAGCTGTTATGAGGAAATTTACCCAAGAAAAGTCAGAGTTAGAGGCTAAAAGACAACTGAATGTCTGTGAGATGTCTTTTAAACCTTTGTAACTTACTTTTTTGTCTCTTAAGCACATGTCTTTTATCCCACAGGGATCCCTGTAAAGTGCCATACATCTCAAAATAATTAGAAGCTGTATTCGTGCAGTGTTACAAAAAATTTTAACTTAACAATTCCCTTTAAAACATGCATACATGTTTAGATTGTTTCGGGACAGCATGTCATAATCATTTCATATGATTTCTATATAACACTCCAGATTATTTGATTCAGTTACTTAAATATTCTACTGATTGAAAAATTTTTTTTTACTATATTATTTTATAGCTGGCTTATGTCAGATGTTTATAGATACAACAGTTGTATCTACAGAGATCTATTTGTCTGTGCCAATATGGGTAGGGTGTTGTCAAAATATTCATACTCCGTTTCACATTTTGTCAAACTACAATCAGAAAAAACACATTTTGCTTTAATCAGAGCTGCAACTTATTTGTTGTATGTCTCTGTATCATCTTTGCATACATAGAGACTGTAACCTTAGCCTATTCTTTGTTAACCCTTATAAGTGTGCTGTAGCAATTTAAGTTAAATGTAGGTGTACAGTAAGGCAAAACTCTCCCTTAATTGAAGGTCTGTTGTAGCATCTAACAGGGTTTCTTACGGTTTACTTTATTATTTTACTTACAGTTTACTTCAATATTTGATATAAACTCTAGCCAGGTTTTCTCTTCTGCTGAAAAATCCCCCCCATGCCAAGCATGCTTGTTTTCAGCCAAACTCCATGTTTTGCCCTGCAGGTGGGTTTTAAAAACAATAGGATTTCATTTAAGGAGATCAGAGCAATCAAGACTAAATATACACTTCAGATTTTTAGTTTTCAAAATTTAAGACATACTTTAGGGTTATTGAACATTACACTCATGTGTTACTCTACGTTGGTGTGTCATAAGAAAATTCCGGGAATATATATTTTTAAGTTTGTGATTTACAAGTGACAAAATTAAATAATGCAAGGTATTGATACTTTTTCAACACAGTTTAAGTTGCATGTGGGTTTGAATGAGAGACCAAAGACTCTCTCTTTGATAAAAATATCACTGATAGAATGATAGAAATAAATGAAATAACTGCTGTAAGGCCAAACAGAAAATCTGTAAAGCAATTTCTGATGAATGTGTACTTGATCAAATAACTTGATTTGTTTTTCTTGTATATGGTAATGCAGAAACTAAGGCAGGTTTTCAAAGAAAAGTAATAGTGGTGAGTGTTTGTATATATCGTCTGACATATTTAAGAGTGTTTGTTTGATACCCGAAAAACCATTTTTCAGATAGTCACCCAAAGTCTTTTTGTGTCAGTGTTAATACGTGTTGATTATGAGTAGACTAGAGGGAGTGTCTTTTAAAGGATGTCCAGCTCAAAGAAGGTTTGGATCTTTAGAGTAGATCTAACTACTTGTTTGTCCATTTTTTATTTTCTTTTTCTATGTTTTTAAGTGATTTGTGTTGGCATATTTAATTGTTGGATAGGTCAGGTTTAACAAGTGTCAGAATATTCAAACTGATTGTATTACTCATCCAAAGCCTTAGAATGTACCATTGGGTCAGCACAATGCAACATGCCATTTTAAACCATGCAGCTGCCTAATTCACGCCATATTACAACACACACAAGGCACTAAGTGATTGTCACTTGTGATTCTTGCATGTGTTTTCTTAACTCTTTCTTTTTTCTTAGGAAAGGAGTGTTTTTCTTTTGTTTTTTATACTTAGATATTAGTTCCTATTTTTAGTTTTGCTGATGATATTTATCTTTATAATAATGACTATATTAGGGACATTGTGTGTGTGTGTTTGTTTGTGTGTCCTCCATTCAGAGTTTCCTGAGATTCCATGTAATGTTACACTTAGTATGATAATGATTGTAAGCTTGATATTTTCTACGTTATGCATATTGTTGAACTGTATGCATTTGATTCATTTCTCTAGTTGTTCTGTGTTCTTTGAGCAAAGATGTTTTATATGACTAACAGTGTTGAAAGAACAGAAACGGACAGGCTGAGTTGTCACTGTGACAACAACAGTCAATAACTGACTAATATTTTAACAACTGTTAGATTTTTAACTAGTCTTATAATTTAAAAATATTATCTAAAAGTCTAGTTGATGTTTAGAGAAAATTTTATTTTCTACTTTATCCATTTCGAATAGTAACTATTGTTTTATTATTTCTACTCTCCCTGGAAATTGGGCCATGTTGGAAAACAAGCTGCATATTAAATCACTTTTACAGGCATTGTTGGCATGGTGAAGGTAAACATGGCGAGCGAGGGAACTGAATCCACTGTACTAGCCTTTAACTTTGCCAGCTGCAAACAACAAGGGTTAAGGGTGGGGAATACTATGGCGATAAAGGTAATAAATGTTGACTTTTTTGCACTTCTGTACATAGTCAAAAAAGAGAGAATCATGTATATTGAGATCTTATTTTGAATAAAAAATATGTCTGATGACAGGGAATTTTGCTAGCACAACAAAAAAAAAAAATATTTCGAAAGGCTGAACAAACATTGCTTGCATTTAAAGGGGGCTGAGTTCTCACTCTCCTACCCCTTTCAGAATAAAAGGCCAAGTGTTGCTCTTCTTTTTTGTCAGCAGCTTGTAGTTTGCCTGGTAACCTTCTGGAAGGTGGGCCTCCACAGCCCTCCTGCAGCGCAAGAGCCTGACTGGGTTTGTCTGGTTTCATTAAGCTGCCTGCACTGACAGGTCTGCACCATGACTACGCCCAGCCAGGCCCCACCTACCACATGTCCTGTTTATTTACCTAACTCAAAGTGGAATGCATGTCAAAGGAAAAAACATATACTGTTACAAAATCTTCTCAACACAGTAATATTGAATAAGAAATCATTTACATAGAAAGATGTATTTACAGTATACAATATTCTATCAATGTAATGGAGTAAAATATATATGAAATAAAAAATAGAATAGTGGTTTATAAAAAAAAAAAAAAAAGATTCCAGAGACTATACTTACTAAGGTGTTACCACTTGGAGAAATAAAATACATGCAACACAAACACAATAGCTATTAAGTATTTACTTTATGTTTATGTAAGCTGTGCTTGTAGAAGAGGAAAAAGATAAAACAGAAATATCAGTGCAACATTGAATAGTATCTTGAAGAAATCCCAAATTATGAGCAATCTTCCCTCTAAATGTTCAATGTGTCTGGGCATATGTACATACTCATTTCCTTGAGTACACTGAAGACCACTGTGAGCAATATTAGATCTGCATGCTGTGGTCACACACCAGCATTAGAGCTGTTATAAACCAGGATCAAGTTACATGGCTTATTAGAAGAATTAGATGACAGAAGCTATTTCCATTAGTTACTTTTAATATAAGTGATCAGGGCCATTTCAAATAAAAAACCTAAATTTGGTTCATTAGACGTGAAGCATGTTTTGCTGTATGTAAGAGTCCTGCTTTCCCAGGATGGAAGAAATGAGACGTTGACAACTTTTGTTCACGTTGAGACATCACCATTTTCCTCCATGAAACGTGTGCTGTAACTTGTGATACAGTGAATGAACATTTCTGGTACTCTTCTCGGTGAAATATTTAACTACAGATTGGATGACAAAATAATATGTGTCTCATTTGTTTTTCAATTTTAAACCAACAAAGAAAATAATTTATTTATTTATTTTTTTTAACTTGGCTTCATAAAAAATAAAAAAAACGAAAGAACAATTCATTTTTAATTCGCTCCTACATTCAATATGAAAAAAGACGTCTAGCTTATGCATTTGTTTTTTAAACCTTCTGTATGCTCTGATTAATGATGAAGAAGATAGGTGAATCCCAAAGGCTTTTTTGGACTTATACCTCTGGCAATCTATAATTAACCGTTTTAGTTCCTTATGAATTCTAAGACTTTTAAACTTAAATATACACTGCTGGAAAAATAAAGGGAACACGTAAAATAAACACAATATAACTTCAATTAAATTAAACCTCTATGAAATCAAACTGTCCACATATGAAGCAACAATGACTAAGAATGAAATTCACATGCTGTTGTGCAAATGGAATAGAAAAACGAAGACAACCTGGTTCTGCAGGTTGGAACCACACATATTTAATTGGTAGATTAATTTAAGTGTTCATTGATACTTTAGAGAACACAGCATGAATCTGTGATCATTTTAAGCATCTGACCTTAGCATCTTGCTGCATTCACCTTGAACAGCAGACGACAGAAGGCAGAGCCCCTCCCTGCTTCTGCTTTACATAAACTACAGACTTTGCTCCATGCTTCTTTCTCATGTTTGATCTCCTCTAATGTACATTTGCAGTATTAATGCAGCAAAAACTAAAACACAATTCTTGAGTACAGTACATCATTTTGGGTTTAGTAATTTAGTTCCAAGTCATTTTAATTTAGCCTTAGTAACAACTAGATTTCAATGAAAGATTTAATTTATTGATTATATTTTTAAGCAAGAGCCAAAATAATAAATAAAATAATAAACCCAGCAAATTGCAATGTATCAGGCTCTAAAAAACATAACAGTTCTTATAAAAATGCTGCTCTGAGTTTTGAGGAATTACCTGATAATATAGAGTGACTTTTTCTCTGAATATTTCAGTTCTCTTTTCTCTTCAACAAGCACACTCTTCAATTTATGATATGATGTAAATTAAAGGGTAGTTTTTGTTTGTTTTCCTGTTCGATTTATTTATGCCTGTAGTGCTAAGATGATGTATTATGTCCTCTGCTGAAGTTTGTTTCTGCTTGTTTTACTGTTCCAGACCCCTTGAAAGAATGTGTAATGTTTGCAAGCTGGCTACCTTGTCAGAAAAGCACCAGAGGAGAATAATTTGCATAGATTGCAACAGTCTAAAGCCATAAACTTTCAATCATCAGATATAAATAAGAAAGGAGCTGATAAATAGGTGGGGCTGATACTTTTTTGGAGTTGGTAGAAGTGCGTATGCCTCGGTTTTACTGATTACACCATATGCACTAATATAAGACATGAAGAGTATTTAATAGAACCTTTGGAGCGATGTTTCAACTTTACAGTATGTGTGGAGTTATGAGAAACAGATTTTTTTTCATGGGGCCTGTATTGCTATATTATTGCTGTTATGCATTTATAAAATGTAATAAAATTTACAACTGACGAAAATAATCGTTTTCCGTGTGACTTTTATCAACTAGGTTCTTATACATTCATTATTTAGACTTTAATAGAAGCTGATTTGTGGAGAGTTTGCATTTTAATTTTATGATAATGAAAGCAGTGAAATGAATTTTAGGATCTTACAAGCCATATTTGAAGTGTATTTGTTTTCTAATTTAGAATTTGTATTTATGTCTTACCATATTTACACCATGAGATCATTTCAATAATTATTATTTTTGCTAAGCAAGGTAACAGCTGATTGAGACACCTATTTAATTCTAAGGCAACAAAGATAACCAAGAAAAAAAATGAAAGCAAACATATTCATGCTAACAAAGCTTGAATATGTTTTAAATTGATATATATTATTATATACATTAGTAAAATATACATTTACAAACATTTTTAAATAATTTTTTTTTCTTACAAAGTCACTATAACCAATATTGTTAAACTACAGTATGAGAATAGATACTTCTGCAATGTGTTCAGTTTTGCTGGTCTGCCTTCTTTTGCTTACGTTGTCTCTGCTGCCATGTTATACATCGTGTGTTTTATCCCACCTTTTAGATTCCAACTACCCAGAATGCCTTGCATTGGGAGGTCTGTTACAAGGATAAGTGTTTCTAGTTTCTCATGGTGGCTGCTCACATTTTCATTTGTTACCTTGCTTGGCTAAAACTAATTTGGTAGCCAGGGAGTTCACCCTATCAGGTGAAAGTTCTGTTCAATATCCCTCCTTTCCTCAAACAAATTCAGCAGGAGGAGTCCCAGACTGATCATGTGTGAAACTAAACCTGAATACAACACATGATCTATTTTGCTTGTCCGATTATAAATACTGCCCACCCCACAGAACTATAGGTACGACGTATGTCGCTCCAGAGCCATTCGATTCCAGACCCAGGGTCTTTCTGCATTCAGTTTGCGTGTTCTCACTGAGCATGGTGGGTTTTCTCCGGGTACTCCGGCTTCCTCCCACAGTCCAAAAACATGACTGTTAGGTAAATTGGCTTCACTAAATTCTCCTTAGGTGTGAGTGTGTGCGTGAATGGTTGTTTGTCCTGTTTGTCTCTGTGTTGCCCTGCGATGGACTGGTGACCTGTCCAGGATGTACCCTGCCTCTCTCCCATAGACAGCTGGATATAGGCACCAGCTCTCCTCGTGACCCAGCGGATTTGCAAGGTCTCCCACTCATGGAGGGGTCTGTAATTGTCATCCAAGGTGCATGTCCACTGTGAGAGACGTTATCTTTAAAAACAAAAATCTAGAAATCACAATATATGATTTTTTTAACCAGTTATTTGTGTGATACAGCTGCAAACAAAAATTGGTACCCTTGAGAAAAAAAAAAAAATTATATTTGATACATTAGCCTTTTTTTTGCAATTACAGATAATATAGCAAAAATTTCCTGAAGTTTTTCACCAGGTTTGCACACACTGCAGGAGGGATTTTGGCCCACTCCTCCACATTGATCGTCTCTAGATCAGTCAGGTTTCTGGGCCATCGCTGAGAAACACAGTTTGAGCTCCCTCTAAAGATTCTTTATTGGGTTTAGGTCTGGAGACTGGTTAGGCCATGCCAGAACCTTGATATGCTTCTTCCAGAGCCACTTCTTGGTTATCCTGGCTGTGTGCTTTGGGTCATTGTTATGTTGGAAGACCCAGCCTTGACCCATCTTCTGCGTCATCCATGATTTCAAACCGTGACATCTTAGTGTATTAACCACAGTAACCTTGGAAACGGGGGTCCCAGCTCTTTTCAGGTCATTGACCAGCTCCTCCCCAGTAGTTCTGGGCTGATTTCTCACCTTTCTTAGGATCATTGAGACCCCACGAGGTGAGATCTTGCATCGAGCTCCAGTCCAAAGGAGATTGACAGTCATGCTAAGCTTCTTACATTTTTTAATTATTGCTCCAACAATTGACCTTTTTTCACCAAGCTGCTTGGCAATTTCCCCGTAACCCTTTCTAGCCTTTTGGAGGTGTACAATTTTGTCTCTAGAGTCTCTGGAAAGCCCTTTGGTCTTGGCCATGTTAGTAGTTGGGTTTTTACTGATTGTATAGGCTGGACAGGTGTCTTTATGTAGCTAACAACCTCAAACAGGTG
>NW_015150497.1:529224-531285 GCF_000732505.1 Cyprinodon variegatus | reverse complement strand
ATTTTCATATAGGTATATTTGGCAGAATAAGCAGTTCCTCACTAAACCAGATGATGGCAGCAGTGACTATTTACAGGCTCAGCATTGGACTTAAAAATCTGGAGGAATTTTACAGAAACAAGAATAGGAAATATTGGTGTGTTAGCAGGATCAACTTAAAACCTATGTGCAAATTTAATGGATGTTTTTTTTTTTTTATCAGAGCTGTGCCTCAAGCAAGGGAACAATTCATTTCAATTTGGTAATGTTTGATAGTCACTATTTAAAATTTCCTTCTTGGCGGATGGTTGCGCTCATTGAGTGCCTATCTAGCATATGTATATACGATATTATTATTGTATATATAGTGTATATATGAAACAGAGGACACATCCAGTTTTTTTTTTGTTTGTTTTGTGTTATTTCAATTTTTGGTCTGAATTTTGTGTTTTCTTTAATGGGAGGGTATGTAATGTTTTAGGGACAACTGTATACAGTATTATGTTGTACAAAAATAAATGCTAACCTCTGTTGATGCAATAAGCTGCTTTTAATGCTACATTTATAATTATTCAATTTAAGTTTATTTGCATAGCACCAATTCACAACACATGTCATCTCAAGGCACTTTACAGTTCACCAGATCATACAGTCAAATTGATTCAAAGTTTTCTATTTAAGGAAAACCAGTTGATTGTGTCGACTCATTGACTCGAAGGCAATCCCTCACACTAAGCATGCTTGTAGTGACAGTGGAGAGGTAAAACTTAATTTTAACAGGAACAAACCTCCAGCAGAACCAGCCGAGGCTGACTTGGGTTCAAGAACACAGAAGCAGAGATACAAAAAGCAGCTGTATAACGCGGCCCTGTCCAGGAAACAGACAGCCAGACACACAAGCTACGAGCCAACTCCCATGTCAAAGGATGAAGAGAGCGCATCCAGCCAGTCACAGTCAGCAAAACAGGACTACACTGGAAAAACAAGCAGATCTCCAACATCTGTAAACAAAGGTGTTGATGGCAGCAGCACAGCGGATATTTCTCTCCAGGATGGTGTCACAGCCAAACAGGAAAAGGCGAGGCAAAGCTACTATGAGAAAAAGCAGAGAGAGCATAACGTTAGAGATTGAACTAATAGATTCTGCAGAGTGGGAGAATAGAGATAATTATAATGTCTGATGCCTAAAATAAAAATGCTTTAGTGTGTAATAATTTGAATGTTTTGTTTTTTTGGAAGTAACAAGTGCAATTGATTTCGAATTTTATAATTCTAATATCTTTCAAACTTGTTTTTTAATCTTCCCAAAGCACTTAGAGACCTATTTCCAATAGTGGTATTCATTAAAATCCTATTTGAGATAGCTCTATGCATGATGCATCACGTTGCCCTGACCAGTGAAGCTTCTCATTAGGGAACAAAGATTTTAATTGAGATAGAAAGGCATGGCTCATTTATCCGAAAGTGTCAGTGTTTTGATAGAATCTGAATGTGACTTCATTTGGATCCAGTTGTTTGGAAAACACATTAAGATGCTAAGACTGCAAAAACATTTTTCTATCACCAACTCTTTAAGTTGTGTGAGCGTTCTTGCTTAGTCTCAACATAGGATTAGTGCAATAGATATAATCCAAAATAGTTCATTGAATTCCTTTTAAATTGCTTCATGTTAACACATGCCTCTATGTAAGCTGTGTCTTTCAAAGCAAAGCCACCAGATGGCACTGTTACTATTATAATTTCAGCAGCAAGCTAAACTGTTGACACTAAATGCAATACACTCAATAGATATTTTTTGTATAAATTTTGATACTGATAGCATTAAAGGCATTTCATAGCCAGAAATCATTATAGAGTATCTCATCTGATCTATCTCTAACTTAGCTTAAGGATTCATGGTATTTACTATATGGAGCTTGAGGAATTGGAGGGAAAAAGATTCACAGGTAATTGTAAGTTTTTATGCACTAACAGTATCCTACTATCCTGATGAAAGATTTGACCCATAGATGACAGACAGACAGACAGACAGACAGACAGACAGACAGACAGACAGACAGACAGACAGACAGACAGACAGAC
>NW_015150497.1:508187-528199 GCF_000732505.1 Cyprinodon variegatus | reverse complement strand
GATGGAGAGTGAGGAGGACTCCAGCGGCAAAACAGCGCTTTCCAGATGGAAATACCGGTGTTACGTCGAGCTGCGTTTCCCCATCACATAGGGTTTCCCCTGCATCTCCGCACAGTGCGGAGGCACGATTCACCGTGCAAGTGACAGGAAAGGCACATGCTCGCTAAAGGCGCGTAACAGTCGCCCTGTGCTCGCGCCACAGGGGAACTACGGAGAGCGTGAACGATCATTAGCCTATATGGAGGAAGAGAGAAATATGGATGGATGGATGGATGGATGGATGGATGGATGGATGGACGGACGGACGGACGGACGGATGGACGGACGGACGGACGGACGGACGGACGGACGGATGGATGGAATAGATAGATAGATATAGCTACATGTTCCAGTATCTATAACAACCCAAACACAGGATTTCAGAATTAGACATCCCCAGTTATTAATTTCATACACTCGCAAAAGCAACGCAATAGTTACTTTTACTAGTAACTAGTTACTTTTATTGTGGAGTAACTCAGTTACTAACTCAATAAATTTTTGGGAGAAGTAACTAGTAAATATAACTAATTACTTTTTCAAAGTAACGTGCCCAACACTGATTATTATCCATCCATCCATCGATCCATTTATTCCCGCTTAGTCCTTTTCAGGGTTGCGGTGGGGTCAGTGCCTATGTCCGGCTTATGTCCATCTCAGGGCAACACAGAGAAACAGAAACAATAAACGCACACTCATACCTAAGGGTTGTAGAGAAGCCAATTAACCTAACCCACCCGCGCGCGCCGGCTACCATTTATTTATGCTGTCCGCTGAACTGCTGCTAGTTTTCCTCACATGCCTGGAAGATGTCTAGTGCTACTACCACAGATGATCTCGCTCTCCAAATGGAATTGAAAAATTCAAATTAGCTAGCCGAATGAATATAAGGGGTGGTGCGTAGCCGCCTGTGGCCCGGGCTGCCTGTCACAACTCCAGTCCGGCGCGCGGATGACATCATACACACTCCACTTTGTTTAAAAAAAATATATATATAAAAAATATAACCGCGGATGTCTGGGGGACAGTGATTCGCCTACATGTTATGAATGCTGGCGTACCATAAAGAATACATTATGAACAGTTCAGTTTGTGCCTTTAACTCGTTGCCCAAAGAAAGACGTTACTTGGATATAACCTAACGGAATATCTTCAGAACAGCTCCAATTGACACAAAACTCATATGGGTGAGTAGAACATGATGTAATAACATAAAATCAAGGGCCCAATGTTAAAGAAAAATGCTGTTCCCCTTTAAGCTGTATATTTCCTTATGTCATTAATTTTTGAAAATGATGACATTTACTTGTTGAATTAAATAGCTAAACAAAACTTTTCAAAGATATTTTAATTTATTGAAATGAACTATTTATCTCCCAATAGATACAATGACGTTTAAAAATAAAAACTATTGGAGACTGCTTCCATTGACTAAATGAGATCCAATTAATCACTTCACTAAGCATAAACTTGTCCTTTTAACTGATGAATTATTTTCCTTTCCCTCCCCTTTTCTCTGTGATAAGCCTTCTCTCTTTGCCCGTCTGCCCTCCCTTTCCTTTTCCTCTAACTCTCTGTCCACATACCTTTGTAGGAGAATATGTCCTGTCAAGATTTAATGAACCATTACTGATCTAATAATGTCAGCTCCCGTAGCCTGCCTCACAAAGTATGATGTACAACCTTGCAAGATGTCATCCAACTTTCCGTTCTGTCAATCCCTCTGAGCATAACTACTTCTCTGATTTTTTTTTTTTTAATAAATCAAATATGCTAAGTAATTTGTGCAAGAAAATATCACTTTGTGTGGCATAAGACACTGAATTTCAAAGCTTAGTTTTTAAAAAAGGGGAAGAAATCTTTTTTATTATAGCATGTACCTGAGCTGTAAGTCCTGCAAGTGTTGCTTAAAACACATTATGCACTATGAAATGAAGTAACTCTCAGAGGAAAAAAATGCTGTCATTCTTAAATTATAGGTGGAGACTGAAATGTGTTCCATTAATTTAAAAGATTAGGAGTTGACTCTCTATGACGCTCTGACCTTGTTTTCTAGGTGAAAATGAAGAAGGAAAATGTGAAAAAATAAAGTATGAAACAGCAGGAAAAACTGATGGAGTTGCATGCTGAGCATTTAAATCATCTCTGGCACAAAAAGCTGAGGTGCTTTTCCTTTGAGGCTGAGGTAAACAACAGAGAGACAAAACCATAATAATATATATAATATATAATATGTTTGTGTGTATGTATATAATGCATGTATTGTGTTTGTTTAGCCTTTTCATAACATGAGGACCCAAATTTGGGTCCTCAGCACTCGCCCAAAGATGGTTTTTAGACCTGTAACATATTCTCTGGGGTCTTGCCTTTATTTTGATACCAAAACAATTAAAGTAAACTCTGTAGTTCTTGAGATATATTCAATTCATTTTGAGCATGTTATTTTCAAGCATATTTCTCGAAAACAGACCTAGTGTCCAAGAGGTTAGAGTAATGTTTAGAAGTGTTTTCATGTTTTCCTGAATTTAATGGAACAATAAGTGGAAATGTAGCAACCTAAGCTAATGGCATTTCCTGTTGGAATGGGAGAAATATTGATCAGGTTGCCGCAATTTAACACCAGGCAGTTTGCTGGGCAGCTCACAAAAGGCTCTATAATTCAGTTATTTTTAATGGATCTTAAGCAGTTAAAGTAGATCCAAAGCTATTGAGACATTATTTTCAGATAAAGCAGTTTACCACACCTAAAGTCTGTCTAATCAAGTCTATTAAGCTGTAAAATTTACATACATTTCTTGATTTTCTATTTCATCTAATCAAAACCGCAAAATAAAATGGATAGGGGTTTGCAAGCTATATAAACTAATCCCTTAACTTTGCAGTCAAAGAGCACTGTTCACTGCATGTTCCAAAACAAAGAGTCTGCACAGAAAACTTACCAGAGCATGACCGTCCATCTAATTTAAGCTTTAATTATAGTAGAAACAAAATGTCCAGTGGAAGACAATCCTGACACTGAAATGTTGTGCTTTATGCTCATTAGTTATTCTATTTAACACACCTTATTGGGGCCAACAAATCTAAACTTTTTAGCAAACTCATTTGACTAATTAAAAAAGACTCAGCCTTCATTGGATTCTTAATGAAAAAAAGAGTGATGATCATCTATTTCGAATGAAATAGGGACAAAAGTTCTGGTAGACGCTGATAGCTCTGCTGCAACAGCCAGATTTTTTCACAAACTCCTCAGCAGGGCCAACTGGATTTCAAACATGTTTCATTTTCTCCCCACCATACGATTCCTGATCAGGAGGTGGTCACTAGAGTCTGATCGCTCCACGTTACCCCTCTATATACTACAGGACACAGGGCACACGATGAGGCTGTAAGTCGGTCCAGTCAAAAAAATTTTCGAACGACTGCCGAATTGGCCAGAAAAGGGCAAAAAAAATCGTACAGTGTATACCCGGCTTTATGTGCTACTGTAATTAGAACTGTAGTGAAGCAAGCCTTTATCTCTGCTCCCTAGTACGTTTTGGTTCAATTTTCTCTATACTTGAACGGTCCAGGAGTTACGGTCTTGTGGAAAGACAACAGTTGGTGAGGGAGTCTGCTACTGTAAATTAGGAATTTTTTCTTCTCATTTGTCATCTAATCTAGAAGGGTTGTTATATCAGATGTGTTAATTTAATGCGTTAATGTATTAATGTAATGTGTTAATTTCATAACCTTGTAAAGTATATTTTTGTTATTAACAGTCCTGATAGATCAAATGTATTATTGTTATATATAATATTATTATCATCAAAAAAGGAAAAAAAATACAATCTAAAAATGTGATTTTATATATGCAAACTCATAATAATTGTAAAACTTAGTGTTTTTAATCTACACGGATTGTTGCACCCCAGATTGTCTAATTGATCATGTCCTGAATCCATATAATTTGCCAGAAGAGAGTGTCATGAAACGGGACAGATGGACCCAGTATTTAGGCAGGCCAGACAGTGGGAAGTTTCAAAAATGTTTAAACAAAACAGAAACTGAAATGTGGGCTGCTGTGAATCAGCGGACATGGAGCGCTAGGAGGGGGGCGGGACACAACCCATCACTTGCACTCTGGTCGTGGGAGAAACACAGGTAAGTGACCATGATAATCTGACAGAATATTATCGTCAGAATATCTCGGGAGAGGCAGAATCAGCCAGTGCACTGCCCTCGAGATGCGCAGCTGAGCCGTCCGAAGTGATTGATGTAGATCATTGATGCAGCAACCCCAGTGAGCAGGCAGGAGACTGATCCAGGTTAGAGAAACAGTTCAGAACAGGACCATTCTGAGATCCAGGAGTCCGTAGCCCGACCAGGGGTTCCAATCCAAACAAGAACAGACAGATCCATGGTTCTAGGAATCCACAGTGTTTAGGCAGGTTCAGAGTACTATGAGTCCAGCAGCAAGCATAGACAGACACACTCAGATGGAGACAGATGGGCTCAGTGGTCAAGAGGGACAGAGACATGACATGGTACCAGGATAACTGCTGAACACTAACTACTAAACTGTACTCCACCTAGGAGCCAGGATTATGGGAATTGAAACTGGCCTCCCCCGCACACTAAGGGCTCTGCGGAGGCCCGAACCCGAGCTCCCCCGGCACGTCAAGCCAAAAACCCTGAGGGCTCCGCGGAGAAGAGCTGGAACATAATCTGGAAACAGGAGACAAACACTAACAACCTCTCGACACACAAGCGCCCAAGAGTCAGGACATGAACTAGGATAACTAAGGATAACTAAGGACAATGAGCTGGCTCTGATAACCGGGCTGAACCGTATATAAAGCAGACTGAACAGGTGAACAAGATGAATGATAATTAGAGCGTGGGAAGGGAACGGCACCTGAATGAAGTGAGTAATTAGATCAGCTACCGGCTCAAATGTCCATGATTCAAACCAATTCACAATGAAAAATCCAAAAGGAAAATAAAGTATAAAATAAAGTATTACTAGGTTAAAGAATATTTGATGAAATTATTTGCTTAATCAGAGATAAATAACTCTAAGTTAATTGATTATTAGGTTTATGTGTGTGTTTCCAATGGTATAATCAAGGGTTGGAACTCTTTTCTCTTCTTTAGGCTTCGCTTATGAAACAAGAGCTAGTAGTTAGAGGACATCAGGGGACTCATCTTTAAGAACTCTGGTCATTTTTTGGTATTCAAATGTGCTGTGAACAAGAGTAGCACCTAAACATTGACAGTACATCACTGTTGAAAACCTTTTGTGAAATAAAGTGTGTTTGAGTTTTAAAAACAACAGCTCAAACCATGTCAGCATAAAAAAAAAACATGTCATTACCATTAGCAAAAATCATCGAAAAATGTGTGGTTTAGCTGAAAACTGTTTCCCTAACTTTGCCAGACCTAAAACCTATGGTCATCTTCATTTTGGAAACGTCAGAGTTCTCTGTAGCATTCATTTGCCAGGCCTGCAGCAGGGAAGCTGTCCTCTTCTCAGACGGTCAACTTCTACAGTCACTGGCATCTCAGAAGTTCCTGTAAACTCAAAGAATAATGTTGTAAAAAAGTCTGTTTTTGCAACAATCTGGTTCTGAAATTGGCCACCAGATCTACTCAGCCTTTGATAGGTGTACAAATTCTGGTCCTTGGTTTGTATAGCCTTTGTTCTCATTGTCTAGCTGATGTATACTTCTTCTTAAGGGAGGTTCAGGCAAAATGAATGAAAGTCTTTGACGTAGTGATGGAACACCAACGCATCAGCTTATGCATCAAGCTCATGGAGCAAAACCCTATTTTCAGCTCTGACAATTTTGCAAATTAACCAATGAGTTGATATTTTTCTTCTTTTGTAAAGAAAAATAATTCTTTTTGCTCCACTTCCTTGCAAATAAACCACCTGCTACATCAGAATGCACCTGCCTGCTGCCTTTCTTCAGCCCTTGGCTGACACTTGCACACAATGAGTTAGATGGATAATAACATTTGTGGTTTAGATTCTGACTTGCTCATTAATTGCCACTGTTTAACAGATAGAAAAGAAATACTCCTGGTGATGGCAGGTGGGTGCGGGTGTAGAATTTGTTTATGCAGGGGACAGAAAGGGGAGCGGTGACAATGCTGGGAATTAAGCTTTCTCATTACCTGACGAATAAAGCTGCATTTTAGCCTGCAATTTCTGGCCAGGAGGCTTCCCAGCAGTCTTCCTGATGGCTGCTGGCAGAAGAGGCTGTGAGTTAGGTGTGGTTATCTAAAGTCTATAGGGTGCATGGGTAAAATAGGTGTTGTAGATGCCCAGCAGGGGAGAAGATGGATCATGTGAACATTCTTTGAAGATAGGTGGTTTGAGATAGCCTCGTGAGACCATCCTGATCTCGCGAACTTTCAAGGTTTCACTCGCAGATCAGTCTGGCTACTCTCCGTTAAAGAAAATTTGGAGCCGTTCACCAAACGAACGTCCAATCAGCGTTGGCTTTGAGGTGGGTTGAGGTGTGACGCAACGAGAAGCGCGACAGTTCAGTCTAAAGAACATGGCGGCTTCAGACGATGAAACTAGCATTAGCGTGGCTATCGAGCAAGTTTTATCGGAATTACAGAGTATTTCTTCACTGAAAGAAGAGCAAAACACTGCTCTGGAGGATTTTCTCAGAGGAAAAGATGTTTTTGCCCTTCTCCCGACTGGTTTTCGGCAAGAGTTTGATCTTGTGGTTGTGTTTTCGTCGTCGCTCTGTTAGTACGTCATATGCTTCGTTGATCTGATTGGTTTATTTTGCCCGTCTATCACCAACATAGGCCAATCAGCTAACCAGTATTTTCGCCCCTTCCCAAAATTACTTCAACNTTCGTCGTCGCTCTGTTAGTACGTCATATGCTTCGTTGATCTGATTGGTTTATTTGGCCCGTCTATCACCAACATAGGCCAATCAGATAACCACTATTTTCGCCCCTTCCCCAAATTACTTCGACGGAAGGTTTCCAGTTGGATATGTGGAGCAAATCCATCTGGCGGTGTCAGGTTAGGATTGAGTGGACCGTGAAGGAAGCCATCTATGTTAAGAAAGAAAAAACATACTTAAACAAGGGGGGTGGACTCAGATTTTAGCTTTCAAAAACTACAATGCAGCAATTGAGTTGAACCCTTCCCGCTATCATCACAACCCCAACCCCTTTACAGGCGACCAGAAGACCTCGCCTATTCAGCCAGGCCAAAATCTCCCTTTAACGCACAAGCGTAACTTTCTGAAGGACTGGTGTGGACATATCACCCCCTTCTTGACTCTTTGAGGACAGGCCCCAGCAATAATCTCCGCTTTTTTCCACCTTTCCGCTCATTTAGATTAGCAAAGGTTGGGTGCAGATAACTGTATTCAGAGCGTTTTGAGTGTTTTTTTTTTCCTCTCTGGCGCTGCTCCCATGTCCCACCTCTCAGTGTAACATCATCGTATCTATCGCTTTCAGACTTCTGCGGTCGCATTTAACTGTGTACAAAGTAGCTACGCGGTTGAAGGAGAGACACACAGCAGCATTAAATGGGAGCTACTTCAATGTATTTTTAAGTAAAAGTTAGGAGACAGGTTGATTAAAAAAATTTAACCGACCACCGAAAACTGTTCCTTAGACATACTTAGCTTTTTCAGCTAAAAACGTGTTCTTCTTTACTAGTTAAAAAAAAGCTGGGCTTCTCAGAGGACCATGACTCACAGTTACAGGTTAAAATTACAACGTTTTCATTATAGTACAGACAGAATCAGACTGCAGAACTTCTACATATATTGAAATTTAGTTTCTCGCATTATTATATTAGTTAAAGAGGGTCATAAATCTTTTTAAACAGAGCACAGAGAGAAATAGGGACAGCTGCAGATTTAGGGTAAAAGTGATTCTCTGGGATATGCAACATGCAATAAAATATATCTCCAAGTTTAGCAGAATGTTTACAAGAAAAAAAATTTTGAGCTATATTTAAAATGCATCATATCCATAGATTTCTAGATGGATGGATGGAAATGAAATTGTACATTCTAGGGATGCACGATATATCGATTTTGGCATTGGAATCTGTTATTGTCATTAATGTTTTTGGGACTATATACAATGCACTAAAAGGCATCTCCCTATCTATAAATATAAATATCAGTGTATTCAATAAATCTATGTTTGAGCTAATTTTTGGAAAATACAAAAACCTAATGAAAGCGTTTGGGTCGAGAAACTCTAAGTCCATCAGCCACCACCCGAGTGTCCCTACCAACTTTCATTAAAAAGTTACACCCTTGCTTTAACAACACCCCTTTCAGAGACATTGACAGGTATGGAGCATTGCAGGCTAACAAAACGACCACCATTCCGAAGGGGTGGACCCCTTCGTCCTTTTCAATTTGCATGTTTTCTAAACAAAAACAAGACTTTGTTGGGCTAATGGATAAAGCCTGGAACTCAATGCTATTTCTGACATTTTGAATTGAAAAAGCTTCCTGGATGGGAAGGGAAACATGTTCAAACTTGGAAACAAATTCCAGTTGATTGTTTTTTAATGTTTTTCTTATCTTGTCTCTAGATAATAAAAGAAGACATTTTTTAAGCCCATTAAGAAGTTCCAGGACATGTTTCTGGTGGAATATGGGTCATACTGAAAGGGTAGTAAGGGCACAGCTGTACTCAGAGATGAACAGCCACTATTCACTGCGTGACAGGATGTCCCTTTGCACTATGCGTGGTACACAAAGACAGGGCTAAGGCAAAGAAAGAAGAGGTCAGAAGGCACATTATAGACCATATTAGCATACTGTGAGGTATTCCTAAATGTGAAATAATTTGTCTGTCTATTATTTAATGGAGTTGGAGTCAGAAGAATCTTGGGGGAGAAAAGAAACCTAGGCTGATTGTTTTAAACAGAAATTTCACTTAAGAATGCAATAATAATGCAGAAAATAAGAGCCCAGGTCTCACCAAAACTGCAACACTGAGAGAATTATGTATAGAGCCAAAGGAATTGATTTAAGAAATAGGAGTGAAATGGTTAAATGTATTCAAGTATGCTCTGTCAAAGTGGGATACTGGACCCACCGATGGCTGGATGAGAGGAAAATGTCAACAAAATTAAGCAATCAGTCCTACCCGTGGCTCTACAAATTGCACAGTTAAATCAGTATTCTGCTTATACGTAAAACATGCTGTTCTTGCCTGCCGTTAGTCATTTTTGTCAATGATGCCTTCCTTCATATTTCTTTCCACTTTCCTAAAGTATTTCCAGTGTGTACTGTCATACATTTTTACTGAGGCTATCTAAGCAGCCTTTCTGCACTGCAATTCTTGCCTTAAATTCACTGTGATTTTGGCAGAGTAAGCAGGCTAACTGCTGAAACAGGCATATTGGTGAATAGAACTTTATTGGCAAAATACAGCTTTTTTTTTTACCCTTTTCTCTCTCCTGTTTCTTTTTTATTGATTACATCTTTAACGCTGGTGTTATCTACAGCATTTCATTGGCTTCAAATAATTTATCTAGGGGTGCTTCTCTAACTGTCACTTTTTCAAAAGGCAATTATCTGACATAAATCAGCTTCTTCATTACTCAGGGAACTCTTAGTAAGGTTTTCTATATGAAAAGATTTCACAAGCCATTCATTTTTTCTTGAGTAGATGGACTGATTCAGTAGACTAAATTTATTGCGTCTTCTGGGTGGCAAAAACGGATACATCTCTGAATATATTTGTTTTCTGACGGAGTTTAAAATGTGTTTTATGTCTGTGGATTTGGGGTGCTAGTTTATTCTTATAGGTATTATGTTATTTGTTTCTTTTACATATATTTTTTGTTTTATCTATAATTTCATATGGGATGTTTTATATGGTTTATGTTACAAAATAGGGCATTTTGTTATGATTTCGGGAAAGTAATTGGTTTGTTTAGATTCAGCTCTGCTCTTGGCATCATTATCACTAATTCTTCCCACCTGTGCAGCTTTGCCGGTTCTCATTAGTGCCCATGCTTACCACCTGCTCCCCTGCCTATTTAACCAGACTTCAAATCAGTTACTTTGGCTAGATTATTTGAAATCTTCACAGCATCAGATGTCTTGTATTGTACTTCTTTCACACCTGATTCTGGTCTTGCTTTTGCCTCATGGTTGTAATGGCAATGTCAGAGCCCCTTAAACCAATGATCCAATTTAACCAGCTAGTTGAAAATCGACCCCATGCTCAATACAAGAAATGGTAAAATTAGGCTTTTTCAAGCATTGAATCTTTTTGATCCATTGTATCGTACCATTGTATAATTTCAATTCCCTTGGGTGGCATATTGTTGTAGATTGTTGCACTAAATGAAATCTTAAAAATGTGTTGCATCTTATCTGTGTATAATGTTTTTAGTACTTTATTACAGATTCAGAGTAATTTATCAATGAATAATTCATAAAGAAGAGAAGATTTTTGATTTGTTATTCATGTGCGTTTGGTGTTTTTGGATATTGTGCTTGTTTTACATCAGGTTTTTTATTCGAGATAAGTGTTTTTTGAACAGTAGCTGGGCTGAAGCGTTCTGTTTTTTTTGGAAACAATTTCTCCAGCTTTCACTTTCACAGAGAAGTTACTGTTTGTTTGGGTGGTATAGATTTGGATAGTTTTGTGCTCTGCCCAATATTTCAGGGGATGTTTTGCCCCATAGGAGGAGCAGATAATTAATGTTGCACCCCCACTATAGCACTTGTAATGATGCGTTCTGTTCTTTCTGGTTTAATACTTAGTCTTCAGTTGGGTACATTACACATTTTCTTTTTCCAAAACACCCATTTGTTCTCCCTCGGGATAAAGGTATATTCCGCCCAAAGACGGTTTCTGATAATTATTTAGGGAGTAAAATCATATAGTGGACACAGAAAAAAAAAAAAAAAAGAAAGGTGAGAAAGAAAAATTGGATAAGAATTAAGGGGAGAGAGAAAGAGATAGATACAGGAAAGAGTGTATGAAAAGAGAAAAAATAAAACAAAATAGCAAAAATGGACAACGCAGAAGATATACAGTAACTCCTAGATGTCTGCTTCCACATCTGTGTGAGACAAGAGGGACGGAAAACTTTACAACAAAAAGAAGACAGAAAAAACAGAAAACCAACGTAAACATCAAAAAAGCTTCAAGCACAGAATATATCCCTGTAGCTGCAGCTTAGTATTAGTGTGTATCTGTGAACACCTGAAGCTAAACTCTCGTGGTATGTATGCATGCTCATGTATAAAAGGTGTACAGGTTTGGGCATTTCTGCATTAAAATCTCTACTTCCATTTGGAGGAGATAAGCACTTCCTGTTGTCATTGAGATTCGTCAAATTGGTGCCCCACTGATGATGGCTTTTCCCACTTGTTGCACACGCGCTTAATTCTGAGTGGACCTTGTTAAAATTGACTGAACTAATTGATAGCAGCCGTTGTTAAACCGAACAATTAAGAGTTCCTGACTTTTGGCGGGATAAATAGAGTTGTGGATTTTAATCTGAATTTGTTACACCTGCTTCATGAAACGGACCCCTGATTTTCCCTTCTGAGCGGCCCAGATATCCACACCTCTCTATATGAATATCTACCTGATGTCAGGGAAATTGTTCTGTGTATTGACCTGGTCAACTCTGTAGAATTCCGGGACCCTTCTGATTGTAGATCATGGAAATCCAACATGTTGGATTGTCTTGGCCCAATATCCTACGTTGTGGTGTCCCCCCCCCCCGGGACAACTGAGAAAGCATCTATTCATAACCACATCCTAGGCTTTTATCTCTGCATTATGAGCATCTCCAGTGAGCAATCGTGATTTGTTATAATCTGTACCAGATTAAAAGCTTGCCTGAGCCCATGTGTAATAGGTGTGAGCTATGCAGTGACCACATTTTATACAACCAGCCACTCATTTACATTAGGAGTGTTTGCTTTATTTATGCATCTTTAGTAAAATACTGTTTTAACAGTGCAATCCTATTGCTTGATGAGTCATACTAGTGCATACTGCACTTCAAGATTATCAGTGGTAAACAAGTCTAATAAAAAGGTTTTTTTCTTTCTCTCACAAATGGAAATACACTGTCACACCAGCATGCAAACAATACATCCATTAAAAAAAGCCTCTTTTGACAAAACTTTTTGTTTTTAACATAAGAAAAACGACTTGTAGAATGTTAAAAATAAGTTTTAAAGAATTTACCTTGAGCTCCAAATACCTCAGAGCTCTTAATAATTTATGGTCACAGTTTATTTTTATGAACTGTGGTATTTACGCACTGATATTCAAGCTTTGCTCCTAGGTTTGCTGTGCAAAAAAAAGAAACATTTTCACAATCATGGGCTGGGTTAATATTGTCTCCTTAGGTGAGTTACAATCCCTGCAGATGAAAAGTCTCTTTTGTTTGGTGTTCTTCGTACCGGGATGACAAGCACATTAATCACTATCATTGCAGAAATAGGAACATAGCTGGACATCAAATGTGGGTAACACCTGAGTCAGTGCAGAACTTTGCACACAGACCCTTCATTTGTTAAAATAGTACAAACTTGAAATCATGGATAAGAATAAATGTATTTCAAAAAACAGGCCTCTCGTTTTACCGGTCGATCTACGTTCCTACCCTCATCTATGGTCATGAGCTTTGGGTCATGACCGAAAGAATGAAATCCCGGATACCAGCGGCTGAAATGAGTTTTCTCCGTAGTGTGTCTGGGCTCTTCCTTAGAGATACACGCCTGGGAACGCCCTGGGATTCCCCCGGAAGAGCTGGCACAAGTGGCTGGGGAGAGGGACGTCTGGGCCTCCCTACTGAAGCTGCTACCTCTGCGAACCGACCCGAATACGCGGAAGAAGATGGATGGATGGATGGAATTTTAAAATCTTGCCATGTGAACTAGCTTTAAAAAAAAAAAAACATTCTCCATAAGGCCTATGCCAGATTGATTCCTCATTCAATGAGATAATAAGGCCTTTCTTCTCACTATTGCTATCCAATGCATGCTATCAGTTTTTTCTTCTTTTTTTAGGACTTGTTCCATGCAGTGTCTCTGGCTTCCATGCCCTTGTTCCCTGCTGTGTTGATCATAGAAATACAAAAATAAACATCAAAACATCACCTTTGGTAATCTCCTTACAGGTTTTTGTTTTTTTAGATCCCTCTCCTGGTTTAGATAAAAAAAATTATCCTGCAATGTATTGGTCCATTGTGTTGGTCCAATGCATTGGAGAGCAATGTATTGGTCCATTGCTCTCCACATCCTGAACTAAAAGAATTAGAGAAAAATCAATATGGAGACCATTAACCACATGTGCACTCAGGTCAGCTTGCCTCATTTAGGATAACTTGAAGTACAGTATGCTATAAACTATCCCTCTCAGTTGGTTTTCAATTTCATTCTCATCCTGCCATATGTGATCAGAATATTTCAACTAGCATTCCAATCAGGTGTTGCTTCCCATAACTTATGTCCATGTAAACATAACTAATCACAGGTTTACACAGCATGTTTAGCTACGATTTAATATTTAATCAAATTTGGTCTGATGCATTTTCCACCACCACATGCCTACATTCCTGTTCTGCTAGGAAGACAGTAAGCATGAGAGCAGTCATGGTCAAACAGCAAACTGTTTGTACACATATGGAAAATAAATACGAGATATAAGAATTTAGTAAGATAGATATTTAAACTTGGGGGTTATTTCTTTTAAAAGATCTTAGTTAGGAAGAAAAAAACAGAAAACTGCCAAGCAACTATGAACTCATACAGCAACACATAAAAAAATAAAATAATAATGGTTATATCAACATAATAAATAATAATAATAATAAAGTAAATAATAAAGTAATGCAATAATGTCTCAGTTTACTATGTTGTTGTTTTTTTGTTTGAGAACCAAAGTTGAACCTTGAAGAATTTGGAATGAAAATAATTAAGAAGAATTAAAGTGTGTTTAAACAAATTCAGAATGAAAATAGGTAGATAAAACATTATTTTTTGAGATTGTATTTATTCTCTAAAAAAAAAAAAAAAAGAATAGAGTTAGAATCTCTTATTGAGTGGTGGAAATGTTACTAATACCATTTCACTTGCAAACTTGCAGGTTATCATATTATGTGGCTCTTTGAAGAACCATATTAGTTTCAATGTGTAACTTTGAAACCAAAAACCTTTATGAGTTCAACAAATAATCTTTTTTACAGGGATTCTTTTAAGAACCTATTTAGTTGGTGCATAAATAAAAAGCATAACAGGTTCTTTATCACATTCCTGACAGAGTTGATTCAATTAAAAACCGCTCATGAAAGGTTCTTTGCATGTATTATATTTCGAGACTGTAGTGGGAAAGAAGTATTCAACTATTTACCCCAGTTAAATAAAAGGAGACTGATGGATTTCACTAAGTCAGCACTTTATTTTCATATCTTTGCAAAGAGAGAACAGTTCATCATATGGCCCTTATGGCACAGTAATCTGCCCTGTTCTGACTAGACAGAGTTTGTCTCCCTTACTTATGTTGATGAAAATCTGTGAAGGTTGTTTCAGAGTCAAACCAAATTACAAACACATTAACAAAGCTTGGGAGAGAATTTGGCTTGTCGTGGGAATAAGTATGTTTAGTCTACAACCACCCCTTACTCAGACATTTTCTCAGCCTTGAGGGTGAAACAAACTGAGTAAAAACAATTTTCACTGGATAAATAGCATAACTAAATATATGGAAGAAGAGAAATCTAAATTTTCCGGCCACAAAACCCAAAAAGGGACATTAAAAAACATACCAGCTGTAATTTTATGACTGATTTATTTTACATGACTGAATTATTCAAGCTGTTTTTATTCATACTCTGATGAAACTGAGTTGTTATAAAGGGATCTCTCAACAAACCTATAACAGAGTACTAACAGAGAAAAAAAGAGGCCCGTACATGGTTCTTTAAAAGAGGTGCATTTATATATTCATGGGCATGTTCCTTCCCCATAACAAAAACACCACAGTTTGATGCAGAGTTTAAAAAAACAAGTCTGTTCTCTTTGGGCAAAAACCTAAACGCCAATAAAAAAAGAAAATGCTTAACTGTAATACAGATGCTGAAAACAAGTAACATAAAGCTATTCATAAAGATGAATAATATTGGCATACATACAGGTTAATCAACATAAAACATTTTTATCAACCTGATCAGAACACACATATCTCATCAATAGAGACCCAAACCTTTGTATAGGTGCAGATTCCTTTTTGAAAAGGCTTTCAGAAGGATTTGGGAGTTTTGGGGATACTCAGCATATAAGATGTGAGGAAAAGAAATTGCAACAGCCATCATCACTGAGTATCTCGGTGCCATCCATTTTCCCACTCTGCAATGTGTTTTCATTCTTACAGTTTGTCAGCACAGTTGTTGGTGTTGGAAGCACTAGATCCTGTAAAATAAAATAAGTAAAGAAAAAAAGCATTAAACTTCTTTTTCAGAAAAGGTGGTAAAATAAGGTTAAAAATACTAAGCATTTACAGACACTAAATCTGAAAAAATAATAATAAATGCACTGTATAGAAAGCATTCACATTTTCCCTGTACAAACCTTTCACTTATTTGAAATGCATAGAGCTGAAACTTAAATAATAAAAATAATTCTACAATGTCAGATATATTTTTTTTATTGACACTCTACCTTGTCAATGATAAAAAGCTGCCAAAGTAGTATTGCATCGTTGACAATCTGACCTTAAAAAAAAGTGAAATTGAAGTGAAAAAGCACAAGGTTTTTTTTAACAACATACAATGCAGTATGGTAAATTTGATCCTTTTTTGGTGATGAAGACAACATACCTCTTCTTTCCTTTCCTGTCTCTGATGCATCAAGCATAACCACTTATTCTTCAGGGCACTCTTGATGCTGACATCTTGGCAAGATTGAGGACTGCTTGTCTGTCCACATCCACTTCTCTTACAAGCTTCTTTTTCTCTGGAATCTAAGACCCATAAAGAATGACAGAGAAATAGAAGACAGAATTTGTTGTGTCTTTACTAGAGCATTGCTTGAGGGATCACAGACTTGGAAATTGGTTGCATGTGTGATTAAGTTTTATTTTTATTTTCCTCTTTTAAACAGAGTCACCACACTAATCATTGTGCATGGAAGCTTCCACAACACAGCAACACGGAAGAAAGTAATCCATTTAAAGGATTAGTACCAACCAGGCAAAATTAAAGAATTTTCATTCAAATAGCAAAGGTCTCAGAGACACATATTAAAAATTCTACGACTTCAAAATTAAAGTTATTTGACTTGTCTTTAATTGATTTACCCTGCAAATTTTTAGAAAATGAGTTCTGAGTACCATAGTTTACTCACATGCCACATGACTCGCTGTGTTTACGCCACCATTCTGGCAGGAAAATACCTTTCTATATGAGTAGTGCCAGTTTTGGATTTAATCAGTTCGTCTCATTTTAAATTGAAAAAAAATGCTTTTCGGTAGAGGTGGGCGATACTGGAAATTTTTAATCGATACAATACCAAGAAAATACAGGGTCAGTATCGCTTTTTACATTTAAGCTTGATGTATCATGGAAACTTTCTGTGTTTGTGTTATTTGATTATTAAAATTGAATAATGATAGTATTGATAATATTATGCTGATAGTGTTTTCTTTTTCTAATCCATCTTTTTTATTATATCTCCCAATCCTTTTGTAATTGTATTGTGTGCACTTGCTTGTTGCTTTAATTCTACAAAGTTACACATTGTGGGATAAATAAAGGATTTGCTAATGTTAACCCACTTAGATAGCTTTTTTTAATAATCAATGAAGGATAAATGTACTGGGTTCTTTCAAGATTCTAATTACACTTTCTTAGTGGGCTCCAGTTGTCAGGAATCCAGTTTGTGTGGTCTGTTTTGTGTCTGTCTCTCCCTCCACCACCAGGTGGCGCCCTGTCATTGTTGGTCCTCCCTGCACACCTACGGCTCTTTTGATCATTATCTGGAGGAGTACTTAAGCAGTGGACTGTCACTACCTCAACGCCAGAGTGTTTGCCAGTTTTGGGTACTCTAGCCATGCTTAGATTAGCTGAGTCTAACCTGAGTCTTTGTTTCACAGAGCCTAGCTGAGTTTTTGTTTCTCTGAGTCTAACCTTGTCTTTGTCTGAGTTCACACTGAGCAGGGGAGAAACCTCCCCATGTGTCCCTCACGGAAATCCAAGTGACAGTCCGCTCCAGTGCTCCTCCGGGTCCAAAGAGTGCCTGTCTTTGACACGCCGCACCCTGTGCTGTGACACACTGCTGGACCCCGCAAGGTTGTCAATATAGACTTTGTATGTAAATCAGATGCCTTAACGCCCAAAACGCCTTAGGTGTGAAGGCATCTTTAGTGATATGGGCATGCCCAGCAAGTGTCAACGCTTATAACACAATAACCTTTATTCTATTGTACAGTATGATGTAACAGTCACTCAAATGACTTCCTGGTGACCTGCCACATAAGACAGATTTAGTTGTCATGTCTCATGTTTTTATTTCATTTTTTTTAAAGTAGAGTGAGGATAAAAGTTTAAGATTAGCACTAAAGCACTTCTTTCTCTCAAGATGTAACTCAGGGCTTTCTCTTCCTATAACTGTCAGCGTCCCCCATTTTCCCTCCTTTTCTCCTTTGTCACCTTCTCCTTCTCTTTCATTTATTCAGTCTCCGGTGCTGCTCTGTCTCTTTTAGTTTCTGATGTCACTTTGAATATCTCTCTCTGCTGTCCCTTTATGTTCTCCTTTAAGCTTTAGCCAAGTTTCTATTTCTTACTGAACAATGTTTATTAAAACAGTTTGCATTCTGAAGATGAAAACCTGGCATTTTGGCTCCTGTACATTTTTGGTGAGGAAATTCAGATTGATATCACTTAAGGTTGTATATAGGAGCAACATTTACAGAAGGCAAAATAGGCAAGTAACATTTAAATGCTATTTACATTTTTTTCACTAAATACATTTCTAATGAATTAAATATAATTGAACTTATAATGATTAAAAAAAGATATTGTTATTATTACTCATATTGTACCAGAATAATAAAAGTGAACATATTTTGCCGTCAGGTTTCGAAAATCAAGTTAATTTAAACGATAAACTGTTTCAGTGGAGTCATCATACTGCACACCGCACTGCATCCTCTCCCTGCCAGCTCCCTGGTCAGCTTCTCTAACTGGTTGTTATGTCGAGCAGCAAAAGTAAAATTTTTCCAACTCCAGCAGCTGCTGCTTGTGCAGTGCCTCAGGTGCTCAGAAGCTCGACTGATCAGATGCGTCAAGATGCACTGCTTCTGCTTTTTGCAACATGCTACAGGACCTTTTTTATGTGCCTTGATGTGCATCAACCATAGACTTTTCATGTAAACTAAAAGCTTCTGCTGCCTCCATTGCATGCAGTCTGAACATAGCATTAGCTCATTGATCTGGACATAGCAGCTTTGTTTTTTGTTTCTTTTCATTAAACCATTGAGATTTTCTTTAGCTGTTCAGATCACCATTAAATACAGTGTATTTGGGACCATAGAGTAGTCTCTAGGTTCCTATGCATTTAATAGCAATTAAATTTTGTTTAGATTGATAGAAAAAAAACAACGATGGGCAGACGGTGCAGGTAAGCACAGCTTATCACTCTCAACTCGATGAAAAAAGAAACAACAAAAACATCGACAAACTTCATAGATCTCTCTCTGAGAATCACCTCACACTGCATCAGTCAGCATATAAACCATCCAACAGCCTTTATTCCCGTGTTTTCCTTTTCTTTGAATATAGCTCCCATTATATTTTTAATAAAGGCCTATTAAAATGTTCTATCTGTTCTGGTTTAAGAGATGCTTCATAGACTCATTCAGTGGGGTTTTGCTAGTATTTTTTAATAACTTTTTATAATCTGTCCCATTAAAATGTGGGAAATTGTTTTGCTTTGTTTGGCACAGACGCAGAAGTGAACAAAACATGTACACTAATCTGCACAGATCAGCATAGATCTGCTCACCCTGTGTAGTCGGGGCCTCTTTAAACGCAGTCAAAGTGACATGAAAAAAATCAGATCAGAGATTAAAAAATCGGACTCAACGAAGGTGACCCCATCCTAATGCTGCTTATCATAGGAAATATATCCACTGTGAATAATGTTCTATACATCCATTCCTAACCATAAATCAGAGATCACAAGAGATCCTCTCTGCCAGGTTGATCTGAGTCAACTTCAGACTTGTTTATGTAGGCAAGCTGCCATTTGATCTTACATAATCCATCACTTTTATAATGACTTGTTATAAGTGCTTTAAACTGTTTTTATCTTAGATGTTGATTGGTGAAAAATTACTCACGTTAAAAAGGGAAAAAAAACGTTGCACATGAGTCATACCTTGGGAATGTCGTTAAAGTGAAATTCTAAGGAGTATCAAAATACATTAAAACATTTAAGCCTGCCTGCGTGAGAGAGACGCAGATTAGTTCAAGTTGGTAAGCAGGTAAACATGTTGCATCATGCCATTTTGACTTGCACTTTCATAATTTTTTCTTTAACTCTTTGTCCTGTTCTTTTCCTCTTTCCATTGTACACTCATTGCTGAATGTGTGCTGTGACTTGATTGCATGTTTAGACAGGCTTATTTATGGACTAAAATCTTAATCCTTCTTCATGCAAGTATTTCTGTCATTTGCTGGTATGTCAATTCACCCGTGCACCTTATTGCTAATCATACGGTTGTTTTGTAGTTTTTAATCAGAATTTTCTGTACCATATTTAACATCAACACATTTTTTTCACTATTTTTTTTTAATCATTTTAAAATCAAAGTAATTTTGAATCGCAGAAAAGGTTTTAATTGTAACTGTGAAAGCTAATACATGACTAGAAGGCATTAAAAATGTCGATTAGAACGTTTGGTTATCTAACATAACCCCAGTTCTTAGAATAATATGAGCTAGGTGTCTCGCT
>NW_015150497.1:505415-507706 GCF_000732505.1 Cyprinodon variegatus | reverse complement strand
TCTCCTATATAAAGGCTGCATTCGGATTTATGGGATGCATCATTAGAGGGCCATATTCGGAGGCCATTTACCATAGAGTGGCGCCGAGGTCTGGTCAGATTCCAAGAGTCATCATTATGCAGGATACAAATGCGTCCTTCTTTCTGCCCGATTTGAAGGATGGGTCCAGTGTATCCTACCTATCCTTGGCTATCCCAGGATTCATTGCAAATAGAACCAACCCGGCTGCTCCGTGATCAGAGGAAAAAGGTACAGCGGTGAATATTGGAAGTTCAGTTTAATATAATCCTAGTATGTGAATAGTTCCGTCTGAAATGAATGAAAATAGTTGTTTTAATGATTATTGAGTCAGATATGTGGCCGGTAATGTTTGATTTATCTAAAGGTTTTTATCTGTTACTGTGTAAAAGAGTTTGGTTGTGATTTAAGGACAGATTCTAATATATCTGCAGTGTGGTTATTATAAGTCTGATATGATTTTTATTTTTTAATTGCTATTTGGCACAATTTGCTTAACTAAGTATTTTTTTGTTGTTGAATATAAGAGATTTTGCAGATATCTTTGTTATACATACATTGTTTACATTTACTTATATTTTTCTACCCCTTTTATGGAATAGAATAGAAAATCCCCCTATTGTCCCACAATTTGGAAATTCTGATGTTTACAACAGGAAAAAGATTATAGGAAACACTAATTTGGACCTTAGGAAAAACCAAAGCAGTCAAACAACAGTTTTACCTGCACAAAACTGCACTAAAGTAGCACTAAAAAGTACACTTCATTTGAACTTTTAGCTGACATTTTAATGACCTAATACTTATCTATAATATCTTTGAAACAAAAAGCACGAATGATAATTTTAACTGCACAAACCTTCATTAACAAAGCACCTGCCATTCAGTTTATCTGCAAAGTTTTTTTTACATGGGTTGGGTGTCAGCTTCACGTAACTCAAGCTCTTCCTTTACGATTATGTTTTGTTTGTGGTGAAGCCACTGAATTGCACAGTGGTGAACCCGTGATGCTCGCTGAAAATCACTGAAGACACAGCAATCAGTGTGAATGCACCCTAAAATAAGAGACAGCACTGTGCAAATGTTGGTAGAATCTCATCTGGATTCCCCCCCTGCACTGTAATCTTTGTGACCCACATGGCCAGCTTAGTTGCTACATATAAAAAAGCATTTTCCTAGGAAATTATGCATGATTTGAAGTGACATTATCATCTTTTCCAGTGGCAAACGTTTTATTGCAAAGAGAAATGATGAATCAAACTCAAATATCCTTACTTTCAAGCAAAGTTTAGTTTAGAGGGTATTAGCCAGAGCTTATAGTTGTAGCGAAGCGGCTGTTCCAACGGTTGCAGTTCTGAATTCTCCCGAGTGGTGCCCGACTTTACACGAGTGAATAAAGTGAATGTGATTGGTCGTTTACCAAGGGGGCGGGATTGTTTTGGCAGAAGGTTCGCAAGCCATTTTTATTGTGGCCGGTGTCTCGGAAGCATATTGCTCACTAGTTGGCAACTTATTGCTTGTAGGTTCCCAATGGGAAATTACATTGGGACCAAGTAGCAGTTAGCCACGACACTGTCAAGGAATGGTATGCACAGGGGAAAGATGCAAGAGGAGAAGATTTTTGTGTCAGAGGTTGTGGATGTCTCCTCTGTCATACATTTTTTATTTAGAGGAGGAAAGCAGGGGTGAAGTTTTTGTGGAAGATGACACCAGGGTGGCAGAAGCTTCGTTTGGTGTAGAAGGCTTACAGCCGTACATGTTTGAGACCTTGCCTCGCAACGCTGCCAGTTCTGTTAGTTCTACGCCTGCTGAAGACACAGACGTCCATCCACGTGAACACTGGGACGTGACTCAATGGAAAAGTAAATGATTCTTATTTCAAACATTACATATATTTGCTGCAACATCAAGATGCTATGACCCCAAAAAATTGATTGAGAGATGTATAGATGTACAGATGTGTGTTGATAAATGATTGGCCGCATTTAGGTGTACAAGCTGACGTATAACTAACTGGCCTGCATAAAATAACGAGGGAAAAAATACAGGTTTTAAGACAGGATTTTTTTAAATATAGAGATGTTCTACATTTTGGGACAATATGGTATGATAAAGAGTACATTTATATACATCTTTAAGCATGAATGATTTGAAATTTAAATATGACTTCCCTAAGGCTTTAAATAGCATTAAAGGAATAGTACACCCAAAACATGATTAGCCTTCATTTTCTACTCACCCCCATGCTGAACAACACTCTGGAGTACTTTTTT
>NW_015150497.1:499419-504715 GCF_000732505.1 Cyprinodon variegatus | reverse complement strand
TTGTTCAGCATGGGGGTGAGTAGAAAATGAAGGCTAATCATGTTTTGGGTGTACTATTCCTTTAAGATACTGTACATATATACTGAGTTAAATCACATTGTACTCAATTTTAGTGGCTTAGAGATGTTTACAAGAAATGTAATTCTGTGTGCAATATGTAATTTTATTAACTAATTTCAGTAAGAATTTGATCTATACAAAAATCTTCATAAAAAAAAAACAAAAAAAAACATCTGTTCTTCTTTTTATGATAACCCTTTACCCAAAGAAATTCTGACCTTAATTAAGTTTAACCGGGTAGCCCGCACCATTAGAGCATTCATTTCTTTAACTGCCAGACTCCCTCTGTTCACCTGCTGATGAAGATGGCTCAGTACTTATAAAAAACAAAAATAAAAAATACAGTGATGCAAAAGCCCCCAACCAAAAAAATAAAAACAAAATACACCCTATATCACTTATCCAAAGAGATACCCTTGTGGCTAAGTAGTCAGGATGCATGATCAGTCAGAGGCAATGTGACAGGACCACACTATCACACGTACAACACGTGCATTATTACATTTCTGTCTGCACTTTTAACCCCCTGAGGGGAAATGCTTGCATAAACATAAGCCTTGTGCTCTGAATGGCATGGATGTAGAAATATATTTATGGCTTTAGAGATAAGATGATAAAATGATTAGGTAAAGATGACAGGAAATGAAGGGTATTTCTTTAGAGGCTGGATTTCAACTAATATTTTTTGCAACATCTAATTACTAATTTTTAGTTAGCTTACTCATATTAAACAAATAGGGAACTATTAGTTTATATTTTCCATGAATTTCCAATTCCTATCTACCACATTGAAGCTATACCCCTATCCCTTCCATTACAAGATATATAAGCAAAGTCCACTTCCTGGTGTTGAACAACAGAAATTATTTCACATGTACTGGTTGCGATACATGTAAATATCCACACTTTCATATATATTTAGTTTTATATTAGAGAGCCATTTACTACATGTGTCACTTTTGTTTTTTCTTGGGTTTTTCTGTTGAAGACTGCTGTCCGAATATGACAAGTATCATTGGTGTGCTTTTCTATAAGGAATGATCTCCACAAAGCTGAAGGCTGTCCAGATTCAGCACAGCAGTCTGGAGTTTCTTTCCTTCCCATGATAGTGTTCTTACTGCCGACCCCACAAAGAGTAAAGGAACGGAGGTGCAAGGACAGCGGGCGCTACAATTTGATGAATTTATAGGAGTTGTAGCCTCCGGGGAGTGGCGGACTGGTGGTTAAAGCTAAGTGCTTGCTGTCTTTCTTCAGGTTTGAGGGGTTATATGCAGAGGATACATTTTGTTGGAATGTACAATTATAATAAAAGATTAAGATCCTATTGTTTAAAGTACATTGTATCTTATAACATAGGTAAGGCAGACCTATATAGAGTGAATGCAAATAGAGTGAATGAAAAATGGGAAAGGACATTAAAGGAGAAGCAAAACATGTGGCAAAGGCCGCGTGTTGGATTGGTCATAAGGTTCAGCCACTTGATCACAGCTGCAGTCAGAGGAGTCCTGGGGAGAAACTGACCTTTGTGTGATGTGCTTTATGTGTGTGTTTCCCCGTTTGGCCATTGAAGGGAATCATTTTTCTTATTTTACAAGCAAAGTGAGCTCCGGTTGTCGTAAGTTGAGCACAATTTTCTGGTCCTCACAAGTTGTTCTGCACTGGATTAGGTTTAGGGCCAAGGTTTGAATTGGGTTTAGCTTAGGGTTTGGTATGCTTTGGTAATGGTAAGGCTTAGGATTATTGCCAGGGTTAGGACATAGAAAGGGTTAAAAATGACTGAAAATCAGTTGAAGTCAATGGATTGTCAACACATTGTCCTCATTACATATATCAGGATGAGAATATGTGTGTGTGCTTGTGTCCAGGCTGTTATCTTAAAACTCCATGATTTAACTGACCTTTGTTTTAAAGTCTTCTATCTGATGTGGATGTGAGGTAGGGATGACGGATGCCCCCCAAAACTAATTCTAGCTGTTGTAATCTACATCTACAGTAAACATGAAGATCTTTATTGTTAAATGTTACTATTCTTTTACAGACAATAAACTATTTTTCTTGATGCTGCTATGGGAGACTGCACCCTAGACTCAAATAAATGAGTGTGATTTTTTACAACAAACAGAAAAATAAATATAATTGAAAGGAGTTTCCAGAGGGACATTTTGTGACAGACACATCTTCATATAATTGTGAGTCTAGGTGTTTAGCTGTTATTTGGAAGTTGTGTGAGAACTAAATTGAATAGATGGCCAGAATCAGATGATCACTTAGACCGAGTTGGAAAGATCTTGTGAAAAAAAAGGAAGGTAGAATTTGATGTCTTAAATTACTGCTTATTGTCCCCAGATTTTCGGTGAGGTACTATTGACATGTTTTTGAGAAAAATTAGAAAATCTATATTTTGCCCCTAAGCAGACTAAGGAAAACTTCATGGCTGGGCTTATCATAGGTCTGGGCCTGTTGTGTCATATTTGAGAAGTTTCAGCCATGGATATACCATTTCTGTCACAGAAAGTTTTTTATAGATCAGTATTTCTATGTTTAATTTGTATGTCTGCTTCTGTCTACTTGAACTTCAAGTTGGCCTTTGCAGAAGGTCACTTACATTGTGCCTGGTTCTGCTGGAGGTTTCTTCCTCGTGAAAGGGAGTTTTTTCTCCTCACTGTGGCTGGATCTGGATGCATGCTCAGTGTGAGGGACTGATGTTGAGTCAATGCCTGAAGTGTTCGTATGAATACATTTGTTCTTATCATGCAATTCATTTAGTAGAAAACGCAGCATTCACTATTTTTCTCCTATTTCTAATCTTCTTTCAAGCAGAATCAAATTTTATGAGTGCTCCAGACTTGACAAAGGAGTTCTATGCAATCAGTCAGCTGTTATTCAAACCTAGTTTTTCACTTGATAACTACATTTTTTGCTATTTAAAAGTAATTGCTAGAAGTGATTTAAATTCTAGTATAAAATGGGCTACAGTACATCATAATATATTGTGCAACAAAAGAACAGTCAAGCAGCTAGGGTAAGAGTTTGGGTTATAGTCTAGTAACCCACATAAAAGTTCTATTTAGCCTTTTGCAGAGAATTGAGGCAGAGCTGGAAAATAATGGTGGCAGAATATGTTAGGGGTTTATTCACTTTTTGCCAGCGTTTTAGATTTAAACAGCTATCTAATGAGTTATTTAAAAAAGAATGCAAATTTAGACCTCAATATGAGCTATACACTAATTACTTTACATGGTCATAAAGTCTAATTTTATCTTATCTGTCTTCACATAAAATTGTCTAATAAAATATTTACAAAGGTGTGAAGGGTTCTCTGGTTTGTTACAACTATATTATTTTCATGCTTGTAGTGAGTTCCATAAGGACTCTGACTGAAACGTGTCCAGAAACAAAGCATTTGCTTTGGATCAAATCCTATTTTTGTACAGAGTAAAACAGATAAATTATACATAATTTATTGCAGAACCTAGGAAATTTTATTTGGTTTTATGGACCGATGGTTATTTGAAATTTATTCTCACTTCGAGAATAGTTCAGCATTTTTACCAATAAATTGTCCATAATTATTATTTGATGCTTTTTTTCACCTGAAAGGGATTCCTGTTAAGTAAAAGCTGGTGAGATGTTTTAAAGAAGTTTGGCATTTCTTGATTCCTTGCTATGCAGGTTTGAAGAATTACTTTGTGAACCTGGCAGCCCAATGAGCAATGTATGAAGTGACACTCTTCACATCTTCCTGGTCTATTTTTTAAGTTTGTCTTTGAAAACATATCCTTTATTATATGATTATACTTATACAAGCTTTAGAATTTGTGCTTGTGTTTCTCAATTTGTTCATGATCTTTAACCCTAGTACTCCAACATTTAAAACAAAACAAATGTATTTTATTACTGCTGAAATGCTGCTTTATGATTTTTTACTTATTCACAAACATTTCAGATCATCTCCCATGGACCTCCTTAGGAAGTTCCTGCAGTAAAGATTTTTTTCAGTACAGACACTATGCATGAGAAAATCCACAGTTCTGGGAATTACACTGCCACTAAATCCTATTATGGAATTAAATTCACCATCCCTTCCTGTAGAAAACAGTTGAGGAATGTGATGGAGACTTGCAAAGGAAGGCTGTGAGAATAAACATAAAAAAGAGGCACTGAGGGAGACACAATGGCAGACCGATGCGGTGTGACGGAAGACGGAAGGAAAAGCTAAATTAATTGTTTTTCATCCTCGTCTGCTGGAAAGCTGATAAGAAAGATCAAAACCGGTGAAGATGTTCATCAGGAATGTGTGTTGGTCTTGTTATGGACTTGTAACAAGACTATAGAAATGAAGTAAAAATATATGAATATGTTTTTATACATTAAGTTAAGGATATTGATGAAATGAGCAGAGCGATGGACAAAGCTATGAACAGAGCAGATTTAGAAACATTAATTAGGTTACATCTGCTGGAGCTAGGGAGATAAAAAATAGTGACAGCTGTGTTGAAAATTATTTTCTTACCAAACTCCATATATGTCAAATTCTCACAAAGAAAGCTGCAATCTCAGCTTAACAATGCTAATGTGCCCTAGAATCAGAATTTCTGTTCAGAGGGCCAGTTCTCTCAAAGAGTAAGCAGTGAAAAAATGAAGGTATGTTAACCATGGATTGGATTTAAAGTGAGGTCAGAGAAGTTAAGTAAATTGTAATGAAATAAGGATCAGAGACCAAATATCCCCTACTGGGATATTTAGTCTTTAATCCAACTCCAGTCCGCACGCCTGTGACAGGCAGCCCGGGCCACAGGCGACTACGCTTTACCCCTTCTATTAATTCGGCTAGCTAATCAGAATCGTTCGATTCCATTTCGAGAGCGAGATCATCTGTGGTAGTAGCACTAGACATCTTCCAGGCATGTGAGTAAAACTAGCAGCCGTTCAGCGGACAGCGGATCTCTGTTTCCATGCATAGAGATGTCTGTGGCATGCACTCACTTAACAGACCTACGTAATCCTAAAATAACATGATATTTACAGTTGATTTATTAAAAATGCTTTTCAGTAAAAGTCAACAGCAATAACTCCAATAACAAACGATAATTTCATTCAAAATGTCTTTATTAAAAATGCTTAACAATTCCTGTAATTAATGAATAGAACAATGAAAGAAATAATGTCTCATCTAAACATCCCTCACTTAACAATAAAAGTTAACATGATATTTACAGTTGATTTATTAAAAATG
>NW_015150497.1:474832-499358 GCF_000732505.1 Cyprinodon variegatus | reverse complement strand
AACTCCCAATAACACATGATACTCAGCCTCAGTAATGAACCAAATAATGTCTGTTCTGTAGGGTATTGGAAAAAATAAATTAGCAAATGAGCTAATTGACAAAAAATACCTCTTGTGTAGTAAAAATAACTCAAAATGTACCAAAAAATGAACAAACATATCAATAGACTATGTTTACTTTCAGTGTCCAGGTGTCTTTTCAGATCCCTTGCACCGCCATTGGACACTGAGACATAAGTGCCTGCTTTGCACACTGTGCACAAGGCCTCCCGTTTGTCTCGAACCGGTCTGAAAGCGGGGAAACTCTTTTGTAAATCGTCGGTAAACATACATTTGCGCTTTTGAATGTTGTTGGCGTACTGACAGCCACGATATATATATTCTGATTAAGAAGAGGGCTGCCCGCACTGACGCGGCTCAGGGATCACGTCACACGCAGCGCCGTGCGCAGTGCAATAGTGCCTGTAAATTTAATGGTCCAATGAAGGTAATTTAAAAAACAGGACATTTCCTCACTTTCTAAAAAAAACCCAGGACACCCGGGACAGGACGTGAAATACGGACATGTCCTGGGAAATACGGACGTTTGGTCACCCTATCCTCCACCATACTTTTAAGTGTCGTGGTCAATTGGCTGGATGGCAAAAACACAGAAGGTTTTGTCACGAGCTGACATGACATGACAATGTTTAGTAATAAAATATCTGGTGAATGCCACAGTAAATAATAAATAATAAAAAATAAAAAAACAGAGGTTAACATGAGTTTGTATCTACAGTATGGAGTCAAAATGTATCCAAATGTCATGCACTGATGTTGCTATAGGATATATTCACCTTAAAACGGTGATATATGGAAACATATCTTATCCCTGGGTTGGCAATGGTGTCGGATGCAGGAGGATGTCCTGCATTTTGAGGGTTTCAGGTTCAAACCCCACTTCCATTTGTTTTAGCCATTTTTGCAAGACACTTCCACCGCATTTCCAACTGATGGTGGTTAGAGAGTGCTGTGGCGCCTACAGTATGTGTGATAGTATCACTTTTGTCAGTAAGTCTGTAAGTCTTCTATAATGCTGTGTATGGGAGTTTCAGGTTTTCCTGTCCATTAAAAAAAGCTAGATTTGGCAATATTACTTATTTAGATGAAATGGTATTGCTTGTTCTCATTATAAAAGAGCAAGAGCAGAATTTATGCATTTGTTGGTCAAAAACAAAATCAGCTCAACATTGCTGAATAATTAATTAGATCTATATCTCCCATGTGTCTACCTTAGCATATCCTAACAAATAACATATGGCTTTTCTTAATTCCAGGAAAAAAGGGATAAAAAGGAGGGTGGGAAGGCCATGAAATTAAGGAGAGCACGTTTGCAGGTAGGATGATGCATCACCTTTAAGCTTGGATGATATGTCATACTGATCCAGGTTTATTGTGTCATTAATCTTTGACATAAATATGCCAACAAAAGTATACAAGTAATAGCCTCTCAGGTACTGCACAAACTGAAATGCAAAATGTTAACTAAATAATTGAATTTAAAATGTGAGACTATAATGTTGCTTGATTTTGGAACAGGTCTACTGTGGGTTTATTTTTAGTTTATATTTTAGATTTTTATACGAGTTAGAGGCGGATGCAACTCTTAATTTCTGGACTTATTATGTAAGAATTGAGACTGCACAGTGCAAAGTACCAAGCAAAGTCTATTGTGTTCTGCTTTCATTCTGTTCGGCCACTGACAACTGTTTTTTATGTGTGAAAATATTCCCAGAATACTAACAGGCCAAGAAAATTGCCCTCGTCGGTTAAGCTGACCTGGAATAATTTATTATTGCTACAGCTTGAATACTAAACCCTCAGACCTCCTATGCCACCCTGAGGACTCTACAGGTCTACACCCATATAGCTGTATCTTATTTTTTCCACATGATCCAGACAATAGTAATTTTAGCAACTGCAAAAACTCAAGCAATCATAATTTTTTATTCTTATGAATGTTATGATTGATTACAGTATTTTTAATTTTTTTATTCATTATTATTGCTGAATAGAGCTGAATGACAGCCATTTATTGATATAAACAATATAAAAGACTGAAAACGATTGCCAGTAAAGCCCACAACATAGTCCTCTACAAACCTCTGAATTTTCCTATGCCCAGTCCAAAGGTTTAGTTTAATCTGGTTGTTTAGACAGGTATGGCTGAGTATAATCAGCATAACAGTGGAAATTAATCCCATGCTGTCTAATAAGTCTACGAATCAGGAGCATATATACAATAAAGAGAATTGGTCTTACCACTAATTCCTGTGGTACACCAGGAGGTTACTCCACAGGTAACCTCTGGAGCATGAGAAAGATTTATCCTTAACGTGAAAAAACTGAAAGAAATAAATAAGATCTATATTAAATTAATTCCTACAAAATATTCAATTCTTTCTAAAATATTATTATGATCAACTGTGTCAAATGCAGCACTGAGATTTAACAGGACAAGTACAGATACAAGTCCATTATCTGAGGCCATGAGAATATTATTTGTGACTTTCACGTGCTATGATGAGCTCTAAAACCTGGTTGAAACTCTTTAAAAGTTTCAATCAGGTTTGTGGCCAGGAACAGCTCTCGACAATTCCACAAAATTTGCCATTCAGAACGCTACAAACCAGGCGTCGGCCTTGTTTCTACGACTGCCATGGCCTGCTGGAGCTACGGTCACAAAAGGTTCTAAATGCAGCCACTCTTGACCGTTTAAAAAGATGCAGAGTGATATGGACAAATGTAAACAAAGCAGCAGGCGAGCTGAGCAGTCCAGGCCGATGAAAACGATTTCCTAGGTGGCGTAAGTGGGGCTGCAGGTGTGATGATCTCGGCACTGGCTTAATCCCCAACTCGACACACCTGCTCACTCTACCCTGCCTGCTATTATCACTAATTGGTTACGCCCCTATATATACCTCATCTGACTCTGTTCCCAGTGCCAGATCGTCTCAAACCAACGTTGAGTACCTTCCAACATTTGAATCTTTGCCTGCCTACCTGTTGCCTGACCAGTTTTCTGCCTTTTTTTTCACCGAGCCTGTCTGATCCCTTATTTGTTCCTGTCTGCCTGCCCTGAATCCAAACCAGATCTGCCTCTGGATCCCTGCCTCTGTTCTGCCTTGGATTGCCTGCCTGTGAGCCTGAATCCCACTCAGTCAGTGAGTAACGAGTCAGCCTTTCCCCTCTGCTTCTCTGAACTTATCAGTTAACGGACCCTGGATCGGACCTGAACCTCTCTTCTGGATTGCCCCTCTGTACCTTTGCTTGGACCTGATCGCTGGACGGACTGTTTCTGGAGCTCGTCGGCCTCAGTCCTCAGCAAACCATCCGCTGCTCAACGGCCACTGCTTCCACAAGTCCCTTCCTCTTAAGAACTCCTGCCCCGGACCCTACACACAGCCAATCGCCATCTCTGAGACCCAGTAACAGGTTAGTGATCCAGCCTCACTTCCTCTCTGGTTTTCCTGTTGCTGATCACTAACCTGTTGTCTCCGCCACAGGGGATCTCCCCTGTCCCACACACTTATAAATAAAATCCTGATTAAGCCAATAAAACCACATCATCCGCAAATAGCAGAGACGTGATCCTAAGGCTACCAAAACGGATCCCTTCAACAAATTTGCTGCGCTTAGAAATTCTGTCCATAAAAGTTATGAAAGATTCTGTTCAGTTTAGATCCAATAATGTTAATTTTTAAGAATAGCTCAATAAATATTCTAAAGTAAATCTACTTGAAGCGTTAAGACATATCTAGCAATTCGGGGTTTAATGATACTTTCATTCCAAGCTCATTTAGCTTGAGATACTTTGCAAAGAAGCTTCTTGTGGGAATTTCAGCATCTTGAGAGCCAAGGTTCAGTAAGATTATCCAAAAAAGTTAACTTGCAGATGTAATCAAAGCTAAATATTAGCTTACAAAGTACAGACTTAGATGGTTGAAAACTAAAGCACATAATACATTTCAGTTTATTTATTTATTTTGTATTTAAGAACCCTTAACATCCATTTTGAATGCATTTCATCTTACAGTTGAGGATCAAATTTTGGTCTTTTTTAAAAAAAAAATGTATGCAAATGTAGACTTGTATTGTTTGGTGATGTGGCAAAAAGGGATATAGTTCCAGAGTTAAGAAGGCTTTTACAGTGTACTGTATAAACTATTATTGAAAGATTAAATCTGAATATAATCTTAGCATTTTTTTTTATTTATGTATTTAATGCTTTCTTTTTATTTATATCAGATTGCTTTTATTTTTTGTTTTTTTTTTCAATTAAAGGGTTCATTTGTTTTTACATAAAGGTAGTAAATATTTAATCAAACTATATGCTGATGGACCATTACTCAACCCCACATAAATGCAAAATCTCCTGGCTGTCTCTACTTTCGAGTCTTCCAGCTCTCTTGGCTCACTCTACCTTTCACTATTTAAGATGCTTCACCATAACAGTGTATTCAGACTCCTTACTATTCTTCATTACCCTCTGTCTGTGGACTGCTGGTGCCAGGGTCGCTTTGTCCTTGGCTGGTCCACACAGAGTCCAAGTTTTCTACTTTAGCTTTTGTGAGGCATTTGATGACCATCTTGGCGTGGAAGACAGGAATATAATGGATCTATTATTTTTTTCTATTGATGCCGCTTTTTTTCTCATTTTAATGAAAGTCTGTTATTAAGTGCAAAAATAAGGATTTGAAGTTTCCAGTCCAATGGGGAGTTTTTTATAAGCGCAATACTACACCTGCCATGACCAATTTTAATGGTGTTGTACTAACCCCAAAAGACAAGCACACATTTTTTTAAAGCTATATAAGGATAATTTGGGCTTTTTCGTCTACGGAAATAAATAGTGTTAAAATAGGGCTTATTCTTAAATAATAAGTTGAAAGTCAGGTATAGGCGCATTGGAAAAAACACAACTTGGATAAATAGAAATTAGTAGACCATCTGGATATTTTAACCTTTTACTTTCCAAATAGAATGTCATTTCTCACTGCTCCAGGAATCTCTTATCATTTCTATATAAGCTTTGAAATAAATAGACAGTTTTTTGTCTAATTCAAAAGGAAAATCTTGCTAAAAGATCTGATTTGCCACAGGTATGCAAACTAGGCAGAGAGAGATACAGACAGACAGACAGACAGACAGACAGACAGACAGACAGACAGACAGACAGACAGACAGACAGACAGACAGACAGATAGATAGATAGATAGATAGATAGATAGACTGTTTCACAGGTGGAAGGTGGAGGCTTGCACATTGTGCCATTCAAGTAAACAAGCCTCTGCTTTAATTGATTATTAACAACACAAAACGATAATCCCGCTTCAAAGTCATTTCATGTTTTGACTTTAACACAAACAATATCAGGCAGATCAGATGCAAGAGTCGAGATCACAAGGGTAACAGAAGAGCAAAGGCGCGATTGGTCATGGGAAGCTGAATTTCATGAGTGAGCGCACCTCCCCTCTCTTTTTATTTCCTTTTCCTCACTCCTGTCTTTTCGCTGAGGTACAAACAGCCTCTGCTCGCTCTCTCTCTCTCTCTCTCTCCCTCTCTCCTCCCCCCTCTCTCTTTACGGAGGCAGTTTGCAATTCCTGCTCTTCATGCCAGAGCCTGCAGCTGTCTCGGTTGCGTCCCACCACCGCGGGTGTGGGGAAGCTTCGTAACGAATGGAGGAACAGACGGCAGACTTTATTTTTCTCTCCCAGTACATATCCAGAGGATTTTGCAACTTTTATAACTATTCCCTGCATTGTATGGAGACTCAATGAAAGTATTTGGCAGCTTAGACACACTATCTGTGTTTTGTCTGATATTTTTTTTTTTTGCAACTGAGAAAGATATAGGAATGTGGAATTCAAGTATCTCTCAACGGTAAGTGCCTTAAATCTTAGCACAGATAAATTGAAGGCAAAATGTTACAAAATTATTATTACCAAAGCCTTGTTGAAAACTGAATACAATCTATAAGATTAAATACAAAGTGTTTCCTCTATTTTTGCTTGATAGGATGAGCTTCTGCCCCTGAAATCATGACCACGTACATGAACTTGACCTCTCTGTTGAATGAAACCTCCCAAAAAGGATGCAACCTCACCAAGACAGGTTTCCAGTTCTACTACCTGCCCACTGTTTACATCATGGTTTTCCTCGCTGGGCTGGTGGGCAACAGCCTGGCTATCTGGATGTTTGTGTGTCACATGAGACCCTGGAGCAGTATCTCTGTCTACATGTTCAACCTAGCCCTGGCTGACTTTTGCTATGTCCTCTCTTTGCCTTTCCTCATCTTTTACTACTTCAACAAAACTAACTGGATATTCGGGGATTTATTGTGCCGGCTGCAGCGTTTTATTTTCCATGTGAACCTCTATGGAAGTATTCTGTTTCTCACCTGCATCAGTGTTCACAGGTACACCGGTGTGGTGCACCCGCTCAAATCTCTAGGCAGATTAAAGAAGAAAAATGCTGTCATTACCAGCGCCTTGGTGTGGTTGATAGTTGTCATAAGCATGTCACCAATTCTTTATTATTCCAGGACAGGTTTGAAGGGTAATAAAACCACTTGCTATGACACAACCGTTAACAAGGAGCTACCAGGTTACTTCATTTATAGCATGACTTTGACTGTCTTCGGCTTCTGCATCCCATTTATCATCATATTTTGCTGCTACGGCATGATTGTCAAGGCTTTGATCTATAACGACATGAACAATGCTCCCCTGCGGCAGAAATCTATCCACTTGGTCATCATTGTGCTTGCAGTCTTTGCTGTCTCATATCTACCCTTTCACGTCATGAAAAACCTCAACATGCGGGCCAGGCTGTACTTCCAAAGCCCCGACATGTGTGAATTCAACAACCGAGTCTACGCCACGTACCAGGTAACGCGGGGTCTTGCCAGCCTCAACAGCTGTGTGGATCCTGTCCTTTACCTCCTGGCTGGAGATACATTCAGGAGAAGGCTGTCACGGGCTACCAAGAAAACCTCCAGAAGGGGGGATACTGTCCTTCAGTCAAAGAGTGAAGAAACTGCTCTTAACAGCCTAGCTGAGTATGTAGACAATGGGAACCGGAGACACTAACTGTCCTGTTAGCTCCTGACACAGAGAGTTGGAGTAACAAAATGCACTGTGTAGACTAAAGATTATGAGAAACTGATTAGATGAATGGTTTGTAGGGATGTTGGATCACTGCTCCGTTATAGTCTGTGTTGACCAACGCTTGTCAACATTGATAAGCTATCGTACTGTACTGTATTGTATTGTATTGTAATCTGAATATTAGAGCCATCACTCTTCTTTTTTAATCAAGTAGTTTAGATTGCTTGCAGTTCGGTCTAAAAAAAGCAACAAGAAGGGCCTGACTAAACACAAGGGATTGTCGGGCAGGCAACAACCTTTTGTTGGTCAACTTCCTCATGTATATGGTGTAGTGAGAATGCATCTTATTAAGCCAAAAGCTGATATTTAATCAATTCCTATTTAGCAAGTGAGAGATTATGTCTGATGAGATTTGGGGTTGGGATGGCTTTTAGAAGTAAAAGTGAATGCACTGAGCCCTTTGTTGCTGAAAAGATGTGTGCCACGGACATTGTTATACACTGTGAGTAGAATATATCAGCTCTGCCTATTATTCTTATTTTTTTTTTCTCCATCTATTGGTTTTGTAAGGGTAGAATGTGGTTAAATTTGAGGTCAACGTGTCCATAGGATCTTTTCACCAATGTTTTCCATTTGAACCATGTCATCATAAAATAAGGGTGATATCTGCAGTATTTTTGTATATCTGATGTGATAGTAGTTTTTCCAATTGTACTGTACAGGATGTTGTGACTGTTAAGTTTTCTTCATCCTATTTTTATTTATTTTGCTAATTTTGAGTATAATGTGCATGTGTCCAGTATGAACCAGTGACAGTGAAAAAGTGACTCATACCAACAAGTTATAACTACGCTTGTATTCATTGCAACATAGAAAATATTACTCATTAGGCCTCGCTTGCTTTGGAGCTTCAACAACATGTTAAAGATCTGTTTGTATGAGATACCTCAAGTGAATAGTGCACTGTGTTCGCTTTTAGCACATATTCATTTTTTTTATTTGTTTTAAATCTGTTGTAAGCTTTCCAAAAAAATCTTTCTTAAAATTTCTTTACATTTTGTGTAGATGTTCAAAGCCTACTAATTCCTGTGTTATAGCCCGTCTTCAGTATAAAAAAAGGAAGTAAATCTGCTGTGCAAGAAATGTTTGGGTTGGTGCATTTTTGTTAATTTTATCATCTGAAGCCAAGTGTTTTACACTAGGATACAAGTACCACTTTTTTCGTACTTAAGTAGGCTTTAGTGGGGTTTTTGTTTGCTGACATTAACCAGGAATAAGCCAGGATGAGTTTCAGATAATATAAAAAGCTTGAGTAAGTTACACCATTGTGATGTGTTCCCTATTGTATTAAGGAAACACTTTCCAAAAGGGAATTTGCATGATTTAGTTGATATAAATACAGCTATAGCTTGAGCTATGTGATACAATTATTCGAGTTATGTTATTGATTATGTAATTTGCTAAAATAATTTAATAGTTGGATTAATGATATGCTAAAGCATAACTACCAACATCCAATTAGGTGGTTATGATGTGTTTAGGTCAGATTATTCCTCCTCCTTTGTCAGTGCCTTCTCAAAAGCATATAACAGTAAAATAATCCTATTTAACTGGAGATATGATCTTATCTTATCCAGCCATCTGTTGAGTACTTAAAGAAATTGTTGCTCAAAGTTTTTAAATTGTTTATTTTAAAGCATTTCATTGATAAGAATGATTGATTATGCTCCTTTAGTTTCTTTTCCTGGACTGCTCATTTTTAAGACTAGAAATTTCCCAAACATTCCAATTTGTCTCAGTGTAAGCAAGGGAAAAATCCAAATTCCTTGTGTCCACCAGCTGGTCAGCCATTTACAGCTAAAGAGTCAGAGACAAAGCTGTGTTGCATCTGCAGCTAGCGAAAACTCCCGGGATGTTCATGGACCCTCATTCAAGGACCTTTAAACTGCAGAATCTTTATGAGAATAAACTTTACAATTTTAGTGATTGTTACTTTTAAAACCTGGTGCAGTGTGTCTTGGTATTAGTTAGCATTTAAAAGCAAATTAGCAGGGGAAGAAAACAGTTGTTAAAGCACATATATCTTTATTTCAATAAGAAATTACAAACTGTTTATGAGCAGTGGAGAAGAGTCAAGACCTCACCTTGGCAAACAACACTGGACAAAGACACAACTACAGCTAACAGATATTTATCTCTTTACTCAAAATGCAGTTTTGGCAATGACAGTAAACACAAGCTTAGGGATGTTAAGGTGGAAATCATGGCAAAATGCTGTGTCATGACGAGCTTATTTCTGTTATCGAAGTTAACTTTTTAATACACAGTACTTTGTACTTAAACTTGCACTTGCTATATTTTGCACAGATAGCAGGGGAAGTCCCAGTGTCTGGGGAGAAGTTCCTCTCCCCATACACCTTCTCCTGCTCCTCTAGGGGACGTCAGTGGTGTTCCAAGGCCAGCCGAGGAACATATTCCGTCTACCATGTCCTCGGCCTCCTCCTGGTGGGACATGCCTGGAATGAATCCTGAGAAGGTATCCAGGATCTCCTGGAGAACCAAGACCCTAACCTTATGTCCAAGGGAAAGGCCCACCACTGTGTGAAATAACCTTATATCAGCTCCTTTTATCCAGTATCTCTATTCTTTTGGTCATGACCCAGATTTCACGACCATAGGTTAAGGAATATAGACTGACCAGTAAAAACCCAAACACAACCCAGACCTCTGTCAATCTCTTGCTCTATTTTCCTCTTATTCATGAATAGGACCCTAAGATACTTAAACTCCACTTGAAGCAGAAAATTGCCTCTGACCTGAGGAGGGCAAGCCACCCTTCTCCAGTCAAAAACCTGGACTTGGAAGACGGTGAACTTCATTCTTTGTGTTGTTTTGTATTAATACATTTCAGAAACATGTTTGCGAACATACTATTAATTATATATTGATGTAAAAGAAATTACTTTAATGAAACACAAGGTGCTAATTAGTGCATATTAAGGTATACTAGTATTTTAGTACTGCAGCAATCAGAACCTTTTGAACATTCAACAGCCATATTGGCTTTTTCTTCATCCTCAGAGAACATCCTGTAGAGATGTTCAACTTGGAACTTAAAAATGAAAAGCAGAATTTGATAGTAGGTTTGTTTCCATTCCAATGTCATGCAAATGTTGGTAAAACTTTAAAAATGTGAGGAAAACGAAAATAAAAATATGACATGCGTCCATCCATAGGACCCTGAGTGGCAGTCCATGGGAGTTGGGCTTGAATTCAGAACCTCAGGATTCCAAGCGCAACGCTCTTACCACTAGGTAGCATGAAGGACATGACTCCTTCTTGCCCAAGGTAAGGACCCCCAGCTGGGAGTTCGTATTGCCCCCACCTGTGCGCAGGACGGTTGACTTACTAATTGAGCTAGCCACCCGCTGCTTAGTCAAAGTAGTTTTCACTACTTCACTACTTTTGAAGTTTAATAGGTTGATTTGAATTTTGTTGTTTCCATCAAGTTCTTCTAATGCAAAACTTCAAAACAAGCATAAAAAATTAAAGCACATCTTGTAACCTTAAGGCAAATATTCATGAAAGAACAGTGCTAGCTTGTTTTACTTATTGAAAAAACTAGAAGTTGCGTTATATTTCTACTTTACATAATATTCTTAGATGGTGGTGCTTGGAAACCAAATTTACTGAGCTGTACTTGTACAAACATAAAAATGGATCTAAAGTGTTGCAGGTTGTTAAACACCTGTATTTCTTACCTTTGCTGTTTTGGTCATTTTGCGCCTGTCTGTACAAAATGTTTCTATATATTGCAGGATGTTTTTTTATGTAGATTCCCAGCCAGGGGCGGGGTTGTTTTAAGTGTTATTCTATGTTTACACATAGGTCATAATTCTTACTTGCAGGAAATTGTTCCTTTAGTTACTTTACAGTGGTTATGGGGCCTAAGATGTCTCAACAAGACAAACAAAATTATGGTATTTCCAAATTGCAACTTTATTCTTCATATTTTACTTTAAAATGTGAACAAATCCCCAAGGGTTACAAACTCACACTGGAGAAGCTTTGTTCTCCTTTGTGCTCTTTGTCCAACTCTACCCCTACACTGCATTTGATTTTCTCTTTCAAATCAGCCAAGAGGAAGTGAAGGGATGAGGAAGGAATAAAGAGTGGCACCCTTTTCCTCCTGGCATAAACTTAGACAGCCTTAGCCTTTGTGACCATCACAACAGTGCGGAGCTCTTGATGCAGACAGGGGTGTGAAGCTGTTGCCAGAAGCCCACGGCTGCACAGGCTCAAGCCAACTGACTTTCCTCTTGAGAAAAGAAAAAAAAAAAACACATGACTACAAACAGATTTGGATTTCCTTGCTTCCGGCTTCAAAACCACATTGGCTTCTCTGCGTCAAGAGCTCCTTAAGGCAATGTGGACCTAATTCTTGTAGGTGACCGTTATCTCTGTTTGTTTGAGGTATTTCATTTTCAAAAGCAGCTTTTGTGATAGTCACGAGGATTGTCTTTTATTTGTGGAATGCATGTACCCAGTGCTCTTTGCACATTTACTACATCAAAAGAAAACAAGATTTAGGGAATTCCAATATGCTTTTGACCTTGAGTGTTGAATTTTGAATTGCAGAATGTTGGGATATTTGCCAGTCTCTCCTCCCTCCTTTCTCTGCCACCTTTCACCTCTTTTCACTGACATGGTCCTCTAAGTATTCTGAATGCAACACTTTAAATGAGCTTTTGTTCACTGAACTTTGGAGAAAAAAAAGTTTCAGTAACACATAAAGCACAACAAGGGAGAAGAGTGAGAGTGGTTGCAGCTGTGGAAAAAGTGTGTTCTCCTTCAGTGCACTGTTGGTCAAGGGGGGAACTGGGAAGTGACTATAGCCAGCACAGATAAATAAGATGCTGAGCTTTGTTCTGAGAGATTTACAGTGGATTCCTTGGACCATATCCATATCGATCGCAGAGCAACCATCTGCTGAAGACAAAAAAATTCTGCTAACCCCAAAGGAACCACATGATCAAAACATTAATGTGTGGTCTGGGTGAGTAACTCAGAGTCCAAATAACCACCATAGGACCTCAGTAACATGGTGAGGAAATAAATTCTAATACACTATTTAGCCACATGTCCCAAAGAAACAAATTCTCATTGCTGTGGTTTGATAATAGTTTCAGCTGTAAAAGAAGATAGGCTTAGACATGTCAATTTGTTATTGTGTATCCAAAATGTATTCAATGTAGAACAATTAATGAGCATATCAGTGGCTCAGTTGGATGTCATGTCTGTGTCTGTAAAGTTTTTGCCCAAACCTTTTTTTTTCCTTTCACAACAAATGATTTGAGTTTCACATAGAAATTTGTTTGGTTGTGAGCTGCAAGACAAAGGCATTCTCTACATGGCAGCGTGTGTTGTTTAAAAGCCTCTAAATACATTATTCAGTTATAATGGTTTCCTCCCAGATGGGCAGGTTACTCTGTACTAATGCACCCACATACCATCGAGCCCCAAATAAATTATTCTTTCCTGTCTAGGATGAGGCTTACAGTATGGCCACGTCTTGACTTCAGGAAAGAATTGCATGCTTTAAATGATACCATCTAAAATCTCCTCGACTCCACTAATGTATTTAGAAATGTAAGCAATTTTTTTTCCCTTTTTGATTATTTTTGCTACCATCATGGTAAAGATAAAGCACCTTGATAAAGAAATTATACTAACTTATTTTCATTTGTTTCATCTTCTAGTCACCAATGTTAGCGGTTGTCTTGTAGATTTTATCTGATAAACCAGCACAATGTGTGGAAAAACTGCGATGATAAAGAAATAGCGTTTATGCTTGCTCCACTTTATCTTTTATATCTAAAGAACATTTCTTTGTAGCTATTTCTACTCATTTGTCATTCTAAGAATGAAAACTTTACCCATCTCAACTGCAAAAATAATCTAGCTCAGTAAGAATAAATGGACATCATCGGTAAAGGCCAATTCTTAAGTATTGTAGGTTCTAAAATCTATTTGGATTTCAACTTTGACTACGTTATTTGACATATGAATATGCTTTCATCCATACCTTTGCCTTTTCTACTCTGGTTGTAGGTGTAGGGTTGTTGACCTGATGGACCAGGAACCTCTGGTCCAATTTCACATCTTTTGTTGCATCCAAGAGGTTTGATTAAAATACCTCTTAGTATAAAGCTTCAACCACTGTGTTTGTGGTGAGGACAATGGCGTAACTATCGGTAAGCAGAGACTGCAGTTGCTTAGGAGAATAAGGTGTTGTACTTCATATGGGACCCACCCAGATAATGTTGCTTACGGGCCTATTGTTGTGTCCTTACGCCATTGGGTGAGGATGTTGTGTTAAATATTTTGTGGTGTATTAGTGTTCTACCAAGTGTAACATTTTGCTGACCAAAAACTTCAGTTTTTACTAAAGCACCTGTACTATTTCACTTACATGGCTGCAACAGCTTTTACTAATCAAAGGTTCCACACATAAGATTTATGGAAAACATAAGTAATAGTTGTTTTTTCAACAGATTTGTCTCTACTTAGCCTGTCAGTTTATATGCACAGTAATTAGTTAGTTTGCAGGTGATGCTCTATCCAGTTTCCAATAATAGCTTGAACATGTCTCTGTGCATCAAAAGGCCTTTGGTTACACTGGATTTTGTTTAGGGTTTAAGTAGAGGGAGCTTACACATTTTTTGTGAGGTATTTTGCAAGAACTTTGTACCATTGTCTTTGCAGTGAACCATAATAAGCTACTCTAGGTTAGCCTCTCTCACAGTATTCCTTTGAAATACATTGACTTATGTGGTTATAATATGATAAAAAAGGGGAAACATTAATTGGGTGTGATTACTTTTGCAAGCAATGCAAGGCTACATTAATTTTAAGATTTACACTCATTTTTAATAGCATTGCATGAAATATCTCCTAACTCTATATAACCAAATGGACCACACTAGTTCTGAGAACACAGAGTGCATAGCAAAGACTGATAAGCTCGTAGAGTCATTTATATAGTTTGTTTATAGACAAGAGAGTCCAATACTTCAGGAAGAGTCACAAAACCAGTTTGTGGTTTCCAGTTGCAGCAGCTAAGTAAACATGTTGTAAAAATATTTTGTTAAGTAACCTTTCATTACATAACTTCACTGCTGCAATGCTTTGATATATTAACAAATGTTTTCTCGTCATTTGCTTAATACGGACCTACCTACATTTTGCTGAAAGAGTTGAAGTTGTTGCTTTCTTACAGCAACATTAACCTAAAAAAAAACATTCTGGACACTTTTGTGAACTTTTTACAAAAAGAGGCCGATCAAAAAGGAAATCTCTACATTTTAGAGTAAACAACTTGTTTATGAGAGAGATAATGCACCCTCTAAAACTAGGTAGGGCATTGTGTATATATATTTCCAAATGTAACAATATATGTCCACATAAGTAGAGTAAGGTAATCCAGTTCCAGAGAGTGATATGCAGAGAGTAGACAGGAGGCATCTTTAAGCTGTCATTGCCAACAAAGGCTTTTGTAAAAACTATTAGATAAATTCCAGTACGTGTGTTTAATACATTTTCACTGTACCATTTCACATTATTATACAATACTTAATTTCTGAACATCTATGGTTTGATTTCTTAGTATGTGTGGATTGCATGGATTGTTACTGATATCTAGTAAAAATGTCAATAGCACCTCTAGAAATATATTTACTTATAAAAATGGTGATGTGTTCAATATTTCACCTGCTATATATATGTGTATACACAGTTGTGCTTGGAAGTGAAAGAGGAGCAAGGAACCAACTGCTGGTCGACAGAACGGTTGCCAGAAAAAGCAAAACCAGAAAAACAAAACAATGTGCTGCCTGGGTTGACTACGAGAAAACCTACAACTCAATGCCACACACATTGATGTGGGTTTATCATAGGTTTGTCAAACACGGATCAACTCACTAACACTTTGCTCCCTTCCCATTGGTCAAATCATTTGGGTCTGACCCCGTGCAGGCAAGCTGCATAGCCACTGTGCACTCACTGTTGCATGTCTGGTGATGCCAACACACTGTGTTAGCGTTGATGATGTCACCTATGTCACAGTAATCTGGAAACTTAACAGTGGAGGGCAACATGGAATGGAGCTAGGGTGTAGTAAATATGGTTTATTGTCTGGCTCTTAAAACTGTCTGAATCTCTCTTATTAGTGCTGCACCATGTTTCAGAGTTGCTTTGGCTTTAGTTGTGTGCCGACTGGAGCAGTGTACTGACGTCCATACATTCTGCTCAGTGGTATTTTGTAAATAAGCGGGTCAACCAAGCCCTGATGTCAAAGTATGCCGATCGGAGCCTAGCCTTTGAAAGGGATTTTAACATGGGCCGCTTGCAGAGTCTTTTGACCCAGGTTGACACAGGTCAGTGAGCTGTTTCCACTGCCACTAAAAGCTGATTGTTCCCGGTTTAAACTGTTTTTTCGGCCACTGGGAAAGGGGAACAAGAACCTTCATTGCAAACTCCATGGGGTAGTGGAAAACTACACTGCACAAGTATCTTGGCATATCACAGCCAAATGGCAACCACAAGGAGGCCACAAGGCAATGTCTTTTCAACCAATTTTTGCTCAGCCTCTAGAGTCCTAGTGAGCACCAGAGCCAACACTGAAGATAAAACATCCACACTACAAGAATACATCCGCAATATGACCTGAAGGGAAGAAGCTCTCAGTGAATGTCTCAGACAATGGAAGCTGGAAATGAAGTAACTGGACTCCCTATCATGGGAGGAAAACTGTGTGCATGGGATGTGCTACTAGCAGATAGCTGAAGTGGCTAAAATGACCAATTCTTCCCAATGGCTAGAGAGGACAGCACCGAAGCAATGACAATGGCAGCATATGAACAGGCCTTGAGCACCAGAGCAATAGAGACACAGGTCTACCATGTGATGCAAGATTCTAGGTGCAAGTTATAGTCGTGCCATAAGCTATGTTTTAAATTTTGGACATTGATGGGCCAATTTTTATGCAGTTTCCAATAGTCTACATCTAGAACCAGAATCATTCTGCAAAAATAGTGTGCAACTTCCTCTCTGAATTGCAGGAATAACATGGGACCAACGGTCCAAAACTTGGTGAAGCGGGAGACAAGCAAAGGACACCCTGGGCCTCCCAGCTTGATCATCTTTCTAAAACTTATCTCAACAAAAATTGCAGGTTTGGCATGATAGGGAAAGCATTTCCAGCCTAACAGCTTTGCCTGTTCATTCTCTTCCCCTTCCACTCTAAGGTCTCACAAGCCTGGACACCCTTTTGCACCTGGCCTCTGGGCATAGAATCCTCTGAGGCAAGGCTCTTACTCTATTACTGAAAATAAAATGTCTTCAAAAGAAAAATAATTAAGTCCTCTGAGTTCTGCTAGTGGTTATCTGCATGGGTGCCAAAAAGATCCCCTCAATCATCTAAGAAATAGGAAAGGTTTTCAGTCTTTGCAAGTGAAACCCCAAAATACTTGTTTATTATGGATTTATTCTGCAAAGTATACATTTAGAAGAAATAAATGGGAATGTCTGCAACACATTTTGGATTTTCATTTGTAAAATTATTTCAGATCATTGTAATATTTTCCCGCTTCTATATACCCATGCTATTTTATGTTGAATTACATTGAAACGCTAAATGCAGCTCAAGAAATATGAATGATTTTGAGGGGTTTTCTATGTTCTGTATCAGAAACAAAATACATATTTTCTGTATACATTTTTGTTCTGCTATTACTTTAATTAAAATCCCATAGAAATTAGATTCTTGTTTTTTTTTCTTTTAAACTATAGGATCCAAACCACAATATAAGCAGGACAAATCTAGAATAGCATTAAGCACTAAAGAAAAATGTATGTCAAATAAAGCAAATCTATATACATTAACGTTGGTCAATTAAAAGTGTTGATATGTTGGCAATCTGCAATTTTTGTGTCATCATTTGATTAGTTTCCTTCTGTTTACATATCTACACTATCATCTCTCCATAACTGACTCAGTTCCATGCAAAGAAAAACAGCTTTTTAAGCCCACTAAGCCTGGAGGCTTTCCTCATTAAAAGCCTTTTGAAATTAAACTCTGGCAGACCTGATTATCATGCTTGCTTCTGCCTGTGGCAATATTTGAAGCCATGAAATTATGCTTTTAATGTTGTCAGACAGGCATGGTCAGAATAAAGATTTAACGATTGCATGAACAAGCACAAACAGCTCCCCTTCTTCCATGTAATGTGTCAGAACAACTGGGAAACACTACAGTTTTGAATACTTTTTTACTGTACTGTCACGCTTAGGCCTTTTCTTTCAGGTCTGGTATTGGAGACAACAACTGCAGGCTGTGTGTTGTGCACAAGATGGGTAGATAGAAGTGAAAGAACAACAAAAAGAGGGTGTGTGAGATTGCTGAAGGTCTGTCATATTTTGGTTGTCATTCTGTTTATGATCAATATCCCTGCAGTGGCTCTCGTCTGGCTTCTTGACTCCATCATCAATCAGCTTGAGGGATCGGCTTCCTGCCTGACTTTCAGCAACCTAAATCTTTGATTCTGTTCAGTCAAGTCAAAAAATGATCTTTGCCAGTTGTGTGACTCAAACTCAAATACCCAAACAGGGATATTTTGGGTTGGACATTATACTCATAATGTGCCTGTTTTGAACAAACAAATCAAGCTAAAATCCAGCTGATTTTCAAGGATGGAGATCAGAAAAACGACTTGATTGGGTACTGTAATAAGGTTGCAGATAATCTGGACTGTGTAACAATAATTATTGGTTACCGCTTTTTTGGAAAAAGGGAAAATGAAAGATAAGCCATAACAACAAGAAGCTGAGAACAATAGGCAGAAGAAATGTACAAAAATCTTATGATGAAAGACGGATACTTTTTCTTTAATAAGTATTTTTGGCAGCGAGTTAAAAAAAAAAAACATTGTGCCATCTGTTAGTACAATAGCCGAGGATATATACCGGTATATTGCTAAAATAAAAAGTGGAGTGGGCTTCAGGCCTGAGTAAAGCTTTTAGAAAGAAACGTTTTAGACTGCATTGCCCACTGATGCTGGTCAGGAGGCCCATGGCGCCTGTGTATTGCAGTCCCATTGAGTCTTCTGATTTTAAAAGGCTTTACTTAAGTACAGCCCACTTTACTGCTTACTGCTCATATGCCAGGTGGTGTTTATATCTCTAAGAGAATTGTAAATATAGGCAGTTTATTTCTATTTCTCCATCCCTGTATTGCTTCATTGGTTAGAGGTGAATAGAAACAATAACCTTGCAAATATAAAAGCAATAACCTTGCAGAATGTTTTTTTTTTTTTTTTTTCTGGAGGAATTGATTTGAAGAGAGCAATTAAACATATCTGTTCCATATTTAGCCTGCTGCTTCCAGAACCTGCCTTTCAAATGAAAGCAAGATCTACTGCTTGTGTGAGTGATTAGATCTTTATGACCTCCCATAAAGATTTACAGCAGTTTACATTGAACATCTGCAGTCATCTGCACTGTTTACATTTCAAAGTGGAAGACCAGCAGAAGTCAGGAATAAGTATTTTTCCTTTTTCAAGAACCACCGACCTTAATCACTTATTCAGAATGGCCTCTCAAAAAGAATGTTGTCTTCATGGGGATGAGTTCAACATTACTGATCATTTTAAAGGCTAATTTGCCTGAGCACTTTTAAACATATCCTATTAAGAAAGACAGAAAGAACGAAAGAAAGAAAGGCCTTTTCTTTCTTTATGTCCCCACTCAATAAAGAAGTCACAAGAGCTGGGTGTCAGTACACAACTGTACACTAACTGTGATGGAATGATAAAGGTGGCAGAATCATGTGGCTTTTTAGGCTTTTAATAGCTTACACCTTATCCAGGGAGTGTTGTTTAAGTTAAAGATTTACAATCTAATAAACAATAATTAAGGTTTAATTTGACATTTAAATTACATAGCCTGAAAGCAAACAATCAAACAGAAATTCAAATTGAAAAAAACATTTTTTTTTCCCATTTTCTTTTTTTTAAAGCCAAATGAGAAAGATTTTTATAATTTTTTTTATGTACTTTTACAGTAAACTGGCTGTTTTTACTGGAGACACACTTTCAAATTAAAAAAGTTAGCTCAGGGAAAGAGTTCGGGTCAGGACTCTGGACAGTTAATTTCAAAGATCCAGACTAAATTACCATGGCAAAACGCCAAGGTCAAACATTATGTAGACTTACTGGCAATATTTAATAGGTTTTGATATTATTCATTGTTTTATCTATAGCTTATACACATAAAGTCTCACATAACCTGAACATTAGGGTTGGAGATTGTTTATGATAAATCTGTGCTAGGATCCTTTGTATATAAGGCATTTATATGGTGTGCTTTTTATAAAGAATTCTTCTTTTTTTTAAAGTATTTATTTTACAAAGAAGAATTGTTACCCCAGCAGACAATGATAGAAGAGATGACACTCTCAACAAACTTGTAGGACGTAAGCTTCTTTAAGAAGTACAGTCTGCTCAGTTTCCTCTCCATTCTAGTCTGTAGTCTCTGAAATTACATTTATCCTCCTCACTGCAACTAATGATCTAAAAGAAAACTAATATACATCTTTTTCTAATTAAAAGATTTTCCCTTAATATTAGTAGGTAAATAAGATGATCCACCAATTGAATAAGTATTTTACATTAAAATCAAAATGATAATGGATAATGGAGTTGATTTGTCCTATATTAAACATAAACCATCTTATTAGCTAATTGAATTACCTCATCAAACGAAGGGAAATATACTAAATATCCCAAAAAATTACCTATGTTTAACTTTGGCTATGTTCACATTCAGAATAAGATGATTGTTTCCACATCATGCAACAAAGGGGTCCATCAGCCAATCTCTAATGCACCCAATGACTGCAGGGTCAAGCAATTACAGATGACAAGACTCTATCTTATACTAGAGGTCGGAGGTGTAGAGATAAAAATGAATGGTGAGAGTTCTATCCCTGTGGTACTCATAACCTGCTAACTACCTTGAGAATGTTTGACCCTTTTAGTCTTGCACTTGCAGTGTTGCCTTACAGCAAAAAAGTCCTGGGTTCAGTTACCACCAGCAAAGAGTCTTTATGCATTGAGTTTGTATGTTCTCCCATGCATGTGTGGCTTCCTCCCAGAGTCAAAAGCATTACTGTTAAGTTAATTGCCATCTCTAAACTGTCCTTAAGTGTGAGTATGTGTGTGTCTGGATGGTTGTGCATCTCGTGTTGCCCTGCGATGGACTGGCGACCTGTCCTGGTTGTCCCCTGCTTTTCACCCCTAGATTGCCGTAGACGGGCACTGCCCTACCCTGACTGTGATGGATGAAGCAGGTGAAAATGGATGGTTTAATACATTAATTATCAAGTCTGTTTTCAAAAGAAAAACTTTTTCTTTACTTTTCCACTTGATCTGATTATTGCAATTTAAAGCATGCAAGGGTAAGGTGACACAACACCCCACATATCCAAACCTCGAAAATAAATCAGGCACTGTGTGACATATTACCCTGGGGCATGCCCCTAACTGTTATGATGTGCTTGGATGGTTCATTCCAAATGCAAAAATCAGTAGTGTAGGGAGTTTTTGACAACAACAACAAAAAAAAAACATTGCTCAACACACAATGCCTTACTATACTGATATGTTGACATACACATATAAAATTCTCTCAGACCTGTCTGTCTTTGCACCTATGCCTCAATTTTACCACATTGAAATGCATATTTATGCTTTTAAGTTTGCACCATGTTTTCAAACATAATAAATACAGATGTAAAAACTGCACTGATCATTTATTTTAGGTTTGATTGATTCTAGTCTAATTCTAATTGCTAGTATTAATTGATCACATGTGCACATTCCCCACCTAGTATTCTGCATGCTGGGATGCTTAGCAGTTGTCCTGCACGTATTATTAAAAGCAAACATGATAAATGGACTGTGGCTGCTATTTTGCTCATGTCACAGATTCAGTTCTTGCTAGTAGATCAGTGGACTGTCAATTTTACATCTACTTTTATGTACACAAACCTTAAGATAAGGGCCTTTGTTCACATTCTTGTACGATGTCTCAGTGACTTTAGTACTTTGGTCTATAAAAGTGTTAATGATCAACCAAAGACATAATTTCTTTAGCTATGACCTCTCTTTCCTCTACTCATTCAACAGATACAACTTAGCCAGTGACTCTGGTATGTAGCTCTATTATTGGTTTAGGTGTGTTTAAAGAATAAAATGTACAAAGTAAAGGTTTTGCCATTGTTCATTAAATCCACACCGGAAAGCGATTTCATTAGCTTCCTGGTGCAGAAATTGATCAAGAATGACGTGGATAACATTAAAATTCAACCTAGATAAAGTCTTATCAGATTTCCATCTTGTACCATGTCTTGTCTTTATGCATGTTTTACTTTCCCTCATGCACTGCAAATATTAAGGGCCCACACTATAAAAGCACACTGGCTTTCATCCATTAGCAGAAAGAGACAATTAGCTGCAGAGTGCCTTTGCCTTTTAAGAAAAAGCTGATACAACATTTTCCTTTCCAAATCTGCAGAACCAGGATACTCACATACACATCTAAGGAGTAAGTGTTAATGAAGGACAGGGAAGTAACGGCAACAAATATCACACTAATGATTTACTAACCATTTCTTTTGCCAGTTTCACCTCTGTTTCCTCCTATTCCTCATTGAAATTTCTCCCCCTTTTTTTCTAATTTCCTCCATGATTAGTTGCTCATTCTCCAGATGCCTCCTTTTTCTTCTTTCCTTATTACCCTTTAGCCTTGTTGTTTAGATTCTATTATCCTGTGCTACTTGACTGCCTCCCTCCATGAATCTTAGTGGTGCATAGTGTGTGTCTGTGAGTGTTCATATTTCTCTGTAAAAGTCGGGTGTGAGTGTGTAGTTATTACGACAGCTCCAGGTGATTAATGCTCTGGGCTGGGCAAGGTGAAGTGTCACTAAACTCATAGGTGTACAAACACACACCCACACACACAGGCACACTCATTCACCGTATGCAGGTGTCCTGTTTATGTCTTTTTCTGTGTTGTGGGAGGGGGATTTGTGTCTGGAAAGTTGTGTCTCACTAAGCAGACTGTTTGACATGGGGAACCGAAAGGAGGTGCAGCAAAACATAGGAAGTGATGTTTCTTTAGAACAAGTTTGGAGTTGTTATAAAGAGGAATTAGATATGAAACTACTACTATATTGCCTTGCAACCTTTTACCTTTAGTATGAAACAGCAAACGAATAATTTCACTTGACTTTTAAAAGTAATTGAAAAAGTGTGGAATAATTTTGGATTTGGCCCCCTTGTTGTGAATTCTTATATTTAATGAATAATTTAATTCATTTTAATTTCTACAGGTTATAGAACCAAATTGACCTATCCTGTAGTCCTAATTAACAAAAATAAAAAAATCCTATTCCTTCTAGTGCATGTTATATATTTCCATGTGTGACTTTCTGGGTGTCTGTAAATTGATCCACTTGTCCTGAATTCTCTGCTAAACTTAGACTGGCCTCTGTGCTCATGAGTGAGTGGACTTTACTTGGGTTCATTCAAATTATTCCCCCCTGGTTTGACCAGCCTGAACACCTGGTGCTTTATTCTTCTGCTGATCTTAAAGCACTTGGCCTCACTCTTCAAGTCAGTTTTGATCAGACTGGAAATGGCAACAGGAAGCTCCAATGTGAGTCACACCCACTAAACAGTCAGTTTAGGGTCACATGAGAATTGATGCAGAGAAATCAAGTTTCTACTGTGTGTCTTTGCAGATAATCAACATTTGTTATGTTAAGACACAGAGGTAGGAATCTTTCACTTGCCTTAGGAATCTTGTTCTTCAAGTTTCCATGAAAAGCTCCTTGAGAAAAAACATTCTCATTCTGCTCCTCTTTCCACAGAATTTTTTTTTTTTTTTTTTGCAACTCTGGTGTAGAAACATAATAAGTCACAATAAATGTTGGCAAGATTTAAGTTTCACTTTTGAAGATTTTGACTTGCAAGCAGTTAAAGTCCAAATTAGTGATAGTGTTTAAAACACTGTCATAGGTCAACATGTTTGGTGTGACAGTGGCTATTACAAATTTGCATAAAAACATAACAAATCGAAACATAACAATTAAGCATCATACTCTTATATAAACAATGACTATAGCTTGATTTTTCTCAGTATACTCATCCTCTGGCATTAGAATTTCAACATAAATTGTGAGGTATTTTTTAAAGTGTTAACTTCCAGTGAATGATTTGCATTGGTGTGACTTTTACATTCATTACTGGTCTTTATTGCACAATCTAAACAGCATTACTAAACCACCTAAGGGGTTTGCACTGTAGTGGAGCAAAGCCAGGCACATATGGAGCTAAATCCACATATAGAGCTAACACGAAACATGAAAAAAGTCATCTTTAGTTTTTATTTCTTCTCCCGAGCGATAGTTCCAGTGAAACTGAAAACTCTGAAAATAATATGCAGCATAAAATGAGAGGATGATTATAAGATTGTATCTTACATTTTAGCTCTATTTTATATATTATTAAAAGGTTTATGTTTTTACATTACAAGATTCGTTTTTCAATTTTTGATAAATTTTGTAAAGTTTGGTTTTTCAGTGTTTGATTTTACAATGTTGCCATTTTTTTATTTTTTATTTTTATTTTAGTGTAAGCTATCTCTGGTTTAGTAAGGAGAATGAAAAAGTTTATCACAGAGCACAGACAGTCACAGTTAAGGGCTTATTATGCTTGATGCACCACATTCCAAGTGGAAAATGAGCTGTCTGTCACAGCGTCTGCAGCATTTATACTCTGTGTGGCTTTCCTCCATGTCACCCCTGACTCTGCCGGGGTCAGGGGTGACATGTTCAGCACAAAGAGCAAGCTTTAAACACCACACTATAAGAGGAAGTAGAAAACACAGCCGTTTACCACTTTATCAAAGCCTCTTCCTGCTGTTCAACTGCGACAGTCATTTGTTTCCTGGAATTTTTACACAACTTGTTGATATTGATGATACTTATGAACTAAATCACAGGATGTTACTAGATGTTTAAATTTAAAAACGCTTGCCAGCAGGACCTGCTGCTCGCTTGCCATGTTTCCCGAGGGTAACCACCTTCATGGTTACAAACGTTCTTAAGGATAGGGCTTGCACATGGAGTCTGTGCAAACAGGTGTAATATGGCCACACTGACTTCACAGACATAAACAGCTTTAGATTGTTTGCATCTTTTAAGTATAACTCAACCCAAATAATATTTTTTTGCAACTAAAAAGTGCCCAAGAATGCAA
>NW_015150497.1:467914-474765 GCF_000732505.1 Cyprinodon variegatus | reverse complement strand
AGTATTTTATCCTGTCCTCCTCTGCCTTTGCAGCATCAGCCTCTGGCATCACTGAGTCAGTTCTTCAAGCTAATGGTCGTACTGATAAGGCTTCAGTCAACTGGGCTTTACAAAGCATCTGTTAATGAAGGGGAAATCCTCCAATTTAAAAGATCTTAATCTGGAATAGTTACTGGTGTCCCGGCACACTCTCCATGTTTTATTATGGCAAATCAAGCTAGCTGCTACTTTACCTCATTCTGACCATACACCTGCTTAACATCCAGTGCCTATCACAGCAATGAGCCCTGGCCCTCAAGGTTTCTTGGTAGTAATCACTCTGATGGCATTTTTGAAAATTTGTCTAAAGGATTATGCCTTTACAATGGGTTGAGTTACACTATAAGTACAGCTGATCAAGAATTTCCTTCTAAGGTCTTAAAACATTAGTTATTATGTGCACAGACTTTATGTTCTTGTATCTGACAATGACAAAAACTGAAATTTAGAATTGTTATAATAAACAAAAAACGTGTTTGAGACACCATTTATGTATAACAAACAAGCAGTATTTGGGGAGTTTAACTGTAAACTGACCATCTCTGCTCTATGGTTATCACCTGGATGTAGCTAAAATAAAAAAATATCTTTAAGATGTGTTATTTTTAGATAGATATATGAAGCATTTTTTTTATATTAAAAACTACCTGTAAAAAGGGGACAAAAGATTAGATCTTCCATAAGCTGTCTGTTATGTGAAACCCATCACTGACTCAGCTCTTTACATTATGATCATTTTATACCTTAAATGTTCAAAGGTCAGAGTTCTTTGACATCCAGCAAATGATTACACTAGAAATATACAGGTACTGTATAGTAAAGATGTAAAAAAAACAGGTAATGCCTCACAAACTTTAAAAGGGGTATTGATCAGGACTACATCATAGTTTGCATAGCAAAACTCTTTTTGAATAGTATTTAGATTGGTCATCTCTATTTTATGACTTACATGGGACTTTTTGTTGTTTCTCCCAGTAATTCAACATCCTTGCCAGCCTTGCATAGATGCCAGCTTTTTGCAGTCACATTTGTGCAGTAAACAGATTCTCGCACATGCTGTTGATAACTACAGCTAATTGAGAGTGTCTAAAGGTATCTTGGCTTTTCTTTGTTTAATTCAATGACCTTGTTTCTTTGTTTCTTGGTCTTTTTGAAACTCTTTCTAAAGTTCTAGTGTGGAATACTAACTTCAGAATCAAAGTCTTCCTTAAAGACCAACAGCAGCCACACGATTTAAAAAATAACTTTTCCTTATCTTTCATTTGTGGGCACCCTGCAAAGCTTCCAGTTGCTAACAAGAACATGATGACTGAGGAAGGATGCACTCACCCAAAACCAACTCAAGTGTTATTTTGATAAATTGTATCAGTAACAACAGTAACTGCATTGCTTGGCGTTTAGTCAGGTCCATCTTTGTGCACTTCCAGTTCTCCACAATGACACCTGCTTGTGACAAGAACATTCATATCCCCTGCAGGGTTTCACCAAATTCTTCTTTAGCTTCCTTAGGCAACTATGGGTCTCCAAACCATGGGACAAATATGCTTGCTTGCAGCATTACTCAATAGAAAAGAAGTTAGTGAGGAAGTGAGAATGTCAGACTCATCACTATGATGGCTGCTGTGATTCTCAACTCTAAACCTTAACCTCCGGCTCTCAGCTGTACTGAGCTGTCCACAGCTGTATGTATTATTAATGACTGCCAAATTCCAAATTCCCCACATGAAAGGCTGGCTTTGTGGGTTGGATGAAAGACCCTGTGTCCACTCCCTCTTTGTCCCCGCTGTTTCTCTGTTTTCTGCTCTCAGCCTTCCACTCGTTTTCTAGGTTTTTTTTTTCAGCGAAGTCTAGTTTTCTGTATCACTAGGTCAATAACTAAATCAGTTTATCTTGATAGTATTATGACTTTCAATCCTCCTGAACAATGCTGCCTTACTACTTCAATATTTGTTTTTTACTCCATAGTTTTCTAGTCAGCATGGCAATAAAACAGCACATAAAAATAGATAAAGCCCTTTCTTAATGATATTCCATAATGCTCCATTATTTGTAATTAAAATACATATGCAAGGCATTTTACTGCTCTTGCACCTCACTGTGGAGCCAATGTTGGGCTGTGATCAACATGTAAAGCTATGCAAGAAATGCCAACATTGGTAGGGTGTATGTCTGCTGCCCTCCACTGGACAAAGAGCAAAAATGCAATTATCTAATGCTGTGCTGTGGTTTGTTAAATTCTTTGAAGTATTTTAGGATCACAGCTCCATTATAAAATTACAACAAAAAGGATATTAATATCAAATAAATATATACTGAACTGAATTTTCAATTAAATGCAATTCCAATTCAAAACACGTCATCTCAAGGGATCTTGCATAGTCAACACTAACACTATCATACAGCTTAGGTAAGGCTTTTTTCTATCAAACCCAGCATAAGAGATAAAACTCCATCAGAACCAACAAACTGACCACCACAGACACCAAACAACTCAAACTGAATGTCACTACAGCGCTCTCCAAAGCAAAGGCTCCCCCTTCAAACCTGACCATTCCAGAAAGCAAAAATTTGACAGCACTCCAAAGAGATGAGGATGTCATCATACTACCATCGGACAGAGGAAGATGCACAGTTGTACTTAACACAGCCGACTACCACACCAAAGTTGTAACCCTCCTTAGTGACACAACCACATACTGATCACGGAAAACATATCCCACCAGCAGCTGCAAGGAGGAAAAAAATATTTAAATTTGGACTTATTTTATGCAAATGTCAAGGACAAATACATCTCCATTGTAAGATCTCCTCTTGGGAAATCTGATGACGACCTTAATTTTACTGTTTAGAGTATAATCTCCTTTATAAGAGACAACCTTCATCAAAAGGAGCTGTAAAATATGCCTGCAGTAAGCTAAGGAACCCTGGCAAGGTGTTGTTCTAAGGCTAGAGATTGGAATGCATAGCCACATTAAGAGGACACCAAGTCAGTGACATGGACTACATACATTTCTGTCAATAACACATTCCCCACCAAATTGAAATACTTCCTCATCAATGAACCCTGGATCACCAGTGATCTGAAAGAAGTTCTAAAAAAGAAAAACAGTCCTCAGGAAGGGAGACAGAGATGATTAAGTTGCATACAGAAGCAACTTCATTTCAAGATAAGACAAAGCAAGAAGGCATACAGGAAAAGGCTGGAAAAATATCCGAGATGTGTGGTCAGGGATGAAGAAGAGGCCAGAAGGGAGATCAGGCAGATGGAAGGCTGAAAAGAGCCGATGAACTGAAGACATTCTTCAACAGGTTCAGTTCAGGAACAAGCTCACTACCATTAGTATTACCATCATCCCACCCTCCTTTGACTGAAAGCTTTTCTGTCACACTTTAAAAGTCCATCTTCCAGCTCTGACATGAACCCTCCTGCTTCTCACTCTAGAACACTAAGATGGATCAAAAACTACCTGAATAGCAGATCACTTTTGAGACTGAAGGGACAGCTGCCTAATCCAGTACTCATCAGTGCAAGAACACCACAGGGGACAGTACTTCCACCATTCCTTAGTTTTAACACCTCTGACTTCCTGAACAAGGAAAAGAGCTGTTATCAGCGGGAACATTCAATTCTGATGTTGTTGAATTCATCAGGGATGGACAAGTAACTAAGTACAGAGAGCTGATGAAATGCTTTGTGACATACCGGAGTGTCAACAAAACAAGGGAGATGATTGTAGATTTGAGAAAAACAGGAACAAGTTAGATTCTATCAATGTTACTGGAGAGAAGTAGAGGTAGTGCAGGAGTATAAATACCTTAGTGTTCATCTGGACAACAAATTAGACTGGAGACGCAACTGTGAGGTCATCTACAAGAAGGACAGTGCGGACCTTACTTCTTAAGGAAACAAAAAGCTTGGTTTAGTTTGGTGTCTACTTATTTAGGTTATTAATTATAACATTAATAATTTTACTATATATGCTCGTCATTATATATATTTTTTTTATTTCTAACCTTATAAATAAAATTTTTCTTGCTTCCAGAAAAGCTTAGCTAAAGAAGTGAATCTGTAGGCATGACTTTACTAAATACTTAAATATGTATAGTTAATTACTACAATATTCAATATCCCTTATTGAGTGAAAAAGTATTTTTGAGTGGTGCAGCAGGTGGCACTGCTGCCTTGTAACAAGTAGGTTCCAGGTTCGATTCCCGGCCCGGGATCTTTCTGCTAACCTGACTCCGTCACCTTCCGTAGAAGTAATTTTGGGAAGGGGCGAAAATACTGGTTAGCTGATTGGCCTATGTTGGTGATAGACGGGCCAAATAAACCAATCAGATCAACGAAGCATATGACGTAACAGAGCGACGACGAAAAGGAGCCAATTGATAGATCAAACTCTTGCCGAAACCAGTCGGGAGAAGAGCAAAAACATCTTTTCCTCTGAGAAAAGCCTCCAGAGCAGTGTTTTGCTCTTCTTTCAGTGAAGAAATACAGTGCAATTCCGATAAAACTTGATCGATAGCCACGCTAACGCTAGTTTCATCGGCTGAAGCTGCCATGTTCTTTAGACTGAACTGTCGCGCTTCTCGTTGCGTCACACCTCAACCCGCCTCAAAGCCAACGCTGATTGGACGTTCGTTTGGTAAACGGCTCAAAATTTTCTTCAACGGAGAGTCTCCAGACTGATTAGCGAGTGAAATCTTGAAAGCTCGCGAGATCAGGATGGTCTCACGAGGATATCGTTCTGCATGGAGTTTACATGTTCTCCCTGAGCATGAGTGGGTTCATGACTATTAGGTTGATTGGCTTCTTTATATTCTCCTTAGGCGTGAGTGTGTGGGTGAATGGTTATTTGTCCTGATTGTCTCTGTGTTGCTCTGGGATGTACTGGCCACCTGTCCAGGGTGTACCCCGCCTCTCGCCCATAGACAACTGGAGATAGGCAGCAGCACCCTTTGTGACCCCAGTGGGAATGAAGCATGATGGAAAGTGGATGGATGGAATGGATAATTTGAACTGAATTAAATCAAATTAATGTGTGCATGCACTTTTGCTTGTCCTGTTTGTTTGTGTTGCCTGTGTTAACTCTCAACCTTTTCAGGGTTTACCTTACCGCCTTTTACCAAATGAACTGTCATAAGAAATGTGCTATAGCAAAAAATATGAGTGGTGATGCATATTAACGAAGTAAAGTAATTAATTAAGACTAATGAAGATGTAAACAGCACAGTTCCAAAAAGTGTATTTTTACTCTTTCTTTTTGCTCTTAGATAACCGTAAAGTTACATTTTAAATGTCTCTGTGGGACGCAAACATTAGGAGGGACCTTTCAGTCATTTATTATCTCAGGGATTGCAGTCATTTTAATTAGTCTACCATGAGTTTCACAGGAACAGACCGTGATAATAATGATATGAGATTAAAGAACAATTAGGATTAAGAGTTACAAACCTGTGATCTCTGGTTTAGGAAATAAGGGAAAGCAAATACATGTGGATTTAAAAAGTTTAGGTCATTTAAGCAAAGCTGGATAACCCCACTGAATGAACAAGTCGTCCCTGTTGATCAACATTGTTCTTTAACTCCATCACACCTGTGTTTTTTTTCTGTTCTTAATTCCAGGGCTCTAAACAAATATTCTTATGTAGGATTTCAACATTTAAAAATAAAAATGTATGTTTGGGTTAATTCTTACAAGAGGCTTTATATTTTCATTTTCTGCCCTGTGGAAACAACCAGACGACGTGACAGATCGAGCATGAAACAGCTGGTGATGCGGGTATGGATTCAAATTAAAAGAAAACATTTCCAAAGAAATGGTATACAGAAGTGATTTTACAAGCTGTTGTAGTAGATTTAAAAGGTAAACTGTCATGTTACATGGATGTCTAAAAAAAACAAAGGCAGACTAAGGTAAAGCTAAGAACTTTAGCATTGAAATAAAGAGAAGTTACAGAATGATCTTACACATGGAGAGAACAGAATATGAAGCAAAGGAAATGAAATGGGAATGGAACAGGGAGTAAAACAAAAGAATCCAACCATAAGCAAAGTCTACAATATCATTTCGATACAGGGGTATAGTTAGAGAAATTACAAAGAAACTAGAGAAACAATCAAATCGTGTGAAGCAGCTGAGGAAGAATGAAGACAGGGAAGTGAAAGGATAGTAGTTAAAAAGAAATTAGCTTAGCTGAGAAACAAAGAAACTATGAACCAGGAAGGAAGGATATACAGGGACTTAATATAAATAATACTAAATGTACACAGAACAGAACACAACAATGCAGTAAGAAACTGAACTGAGGGGCAGGAACTAAAAGGGCCAGGCTTGATCTATATGAAGGAAATTCTACAAAAAACACAAAATCAAACAACATTGAGTTTGTGGCAAAAACAAAATCATTTTTAAAACGGAACTGTAATAAAAATAATAAATTTCTATTCAATAGAACTCCTTTGAAATTAAAGAACAACCTCTCAAATAAATTTAATCTTGCTTCATAAGTTAAGATACGATAAAATAAAAAATTGAATCAAAATTGACAATTTTGATTCCAATAACATGAACGATGAAGAAAATAAAACTTTTAATGGTTAAGAAACAATGGGTAACTTTAATTCCTTAGTCAAATTGCTGTAGCACCAAGCAATTCATTCTCTTAGGAGTGCCAGATTCAGCTTTGCAGTTGTAAGTCTATATATAATGTGCAATTACTATTTAAGTCCCCCTCGCAATAACCTGTTTCTTTATATTTGACACCCATTGCAATAGCTATATACACTCACCGGCCACTTTATTAGGTAC
>NW_015150497.1:444707-466557 GCF_000732505.1 Cyprinodon variegatus | reverse complement strand
AATGTATGAATATAATATACAAGTTTCACTTTTTAAATGGAATTACTGAAATCAATCTACTTTTTCATGATATTCTAATTTTATGACCAGTACCTGTATATATATATATATATATATATCCAAGTAAATACCCTGTGCAATAACCCTGTATAATAATCCTACTATAAAAAGAAAAAGACTTCAGCTATCATTTATATACTGTATATATGCCAACTTTTTCTTCCTTTGGCATCTTCTTCTTCTCTTTTGGGCTATTTGAGCTGATGTAACGAGTAGATTTCTCCTCTGTGAGATCAATAAAGTCAATCAATCAAGTAAATGCTTGAAAAAAAAATCTAATTTTTTTCAAAATAAAGCTTATCGGAGCAAATTACTTTAAAAAGCTCAACAAGCTGATAAAGAAGGACATTTCGATTCTAGGGGCTCCTCTAGGACCTCTGGAGATGATTTCACAAAGAGGAAATCTTCATAAAGTGAGGCACATTGTCAACAACAGTGAGAATCCTCTTCAGAAGATTGTGAAACACCAACAGTGTCTCCAGATGTGAAGCAAGACAGAATGATACAGATGGTCCTTCCTGCCTATAACTATAAACTGGTTAAACAGCAAAAAACAAACAGCAAGAAATATGAGATACTTCAGCCTTTAATTTCCTTTTGGGATTAATAATCTATTTTTGAATTTAATTAATACGTTTTTGTTTTGATCTTTGTATTTATCTACTTAAACTACTCTTTTGTTGAGTCTGGTCTGCTAGTCGGTCTTTATAATGGATCATTTTACCTCTAAATTGTTTCTAAAAGTAACTCTTCATTTGGTGATTAAATTACCCACATCTCTTTTTACTTATGCTGTAACTTTTAAAGGCAGGTGGTTGTAATTCATTTTTTTTTCTTTGTATTGAAAATAAGAGCTCTGAATGTTTGTTCTGTCTTTTTCACCAGCATATAGTGCTTTATATTGATCCATCCTTAAAAATCCTGGTTTACTGTTGTTTATAGATGCAATATCACAAAACATTATGAATGCTGGAATGCAAGAAACTTGAATCTTTGCTTTGCATATGAGAAGTAACAAAGTATGAGTAAAAAAAGTATTTTTGTTCTTGGTAAGATATTATTAACAGTGGTTCATTTATTTATTTTTTTCATAATCTTAACCAGATTGTGTTTCTCTTGTTTAAACAGGGGTTACAATAAATCTAGGGTCTCCTTACCATGGTAACTGTGTGAAACGGAGCACATCCCCATTATCTTACTCTTTGATAGTTAGTTGCTGAGTACTCACCTGGGGGGTTACATGCCCTCAGCTGATAAGCTGACCAATGTCTATCGGCTGCTTGTGAAAACAGATTCTTCTTTTCTGATGGATAGGCTGCTCCTCGGATTCAGTGGGATAATTCTCCCAGATGTGAAAATCCACATCACAAGGCTGTAGCTCACATTACCCACCACTCCCCATGGGGGCAGAGTGCTGATTGTCTTTAGATAGGCTATGCCTTTTTTTAATGGGATTTGGGGAGGGGCTAGCTTCGGGGCACTTGGAAAGTCCAATGACAACTCAGCCCACGTGTTTCATCTTCTGCCATCCCCCCAATCCAAAGAAATAACAAAAAATGCCCCGGATTCCTGTTTGGCAACTCCACATGCTTTCTACCTGTGCGCTGGTGACATTCAGCTCAGACCATCACAATGACACACTGTGACTCAGTAATTATGTCTGCATTCATGTTGCTTATCAACACTGCATGACTGCATAATGTATCACCAGTGATGACTTGTGCTTAAATTGAGCAAGCCAGATTTGAAGAGTTTTATCCAGCCATTGCACGAGGAGATGGAGACAAGCCAGTTTGTTAATCATAACATTTCTGTTTTTAGGCTCTGATTGGACACAGTAGTTGTTCTCAAATAAAGGCTTTATTACCATGTGCACTCAGAACAAGCAGCAACTGAATGTCCTGTGTAATTAGTTAGTCTAAAGTCATTGCATTTGCTTACATACTAAACCTGAGCAACTACTAAATCCTATAAAGGAAAACATTTCTATTGATAAAATTGTTCAAAATTGTTTCCCTTGAAAACATAAATGAACAAGGAAACGATGAACAATCTGATACTGGGTTGCAGTTCAAGGAAAAACATATTTGGAAGAAAGCTTTGCGTCAGATGTGGAGATTGTCAGGAATGTTTCCACTTGTCTGTTTTGTCTCATTTGTTCCTGTTACGTCTTGTTTTCTTATATTCGTTCTTTTATGTTACTAAAAACACCACACTTGAGGTTTGCTTAACATTTACTTAACATTTATATGAAAAATAACCTTGGTCAATAACCAACTTATGGTCTAAGTCACACTCAATGGATAATCAATTAGACAGATTTTATCCATGGAAAACTTTTCATATTCAATAATGTAGAAAACGGGTTATAACAGAAGAATAAGCAATTTAGAGTCACGCAAGAAAATGTTTATCTATTTTGAGTTAATAGGAATAAAAACCACAAAATCTATGACTGAGGAAGAACAAACAATATTCTATACGTAGACACCATTAAAAACATACAATAGAACAAAATAGACCAGTAGTCCTGCTCTTACTTGATCTCTCATAGCCTGAGTGAACAAACCTACCTTAACACGCTGTCAAACATTTGATTTCCTCGTAAAATGTGTTTTACATCTTACTAATTCCTCTCACTGGCTCTTATCACTTCCCTAATGCTAAAAGCAAACTGTCTGCCTCAGTCAATAACACCATGCATATGGGAGAGCATTGTCAGGATGCCCTGATAGCACTTACAGTCTAACTCTGTGAGCCTAACTCAGTCTAGGTTAGGCTAGACTAGCCTAATAATCTAGCTGCCGCCTTTTCTCACACTGTTGCCATCAGTAATTGTGCTGCTAAGTTTAGATTTTGACCTTTCAGTCCATTCCAGCAATTTTTTTTAGGGAAAACAAATGCCTAATGATAAATCTTGAGCCTTTTTTTGTGTGATTTTGGAGATTTTGGTGACAAGCTAAAAGCATCAAACTGGTAAGTGTTTTCAGCAAGCAGCAAGGACTGCTGCGAGCCCCTCTCTCTTCCACTGCACTGGCAAGCAGTCAGCTTCAGCAGCAAACTGTTCCTGTAGTCAGAGAGAGAGAGAAGAACGACTCATCTCTGTTTCCCCATTTAAAATGAGTCACACATGAGCAAAGCTTCAGCTGACCATGGATTATAATCAGGGATTTAAATATGATATTTTCTTATTTGAAACTGTTCAAAAATGGATTGTGAATGTATTTAATTCCAACCTAACAAAATATATTTACGACGTTTTGGATTTAATAAATTATTATTGCATACTTTAAATTATTTTACAGATCAACTTAAGTTTTAAAAATATTTAGTAATTCTGACCACTTTCTGTCCTGCAGATGTTGATATTCCTCTCTCCTACAGGCTAAATCAAAACATTATCAAATATGCACATTGGATGATGGTGTGATTTTGTGATTTTTTAACTACCGGTATTTGTAGGAAATTTAATAGCAACTTTCCTGGCTGAAAAGTTGGCAATAGTGTCAAAAGGACCAAATTTCCACTAAACCCTCACTGTTCATCCCCACATGTAGCCCTGTCCCTCTGGGTTTCTTTGGATAGACCACTTTGCAATTAACACAACTTTCAATATAATGATGGATTCACTTATCAGGAAAAAAAATAAAAAATAATAAGTTTGCCCCTAGCCAGACGTTATACTGTAGCCTGGTCAGCCAGACTCTAAAAGGATAAATGGAAACAGATTAGAACCAATCAGATAACTACAAAAAAAAAAAGTTTGTTTTTATCTAAAGAAAAGCCCTTAGAGCTGCCAGCTGTGAGGTTTTAAATATATATCCAGCTACTTAGGAACATAGTAAAGGGCATCATTGTGGTCACCATCTGACTGTTGTTGTTGCAGAAAAACACTGCTGCTATAGCTAATTCTAGCACTAAGAGTGTTAAGTCCAGCACTGTGACTGGCCTGGTATTTCAGCTGATCAGGCTGCAAACTATCAAACTTTGATTACCAGAACATTTCTCTTTGTAGCTTAACTTTAGAATACTATGAAAACGGAGAAAACATGAGATTATCTTTTTTTCTAAATGGTTTCTTTAAAATGAATGCTGTCATTTATAATTCCCATAACATCAGATTGTCTAATAAAATACTTTTTTCTGTAAAAAATGATTAAAAAAAATTAAATATGTCCCAAGTTTTGATGAGGTCATAATATCAAAAGGTTCAATTCTGGACAAAATGCCAATTTTTTGACTGACATCAAAAACAATTTACTCTGTGGTTCCCCCACCTTTTATGAACAGTTTAGACAGGTGTCTCTGATTTTACAAAACAATGATACACTTATAGGTATTGAGACAGGTTCACACTTTTTTGTCTGCAGAGCTGCAAGTGGCTCTCTTCCATGCTATATCAGATGATTGACTATTTCCCTGTTTTATGTGTTGTGCTTTTTTCTGTGCCCTCATGAAAAAAAAAAAAAAAACTGGCCCCACCCTGGCCCCCTGATAAATTTGATATAGAACCACCACTGCTCCCCTTAGAGATCTTCAAACTTCAAATAGTTTTGATAAGGGGGGGAAACAAAAAAACAAAAAAAGAAAAACAAGACATTTGGATCAAATTTAAAAAAAAACACAACAGAACTAAACATCAGTAAAACCAACAAAAACAGAAATACAAAGTTTTATTTAAAACTCACGCTATAATGAAAATGTATAATTTGTTCCATACATGTAAAAACAATCTAAGGTCACTGGTACATAGTGGGAGAAAAAAAACCCAGCGAATCTGTTTTGTCATTATGCAACACACTGACTGTAGATCTCTTTATACCTTATATACAGGTAGACATTTCCAGTAAGCTCTGCTATCTATGACTTAAGCAATAGTAAGCTCAAGAAACAGTCATGTCGAAACTAAGGTGTGGCAGGTCTTCCAGTGGACTGGGGGCAGGAGCTGCGTTAACCGCGATAACAACCGCGCTGCACCTTTAAGTGAGAAAGACGCAATACGTATTTGGTGACGTAGGACGCAAAACGCGTAGGGCCGGAAGGGCTGAGCCAAGCTGGCATCAAGTTAGCGACAATGAGCAGAAGTCGAAATAGAAGTTTGGAAAACTAACTCCATGTAAAGTCCCAAACTTGTTTTTCTAAATGAGTGTAAGCTATATATAAAATCATTAAAGATTCTGTAAAGTCCTAAAGCAAAAAAGATAAATGATATCCTAAAACACTTCCCAAAGAAGTAAACAGTTAAAAGAAGACTGAATTCTCCCCTCATGTCATAATTTTATTTCATATATATATATATATATTTTTTTAATTTATTTTATAATTACTCTTATCATAATTTTCTATTTGATTATTTATTTGTTTATTGTATTTGATTGTTTATGTTAATATCCCTCTATAGCAAGTCTACGTTATAGGTATATTTCCTATTTGTATTAAGAGATGCTCCCGCTGGCTATATTTACTATGTATCCTGATTTGAAGGAACAAACTCTATGCAGCCATGTTTGTCTGTTACGGAAGAGGATTAGGGCCACTGAAAAAATTTTAAAAAGTTAACTGATTTTTAAATTTTATTTCTGTTTAATATGGGGGAAAAGTCAAAATACTGAGATTAAAGTCATAATTCTGAGAAATAAAAGTCATAATTCTGACTTTTTTCTCATATTAAACTGAAATAAAATCAAAATCAGTTAACTTTTTATTTTTTCAGTGGCCCTAATCCTTTGCCGTAGTCTGTAAATCTTGATATTTTTCAATAAAATAAAAATATAATATATTAATAAAAATAAAATAAACTAACTCCATGTAAAGGGGTTTTGTTGTGGTAATACAATGTTTGTTGGTGGAAAAAAAAAGTTTAACTTAAATAATCTTTAGATTTTAAAATTCGCGGATGCACTGTAATGCAACCCATTTATGACCGTATTAATGAAATAGTTCGGTGCCTTTATTTTGAAAGTCCTTAACCAGGAAGTTGAATTGTGCTGAGGGTGACTTGACGCTGCCAAAAGAGAGCAACCAACGCACGGTGCCTGCGTGAAGGAAAACGGGGGGAGCTCAGACAAGAACCGGCTGGGCTGTTGTCGGGGTCTAAGCATGCTACAATATAAATGCTGAGTCTGGAGCTACAATATCTACATTTACTTCCCGAACGGAGATAGCTGACGGCCACACCCCGGTTCTCTTTACCTCCCGGAGTTCGCAGAACAGCGCTGGCGGCGGTTTGAAAGCCAGCAGGGGCGGCTAGCGGCTTGAAGAACGGAGAGGAAGCAGGAGCAATGAGAGAGTACAAAGTGGTGGTTCTCGGCTCCGGCGGGGTCGGGAAATCCGCACTGACCGTCCAGTTCGTGACTGGCTCCTTTATAGAGAAATACGACCCCACGATAGAGGATTTCTACCGGAAGGAGATCGAGGTGGACTCGTCCCCGTCGGTGCTGGAGATCCTGGACACGGCAGGGACCGAGCAGTTCGCCTCCATGCGAGATCTGTACATCAAAAACGGCCAGGGTTTCATCCTGGTCTACAGTCTGGTCAACCAGCAGAGCTTCCAGGACATCAAACCCATGAGGGACCAGATCATCCGGGTTAAACGGTACCAGAGGGTACCGATGATCCTGGTGGGGAACAAAGTGGACCTGGAGGGAGAGAGGGAGGTGTCGTCCGGTGAGGGGAAAGCGCTGGCGGACGAGTGGAACTGCCCGTTCATAGAAACCTCAGCCAAAAATAAAACCTCGGTGGATGAACTGTTTGCAGAAATAGTCCGACAGATGAACTATGCCACAACACCAAATGGCGGCGATGGGTGCTGCTCGGCTTGTGCGATTCTTTAAGGAGAAAAAAAAGACAATCATAAAGTTTTATTCTCTACTCGGTTTTAAGTTTGCAATGGTGAGTAAAAAAAAAGAATAAATAAGTCACAGTAACCCATAGACAGCTGTTGCACAGGACTAGCATGTGATTAGAAATGTTTCTGAATTGCTCAATCTCTGAAGTTGGCTTTTTTCTATTATGGAAAAAGAAAAGAAAAACAAACTTGTTAACCATGGAGTTTGCTGATTTGGATCCAGAGGAAAATAAAAGAACTGTAAGATTATCTCCATTAATCCATTAAAATTCCCTCCCAGGCTTTATTAGATCCTTTATTAGTAAATCGTGAAAATGGCATTAAATTATATCCTTTCGATTGGCGTCCATAAAGAATGAAAATGGTGAAAGTTCCTGTTTTTTTGTGTGTTTTTTTTTACTAATTGACTTTTAGATTTATTTACTTTTGGAGAATATGTTTATCTCTAAAAGTTGCAAAACAGATTAATCACTTAGGATATTGACTCTCCGCTCACCTGCAGAAACTAGTTATGGCATTTTAAAGCAATTTTTACCCTAATGAGGGTATTGACAGACATTTTATCTCACAGTGTTACAAAATAATAATAGAGTACCATGTTTTTATGAATTCACCCAGAAATTAAAGCCAGAAAGTGTAACAAGATCATATTGGTTTAATACAGACTAAAAAGAAACAATTATTCCTGCTGCTGAAGAAATTAAAATGCATAGTAGTATTATTTTTAATGTTGCTTGAACCTACTGCCAATCTGTTTATAGATATAAAAGAGGTACTTTAGTACAAGCTGCAATATAAAAAGTATTGTCGGTTTTGCAATTTAAAAGCTAACATTTCGAGGATAAATTAGCTTCCTTGTTGCACATTAATTACTGCGAAAAGTGCTTCTTAAATAATTTACTTCATATGTTGACATAAACAGTGTTACAATTAAAAGAAAAATGTTCCCCCAATTTTTTCCATGGTTTTCATGAATATCAGAGATTTTGTTTACTTAGTTCCTTACACATCCATAAGGGTAAATATTTTAGAACATATCTGTGTTGAATACACAAAAAAAGAGAGATATCTCAATCCAAACAAAAGTAATTTTTTTTTATTATTTTTAACTTAAAGATATTTTTTAACTTTTAGTTATGTGGATCTTTGCGGGCTGACTAAGCATGTGCTCACAATTTCTTGTTTTGTTGGATTACAATTGCGTTAAAGCATGTGAGCTAACTGACCATTTGTTACATTTTTAGTTCTTATTCTTTTAGAAGTTCTACTTGGCATCAGGTTAATCAGACCAGGTTTTGTTGGACCAAAACTTAAACAACAACCTGAGACATTTAGCAAACAAGAATGACAAAATACATTTTTAAGATACCCTATATTATGGGTATCTTAAAAAATATCAATACAAATTGTTTAATAAATGTCTGTTTATTAGATTTGACTTATTGAATATAAAATACCTACAGAGAGTTTATCCAAGGTGGGTTTAAAACTGCAACCTTTAAAAGGAGTGATGAGTCACAATCCTTTAGTCGTTATGTCATGACTGGTTTCAACATTAGCTGTCTTTAAGCCTGCTAACTGGAAGTGGGCAGCTACATGTGGGTGAGCCTAAGTTTGAGCACTATAACTTTGGTTTATCCGAATGCCAGAAACCAGATTATGTCTGTTGCCAGGTTATTGTAACTACTGACTGATAAGCCCCATTTACACTGTCCTTTTGAAACCGAGATAACTGTTGAGTGTTAAGGCTGATTTATACGCAGAACATAAGGGCTCTGATTGGTCAAATCTACATCCACTCTACTCTATGCGTATTTTCTGTTTGGTACCTCACAGGCTTGTTTTGCTTGTATGACCGCTATTGTGAAAACCAGTCATGAAGTTGGACCAGCTAGAAGAGTGAGGTGCGTGATAACGATGGGACCCTTTTTCCACCTGATCGCGCTCTTTTTCGCCCTCATGTCCCTCCATTGTCACACAAACTTGCCCCTTGTGTTTTTCCACTTCCTCAACGCATCCGGCCGTATCTAGACCCACATTTAGTTCGTGATTGGTTTGTGTCATCGAATAACACAGCGCAGACCACGCTTCAAAATTGGGCATAAATCAAAAATATCTGAGACAAGCTCACTGCGACACGCTGCTGCGGAAGTTTATCCAGCCCTTAAATGCAATGCAACTGAACTGGATCGTGCCAGACGCAACAAAACTGCACTAAATCTAGTTCTAGTTCAGCAGTAGGGCTCGGCACGGTTGAGTTGTGGCTCGGTTCTCTGATGACAGAGTGCGCGAGCAGACCGCGTCATCTCCTATTTACAGTCAGCTGACTCATTCGGCGTGTCCAGCTTTGTAATTCACCGATCTCTTCACCTGTTCAGAGCATGAACTTTTAACCTATTAACAATAAATTACATCAAAAGAGTGTGGTGTGATCTGGGATGATGCTGAGACCTAGGCTATCATTGAAATTTGGGCAGAGGACGCTATCCAGACACACAAGTTACAGAATGTTATGGACGCCGCCATTTATTTTGTTTTTTTTTGCGTAATTTCTGCCTTGAGAGCAGTAGTATCGTGGACCGCCAATAGGAGGCGAGGAACCGTGCTAGCATGATGTGGAAATCGTCGTAGCTCGGCACGGTTAAATGATCCAAGCTCAGTGTGAACTCAGCACAGATCGGTTTCAGAGGGGTAGTGTAAATGGTGTAATAGTTTGACATCAGTAACCAAATGCCAATGTACCTCTAACTGTAAAACCTAACATGGTGTACCTGTAGACTATTGTTTTACAAAGCAGATTGGAGAAGTTTCAAACTAATTTGCAGAACTGCAAGAGAATAAATTTACTGACCTTATTAGGTTTACAAACCTGTTGAATTTGTTGAACAGAAAGTAGGGAGTTGCCCAGCCACTTAAAGTTTATTTTCATGAATAAGGTTTTGGACCACATCCCAGAATGAACCTAGAGAGCAAAGTACTTTGTGGATATTTCATATAAAGTTGTAAATTAATAAATGTTTGTTTGTCTTTTGTCTGTGGCAGTGTGTTGCAGCGAGTCTGTACTGTTGAGCTCTTCTTCGTGTCTCACCCTGGCCTTGGAGGAAAATGAAGGGAGGAATGCTGCAGGGGGACGGGAGGAGGAGGGGAGCAACTGAGACAGAGGGAAGGGTTCCACTCTTCAGGAATTCTGCTGGGTCGAGTATCTGCACAATCAAGCGTCCACCGCCGATGTCAACGCAGAGTTGGATCAGGAGTTTCAGAAAACCCAACAGCTCCTTTCCCACCGGAACTAAACTCCAATGGAAAAGATAGAGAGATTAACACTTTAGAGGAACTCACAAATGGATATTTCTGCAAGAGAAGAAGATAGGGATATAGAATATATTTTGTTAACTAACTGCACAGTTGAAGAGGACAAAAGATTTTGGCACCCTTAACCACTTTGGAGAAATGTTCCACAACACTCCTAAAATCCTATTTTATCTTCCTTTTCAAATTCCGAAGAAAAACCACGTATGTGGTGGTGATAGATGACGAGTGCCACTTTTTCTGTTTCTCTTCACCCTAGCTAAAGCGCTATGAAGACGCTGACCTGATAGCCCTTTGTGTCGAGTGCCTTTCCGAAACAAATCAGCTGTTTTTGTGCCAACCTACACGTATCACCAAAACGACCCTTCAACATGGCCATTCACAAGCTTGTGAACTCTTCTTCGGGATAATCTTGTAAAATGGTTGAGGCTGAAAACTTGACTAACTAAAATAGGTTTATTTTTATTGTTGGTGAAAAAGGTGGAATTTTGTTTGTAATATGTTGGCCTTTTTTTTTTTAAGTCTATTTGCATACTTCAGCGTCTGCTTGGTCTGGTCAGATCTATTTCTGTTGAAATGCACAGGTACTGAAACCGACCTCGGTGTGAGAACAATAAAAAATGTTTACGTCAGACCAGTTTATTCAAAGGAATCCACTTTGTTCTGTTGGTTTTTGTTTTGTTTTTAAACCGGAAATGTGATGATGTACCGTTGACGGATCTATACTGATTGTAAGTTTAATTTCAGAGCAGCCACACAACAGTGGGCTGTTTTAAAGACAATTCTTTTAATACAATTTGCATTTTTTAAAAATGAACCCAGGCTCTGTTTTTCATTCCATTTCTTGTTATCCTGGGATTAGTATTAGTGCTGAAACTTCAGTTAAATTTGCACAAAAAAAACACAAAAAGTATCTGGTTACGATAATCCCAGGATATAGCATCTTTAGTTCTTGTATTTTAAATTAAGCTCACTTTGCTTAAAAGCCACAGAGTTATATTAATATCAACATTTAGAAGAAATAAGGTCAGGTAAACCTGCCATGTCTGTTTTAGTTGCATTTTATCTCCACAGACTTCAAGCCTTCAAACAAACCGTGACTTTGTAGCTTTCAGATAAACATCAAAGTCATTTTGTTGGTAACTGAAAAATCTAATTTTCTCAGTTTTCCCTCTCATGCTGCTGAGCCACGCTGTCATTTCCGCCACAATAACAAAACCCTCCTTGTGGCCTTACGCTGAAACCCATGTGACGTAGAATGTCGGCACGGGGTGTAGCTGTTCTGAATAGTTTGAAAAACAAGTTTAGCAACTTGGCCTGGTTTATTTTCAGAGTTCAAATGACATGGCTGCTTTACGTTTAGTTATTTTAAAGATGTTCCAGCTGAAGTTTCACATGTAGAAAGCCTTGTAAAGGTAACTTGAAATGTACAACAAGCTTGTTTATTTCTGTCTTGTTTGTACTCCTTAGCAGTGAGGTTATATCACTGTAACAACCCAGAGCTTCATCCCAGCAGCAGTAGAGGGATGCAGAGAGGTTGGTAGGAGCAAGGAGCCTAATATTCAGCTTCTGTTTACCTTCAAGCCTTACCTAAACCCTGCTGACTGGACCAACCGCGAAGTGGCTAAACGGAGTAAACAAACATCATAAGCTACCAAAGCAGTCGGGTCTTCCTGAGAGCAGATGTGTCTGCCTGTCAGTGTCCTGCTTTGGCTCAGATTGCTGCTTGGGTCTATGCATGCTTTGGGTATCTGTTGGCCACTGTGAGCAGTAGTATCATGTGTTCCATGTGACTGCAGTGCTTTGAGAGGGTTGCGGTGGTGTAGAGATGCACAGATAAGAATTGTGTGAGCCAAGTCTGTGCTTTATTCTTTTTTAGCTTTGGCCTATACTATTTGGACCAACTTTTATTCTGATTTCAGTTTAAAAGATGCTTTTGAAATATTTTTCTAACCTTCCTGCTGAGCGTTATTATTAATCAAAGAGTCATCATTTCAAGCTGCCTTTGGCATCATATTTCTTGCTAAGTGATGCAGTTAGCAATATCAAAATGATTTAGATTTTTGTTTAAGGAATAGAGACTCAATGTTTTCCAGAAAGCTTCCAGCATTTACAATTTTATGATGTAAAGCTTAAAAGTATAAAAAAATCACCTTTGATGTTCTTAGTTTAAGTTCTGATTTCTTCCAGAAGTGATGCAGACATGTCTCAACACGTCCCAGTCTCCTTACGTCTCGGTGCCTCATTAGATTTCATTTCTTAAAACGCCTCACAAACACTAGAAACACTTAAATGTGTTGTTCTTCCCTTCTGTTGCATAATTTTGGTGCTCTCATGTATGGTGCCTTCACGATTTAGAAAAAAACCCTATCTTTTTTTAACTATTGGAACTAATACTGGTCATCATTCAGGGCTGAACGAGTTAAATATTTAGCTGTTGTGTGATGTTTTTTTCTTCCCTTTAGGGAAAAAAACCTGTAGTCAGGGTGATCTGGTAGTGCTGGTGTTCCTATATTGTGCAAAAGAAAAGGAATTTTCTTTTGCAATTGCAACTGCTGAGTCACCCGGGATGTCCTGCTGAAAGTTGTCCAATTCTGCTAGACATCTGATTTCTTAGTCCATCTCCAGGATACTCACTCATCTTTTGTCATTGGCAATAATATCTAACAAAATAAATAATCAAATGTATTGCCAAATCTGTCAGAAGATGGGAACAGCGTCTGCATGTTCATACATGCAAACTGATTTCTTTCTCACTTCTTTAAGCCAAAAAGGCAGCCTTGTTGCCTAATGTTCGGTTTCCGTGCTGAGGAACTTTGTTTTTGTCTGTTGATAGAAGTTCGCTGATCACCCACATCTACTGAAAACAGTGTCTACTTTCCAGCTGTGTTATCTCTCTGAAGCCAAAACTAATAGTATGTTTCCTCCAAGGCCGCGATACGGGTGAGAAATGAACTGAAACCAAAGTCTGCCTTAAAAAATAATAAAGCTAGCGAGACTGGTGCGTGGATGAAAGGGGAGAGTTTTCTGCAGTTATATGCCCCAGTTACAGTGAATGTTAACCTCCCTCTCTCATCTACTCTGGCCGTTGCAAAGTTTTAGTATCTTGCTGTGGTATAAACATCTGATAGCACAAGAATGTACCCTTTGGAGAAAAGGGAGCCCTTTTTTCTGAGTTCCTGTTTCTTTTTATCTTTCTTTTTGTAAAGAGGAAAGTGGTAAAACTTTCACTTCCTGATCTCTTTGTTACACAACATTAAACGAAAGGTTTCTCTGGGTCGCATTTAATCCCTTTCGGACTCCTGAGTGACTTTATGCATTAGCAGTTTTTTTCAGCATCTATGGATTTTTTTTTATTTTTTTTTTTGCCTTGTTTGAAAGCAGAGAGGAAATCAGCAATGCTCAGGTTCACAAGTAGCCCAGCGTGTCTGTGGATGTTGGGTCATGGGAGATGGTCATGTGATAGTGGTTGCTATGGTTTGGGGGGGTTGGGTTGTGGTATTGGTGCTCATGGTGCCCTTGTGACCTATGGGGGATCAGATACTGCTGGAGTGGTGGCTGATTTCTTTGATCACTTTTGTTCTTCGTCCTCTCAGAATGTGATGTCAAGTTATCTAAAAGGAAGGATTAAAGAAATGCATTTAACAGTTAGGCCCATGCAACAAAAAAAATCAGAAAAAGGTTGAGAATTGAGTTTGAATAACGTTGCCACACTCCCAAGTGTTTTTGCAGTTGCTCTGACAGGAAGTGTAGCAACACAGACTGCAAGAGTGGGTGGTGTGTGTTTGCATTTTTTACATGGGACTTAATCACTATACAGGCTCCTTGCTGAATTACAGGTTTCTCTTTCCCTCTAAGCGTCACAGAGCTATTTCTGAAGCCCTCTTGTGTTCTACAGATTTGTTGCTTTTTTTCTTTCGGTTTTCTTGGCATATCTTCCTGTTGTGTGCTGCATTTTATCCAATAAGCAGGCCCTATGAAATCCATTTGATTCTGTTACTTTTGTTTTCGCTTTTCCGTCGGAGTACCACAGGGCCTCGTCTGTTCCCCTACTGCAGCATCTCACCAAAGACCTGTATACCTCCTTTTTTTTTTTTTTTTGGTCTATACCGGTGGCAGGATCCGTTTTTTTTTTTTCTACTGTCTTCTGCCACTGTCGTTTCCTGTTGCATTACCATAAACAACAAAAGGATATCCATTTGCGGCTGATCACACAGATGCACGCTGTGGTTAGACTGTAGTGTCTACATCTAAATAGAAGTGCAGTTTGGACCTTTGGAGCAGTTCAATGTCATTTCTTTGTTCAGATGCATGGAGCGAAGCCTTTATTCACTATATATATATAACAACTAGGTTCCTTTAGAGAAATGTTATGCAAGACTGAGCCTAAGAGGTTTTCTTCTGCAAGTTTAAACCTAAAGGGGTAGCTCATGATCGCTTTAAGTTGTTAATGTGTTACCTCCAGTCTATTGTTGACATCTTTATTTTGTTTAAATCCTTGGTAGTTGTTCCCAGAATATGACAGTGAGCTGAGGAGAGATAACCTGTAATCTCAAAAACATCCTAGCAGTTTATCAGAATGTTATTTTCTATACCCGTGAACCATCATTATGTTCGTATTAGGTGGTTGTGTAGGCTCTTCTGCTTTGCAGCGTAGACTTTGTTGCCCAGTTGGTCAGTATTAACCGTTTAACCCTGTTCTTAAATGGCTAGCCAGCCTTTAATAATAAAACACAACAGAAAAGTTTCCATTTTATAGTGGCTCTAAAAATATTAATTCAACTAATGATGATCATTTATTTTATACACAAAATTTCTTTCAGCACTAATCACAATGATTACTGAGACAAAATGGAACAATGTCCCCAACTGCCAAAAAACACAAAGAACTGGACATGCACTTCTACTTTGATATTGAACATTGATGTCCAGCAGTTTATTTTTGCAGGTGTCTTTTAAAAAAATACTAATCTCAGTTTGGTATTTATTATTGACCTATGATCCAGACATTGTTGGGTTGCTCATATTATTTCCACTTAATTCCACTTTATTATTATTTACACTTAAGGTAAAGTTAGAAATGTGCCCAACAGAAAAGATCTTTTTTGTGAGACAAGTGAGAACAAAATTAGTAAAAAATTTAATTCCAGCCATTTAAACCCGGAGAAGTATTAATTATTTTCAACAGATACATTTTGATCCTCTGTAATATCTAACCCAGTTTCTGCTGATACCCCCCGTTTCCCTCGCAAGGAATAAACCAGAGAAAAGAAAGGAGAGGACTTTCATTGTATAATTTTTTTTTCTTCCACAGTGGGGAAATTAAGGTGTATCAGTAGCACAAAGTTCATAACAGAAAAAAACATTACTGTGTAGTTATTAAAAATTACCTACTCTGTTTTAATGAAATGTGCAGCCCAGCATGGTGATTTCAAAGTATAACATGAGCATTTAAAAACAGCAACACACTACAAACAATAGAAAACCACAGTTAACAGCAGGGATTTAAACAGCTTATGGAGTATGCTTCGAGCAGCGATTGTTACATTGTCTAATAGGTGCTGGGATAATAATTCACAATAACATTCTTTAAGGCACCTAAGGTGCTGCAGTTTCACTGAAGGAGCTTTCAAACTCTGCAACATCTTAATGCAGAGGATGGAAGAACTGGTCCAACAGTGATGTCATTTCTGCAATAGCTCCCTCTGTCTCCCAGCTTACCTACACTGGGTTGAGGGAATTAGCTTCATATGGCTGATGTCACCACAGACTCCAATAAAGGTACTTGGAGCACCTATTGTAACTCTGTCTCCTCAGTAGAGCCCTCTTTGACTCCTCCTGTAAAGTGAATTGGTGTTACGACTCCCAACCAGTTTATTATCCAGGTAAACACCCAGGTATTTATAAAAGTCCACTTTCTCCATGTCCTTATGCTCCCTATTACTGAAGCATATACCTATAGCTTTGGTCTTTTTGTTTACATGAATACAGTATTTAGTAAATAGATTTTTCTTTCTCCTTTTTATAGTATTTCAACTGTGAATCAAACTTTTTATTCCCTTTATTAATGAATACGTGCTTCTATTAAAACAACAACAAAAAAAAAATGCATCATGAGGTTAGACTTTTGTTTTTCAAATGATTAAAGGACTTGGACTTGTAGTTAGCATCGATGTTTTGGAACAACTAATCCGGAATAACAAACACAATAAAGAAAACAACAAAAGGCAGGTAATATATTTGCTCATATAATTTTTAACAGAACTTCAGTAATTATGAACTGACTCTTACTTCCAACCTGTTTAGGAGTATCTACTGTCAGGAATTGGGATTAGCAGTGGCTGCTTCAGTCTGAGAGTTCATAACCAGGGAGTGGCTTTAATGCTTTGAGCTGAATGTGCCAAGATGGGAATGCCCCAGAATTCCTCCCATTCCTGCCATTCCTTCAACTGTAATGTCTGGACACGTCTTTAGCCTTTACTGCAAGAGAGGGTGAAGAAAATAAAGCTTTATGTGGTTTATACTGTATAGGATCACATGCTTCAGCCTTGTACTCTCACTTCATGTGTTGAATTATCTTTTTCTTATGCAGTAGTTCTCTCTGCTCTTCATCTTCTTTGTCCTTTGTTTCCCAACACAGGGAAAGGACAAGCAGCTTTGTAAAATGAATAAATACGAAGCAAAGCATTTGTCCAAAAAGCCCTATACAACATTTCATTGTGTCACAAGACTGATCCCTCTGGGTTCCAGTCAAAACATTCCACATACCCATTTTTAGATAATCATAGCACAGTTCGGTTTATACCACATCTCTCTGTGAGCAGGCAGTTAAGTCATAGCAGGCAGTCAGACAGAACTAGCTGCTTAGTCCTAGAAGCTTTTGTTCATTGGTATCAGTTGGGACCACTTGCCTAAAGTAGTAATCAGTTAATCAGTGTTTGTATCAATAAAGCATAACTAATGTATAACATTGACATATTCAAGTTGCAGAGCCTAAACGTGCTATAGTTGGGTTGGGCAGCTCCAGTTCCTGGGGGCCGGTATCCTGCAACATCCTTGGTCCTATAAAACCTGAATCAAGTGGCTGAGTTACCTCCTCACTATGCAATCAGTTCTTCCAGAGTCCTCTCAATCATCTAAGTACTTGATTCAAGTGTCTGGAACCAAAGGCGCATCTAAAAGTTGCAAGATCCCGGCCCACAGAAACTGGAATTGCCCACCGCTGTGCTACAGTGCCAGATCAGTGTTTTATTTAGTCAGCATGCCAAACGAGTTCCTGCTACAGAGTGTTTGAAAGCAGGAAGTTAGGAACTAATGCATTTAATCCACCTGTTAGCCAGATAGGTCTTATATTCACCTTCTGGAGTTTCATTCAGGTCTGACTCCATGTTCTGTTCGCTCCAATCCATCCAAAACCTCTCTTGTCAGATTATATTAAAGCTGATCCTGCATCTCAACAACTGAGACACTAGTCAACACTAGTTTTCTAACAGGAAAAATGATCAAACATGAGAAAAAAAAATACCTGCACATTACGTTGCAGGCTTTAGGAAGTTCCTTTGGCTGTTAATAATAAAAGGTTGTTTTGTTCTTTTTCTGCTATTTGACCTTAGCTCCAAATAGTTAAACAGGAGCAAACACAAGGGAACCAGAATAAGTAAAAGCTTTACTGTTTGTCTTTAGAATTCAGAAAATGTGTCATAGTTTGGTTGTCGTAGCTAAACAACACAATAAATTAATTCAACTGTTCTTCAATGTAGCAGATTCAATAATGATTGGTTCAAACAATCTGGGCCATGCACAAGTATTTTGTTTAAAATTTTATGTTTTTTTGTTCACCGCTTTTTTTCAGCAATCCAGTCTCAAATGTAGTTCCTCACCAAACAACATTTGTTTCCTCAACTGTCTTTGCCTATATCTCCAATATTCTGCTGATTATTTTTATGCGCTACTGTGCAAGAAATGTGTGCCTGCTGGAGAAATGTTTACCTATTCAATGCTACAGCTGTGTTTTATCTGATGGGCTTTGCGGGAAGTAATTCAAAGCATATAAATCTTACATAGACAGGGGATACTTTCAAGCCACATGTTATTATTGTTATTATTGTGCTGCAGCTGTTTGATTCTGTTGATGAAGATTGTAACTTAACCAGCAGCTGCTTGTCATTACAACGATAAGCCATCACCGTGCTTTCTAGGCTCCTAACAGCGATTTTAATTGGCAAAGTTTTAAAGAGATTTAGATCAATATTTGTTCAAGCTTTCTAACAAACGGTCTTAACTCAGAGATATAATTCACCCAGGAATGGGAGATTTGCTGAGTATGTGGCAGCAGATCATAGAAAGCTCTGTCAGAACAAAGTTGAGACCCAAAGATTGCAATACTGTAAATACCCTTATTGTGTTAAATTACAAATTTGAACCATCACACAGTTTAACAGTGCCTCAAAACTGTAATCAAATGCAATATGTTATTGCAGGTTTAAACACAAAGTGAACTACATACTCACATTTGATTGCACAAGTTTTTATTTTTTATAGCATAGCACTAACCTAATGTTTAGGCTATGTCTTTTGTCATGGAAGCTAAAAGATAATATTGTTACGTACTCCAGTTCTAGTGCTCAGTCTAAGAAAAGCCATGATGGGCATGCAACAGGTATAAAGTAGTTATTGTGATAGCCACATTAAGGAAACAAGTACCACTGGTTGATAAAAGGCTAAATGAGTGACAGAAAGTTGACTGACATGTTTGCATCTATAATCTAGACAGTATAGAGCAGCTGTTGTGACTTTCAAGGCTATTTACATTACAAATATAAAAATAGTTGGTTTGGTGAGTGTTTTTAATATTTCACTTCCCCACAAAAATTTCCATCCCAACATGAATAATTAATACATTTTTATACTTTTTTATTATTATTATTATCAGCTTTTTTTTAAACAAATTTCAGTACTGCTGAATACTTTGAGGGAAGCTGTGTCTTGCTCTGTTTTCTTCACCAGGAAAGGGGGACTGACATCAGTAAGGACATGAACCTTGCCCCCTCTGGTGAGAGAAATCTGTCTTCACTCATCATTTATTCCTGGTTCACCAGTTTTCAGGACTTTTACACAAACAGGGACAGATGTTTCTCACAAAAGTGACTTGCTAGTGGCTTTCAGCTTCATTCTCCTGGCCTTGTCTCCTTGTCGCATTTAGTCGATCTGGTGTAAATCTGGTCAAGGACAGAGGGTTGGTTGCATCCTTCTCCAGGGCTTGATGCTGGAGCATGACTGCCTCCTAACACCCTTCATTTGCCCTCCTGTAATTATGAACAACTTCAGCTTTTTAACATGTCAGGACATTCATGATGGTCAACTCTTATTTATACTAGATTTTGCACCTTCTTTCCTCCTTAATACCTGCTGGCTTTCTTTATTGTTTATTTTCTTCTTTCTTTTTCTGTAGATCAGCCTGCCTTTACTTTATACTTCTGTTTCCATATTGTTGCACTTTTTATTCACCCTATCAGTCCAAATATATCATCATACTCCTCTACTGAGGCAGGCTTATGCAACGGTGCTTTTATACTCCAAACAACCAGGGAGCCAAAAACAAACATTGTGGGAGAAGAACCTACTAGAGAAACTTCCATTTCCCTGTAAAGTGTGTTTATAAAGTCTTCAGGTTTATTCTTAAGGGCTGCACGGTGGAGTAAGTGGGTAGCACTGTTGCCTTGCAGCAAGAATGTTCAGGGTTCAATTCCTGCATGTTCTCCCGGTGCATGCGTGGGTTTTCTCCTAGTACTCTGGCATCCTCCCACTGTCCAAAAACATGATTGTTCGGTTAATTTGATTCTCTGAATTGTCCTTAGGTGTGAGTGCTTGTTCTTCGTTGTGTGTCTCTGTGTTGTCCTGCTACAGACTGACGATCTCTCCAGGGCGTACCCTGCCTCTTGCCCATAGACTGCCGGATATAGGCACCGGGCCCCCACGACTCTGACAAGGACTTAGCAGGAGAAAATGCATTGATGGAGGTTTATTTAGTGCTTTAAAATTAATGATTGTGATGAAACACAAGGTACTGCAGTAAAAATTCAATCACAGAAGAAAACATGTTTTAACTTTTGCCATAACTTTATTTTTTTTAGCAAGTATAGTTCCTTGTTTAGATTCCAAAATGCACTCTTTTTTTTCCATACTTCATGGTTATGACAGGAAGAATGCTCAGCTATGTCAGCATGCGGCACAGCTGACTGGTCACATACTTCACTGTGTTAAATTACACAGAAGCCGCACCCAGAAGTTTCTGTCTGAACATAACATACTGCTACAGGAAGTAAGTGGTGACAAAGCAGCAACCAGAATCATATGAGCACACCTTTTCAGCTCAATCACTGTTAAAATCTCTGGAACAAAACTGCTTGAGTCACCCAAGTTTCTTTTTCACCAAAACCAGTGAGATGTTTCTATGCTGACACAATCATTAGGAATGTGTGCAGTCAAAGAAAGGTTGTGCTTTTATCTTACAACAGTATGCATGATTATAAAGATATCCAGACAGCCCAACATTTGACCCTCTGAAATGTATAGTTTTCTCTGGTTTTCTGAGGTCAGGCTTTGGGGAAAATAGCTGATATTCTGCATCGAACAGTGGAAAAGGAAATATCCTGCGACACACCAATTCTCCAGTTTACTGACGCACATTACACTCAAACTGTGGACACCAACATGCTGCTTTACAATGAAAGGACAGGAAGTCATAATTTTGATGTGGAAAAAGTGGAAAACATATTGTTTATTGTTGCTTGTATTCATAAAAATGGCCTGTGGAGATTTTTGGTAAACATCCCCCAATTGTTTACTGCACTACTTTAGAAATCACATTATTTGTTATACTTTAAGGCTTTAGAGTAAACAAAAAGAGTTACTTCATCATGCAAATTTCCTATGAATCTAAAGAAAAATAGGATTTTTCATTTAAACTATTTTTTTTGGCATATAAGAAAACAAACAAAACCATCATGTTTATAAATGTAAAATCTGCTAATCAACTACAGAACAAAAGCAAAAGTGTCCAGTGACGATATTTGCTGACACTGCTAAAAGAGGGAGAGTGACACTACAGCCAACAAATATGACTCACCGGTTACGCCACTTCTGTCATGAGGAAAGAGACAGCAAAATATAAAAAAGAGCCTTTGAAAGCATACCCAAAATGTTTGACCAACTCATACAGTTCCGAAGCTGTGCTACCAAATATGAACATTTCTGTAAATTTAAAAGATTGAAGAAAACATAAAAAAAAAAAATAATAATAATAATCGTATGAATTGGGAACTTATTAATGAATAACTACATGAAATGACAACAAAGTAATCTTTGAAGCAAGATGTTAGAAAAAAAGTTTTTTTTTTTTTTTTTATAATTTATATTCATTTAATATCACTTTCTGAAGCCTGGATGGTAAGCAACCTTTTTATTGATGTAGTTCTGATCCACTTTAGACAATTTGAAGGGCAAAACAAAGCTATATTAAAGCGCTTGAGATTTTAGAATAGAATTCAATTTTATTGTCATTCCACTGTCACAAGTAGATAGATAGATAGATAGATAGATAGATAGATAGATAGATAGATAGATAGATAGATA
>NW_015150497.1:435811-444267 GCF_000732505.1 Cyprinodon variegatus | reverse complement strand
TGTCAAGAGGCGTTCAGGAGCATGAAAGCTGTGGGGAAGATTTCCACATTTTGTCACATTATGACCTAAAATAAAATGTATTCTAAAATAATCTTATGTGATGCACTGACACAATGTAGTGGATTATTTTGAAGAAGAATGCTAAATAATTTTTATAGTTGATTTATTTACAAATCAAATTTCCTACTAACTGTCTGTTCAATGCTGTTTGCGAAAACAGTAATGAAAATAACCCAAGGTGGTACAAATTCAGACATTGCAGTGTGACGCATCCTAAGACTTGCTGCTTCCTTATCTACCTTTAATTCAACACAAAAATACCTTAAAGTTCACAATAATAAAGGCAATATAACATTTTTCTCCTCATTCATATGAGGTTGCGCTGAGGAGATGGAATACCATTATAATTTACTTTTATAAAGTTGTTTCAAATATCTGTAAAGATTTGTGTGATCATGTAAGTGAAGAAATGTTCTCATAGTATTTTTCTGATATAGACGTCTCTCTTCTTTTAAGAAATCTATCTTTGTCTTTTGGATGATTGGGATTTGAGTTGAATTGAAATTGGCCACTTAAACCCACATTGCATCGTTACAGACACACCCGCAGCTACAACACATGGTAGGATGCACCATAATACATGTCACATGTGTCATGTGATGTGAGACTGAATGGTGTCCAGTGTTGGTGATCAGGGTGCTGACAGGAAGGAAGGGTGTCTCCATCTGAGACTTCCTGTCCTGTTGTGTGACTCAGTGTCAATCCTTGTGCTGCTCTTTTCTACTTACTTTGTCCCCCATTCTTCTCCCCTCCCCCCTCCAGGGCCTGTCTCAGCCTGCCCCTTGTGTTTCTCCCACACACATTTTTCTCCATTTACTTTATCCGCTATTCTTGGACCATCTGGCTGTGTTGTGATCAAATGGGGTCTTATTTAGAATCAACTTTCTGCATTATAAATATTCAGTATTTGTGATACTTTTTTGTATTTGATGAAACCAGAACTTTAAGTTAACAGGACAAAGATACTAGCAAATCATTTTTATACTTTTATGCAGTTGTAGATATTTTAGATATAAGCAACAACAGTGGCTGGGACTAAGAGCCTTATTTGAAGTATTGTGTAATTTTTAGTGTTTCCTTTTTTATTTATTCAGTATCTATTTTTTGCTTTTTGCTGTATTTGCGGTTTCGGTAGACAAAAGGAACCCTGACCCCTGATGCAGACCAGGCCTTTCTCTTATCCTTCTTCATCATACTGGCCAAGGATACTGAAGCAGTGACATGCTTCATAGCCAAAGATGGCTTTCTGCATTGATGTAGATGTGTTTCCATGCAAAAATTAGAAATAATCATGTACTTCAAAGAGGTTTCCAAAGCTGGTGGGCGGTGTAATGACAATCGAACAATTGGATTTATATGCTTGTTGCTGTGGGATCAGCATTCGGTTATGACTGCAAAACTACCATGAGAAATAAAAACAACAAAATCTTTAGACTGGTTAGTCGACAATGCATGACATTATTAGTTGTTTTATAATAAACAATAATACATTATAGAGAATTGAGAAACCCAAACAAATTGATAAAGAATCTAAATATATTTTAGACAATCAAAGTACACAATAGATATTTTAGAGCTACAAAATAATATGACCACTTTTAAGTGAGATTACTTTGAAATAGTTTGCAGACTCAAATCAAACGGTCCCAATAGTTTCTGATATCTTTGCAGACTCAGAAACCGTCTGATGAATTGTAATGGGAGATTGTAGAGCTTTTTTTTCGTCAAATACAAATGCCAAGCGATTTTCTGTACACTGACGTATGACATTTCCTAATAAGTGTTGAAAGTATATTGAAAGTTTTCAAGAAGTTTTTGGGTTGCTCAGGCTGATAAACAGGACAATAAAGTTTGTGTTGTAACCTTTTCGTTTGTTTCTGTGGCAGTGTCACAGCACCAGTGAAGGGCCTGGTTTGCATACTATAGTTCTTTCAATGGTGCTGTGAGTATTTGTGTAAAAGCAAATTATTTCTACATAATTTGTGAAAAAATACAGTTTTCATCTTTGCAAGCCTAAATGGTCTTTAACAAAAGTTTCTGATGTGTCTTGGTATCAACGCTGCACAGCCACATAGAGAATTTAAAATATGATTATTAATCCCTTAACTGAGATAATTTGTAATTGTCCATGAGAATGTGACAGATTAAATCAGTATCTGTATTTAGGGGAAATATCAATACCCTAAATTCCTCATGAGAATTAGAAGAAAACATACATCTAATGACACATAGCACTCATCTTTATTCTGGTAACTGTGTGTTCTGATTACCTTTCAGTGTTTCACAGATTCCTTTCTAATCTTTAATGATGTTGATAACTGGGGGATTTATCACAGACATGTTAGCTGTGATTAGAAACTCCCTACTTAATAAAGCAGAAAATATGTTTTAAGTTTTAGAGGGTAAAAAAAAGCTTGAGGTTTCTTATTCATAATAACACAAAAAAGTGTAAAGACATAAGAGGGCAGAGACTCAATATGGGGTTTGTTTGTTTATCCTGAATCATGCACAATAAAATTAAACCATGTAGCCTATAGAGCTAGTTTGATCTGAAAATATTCTGTAGCTTTAAGGTTTAGTCGATGTCACGTGTGAACACAAGATTCTTCTTCTGCAAGATTTATGTCCCTCATGAGAGTTTTTATCTGAATGATGATTCAGCTTTCATGGTACCTGTTTCTTGTCTGTGAACCCAGACTCTGAATTTTTGTCCACTTAAATCATTTTGGGGTGTGTAAGCCTGAAGACCATATGGGCTCTGGGGGCTTAGTGGACTCCCAGCCAGCCCCCCCTGGAGGGCCTAATGTCTGAAGGAAATTTAGAGAGGGTGTCCCCACATCTCTACAGCCGCTTCAAACTTCTTGTCGGAAAATCAAACAGAGTGGTTAGAGATGCTCCTTTTATCTAATTTTATTGAAGCGCTGGCAGATTCTTTTGTGAAAAAAACATAATCCACTGCTTGTCTCAGCACTGAACAAGCTGGCTTGTTGTGTAATAACACGGTTTGTGAATTTTGTGGTTCTTAGCAATCCAACATGGGCAGATGGCTCTATCTCGCTTACCAGTTCTGGCTTTCTCAACTTCCTCTCTGTCACATTTCTGCATGTGAACGTGTCTCTGTGTATGGGTTCATGTGTGAGCTTTTATCTCTTTGTGTCAAAGTGTGACTGTTGTGTTTCTTTAGGAATATTTACTCTGTGGACCATATGGTATAACACTGCCTGCTGGGCAAAGATAAATCCTGGCTGCAAAGACAGCAGTGCATGCACATATACACACACACACACACACACACACACATTCATACAAAGTTCCCACAATTAAACCCACTTCAGTATCATTTGCTTGTATTGTGCATTGTAATTAGTCTGCACCTTCTTGTCTCTTGTTGTATAACAGCAATACCCACCAGCCCTGTGTAGTCGTCATCTGTCGATCTCTATTTGCTTCTCACACTCCTCCTGCTTCATCCTCCTCCTCCTCCATCGCTGATTTGGCTTTTGCCTACCTGCTTATACTCACCATCAGCCTACCTGAGTCACTGAGCATCCCCTGAGCCATAACAGAGAAATCAATTTTACAGATTTATTTTTAAGCCTTTTTTGGTTCTATGCATTCATTTTCCACTATGTATGTATGTGTATGTTTTTTGTTAGGTCCCTGTTTTTCTATAATATTTACCTTTTATTGCAAATTTTGGATGCAAAAAAGACAAAGAAAATGTTTGTGTGTAAGGGATTGTAAGGAAGAGAAGTATATGTAGAACAAGTATCACTTTGAATTTCTGGCATCATTGATGCCAAAATAATGAGATCAGAAGTCTATACAGACTGATATGACACCAATGTGCTGTAAATAACACCTTTTTGCAGTTATTTCCCCCCTTTCACCAATAATATTGAGTTAAAAGAAAAGACGAATTCAGAAACAAAGTTGTGTTATTTTGCTAAAGTGGGAAGCAGCCAATCAGATGTCAGGGTTTCCATAGAAGCGTCCAGGGTCTCGCCTTCTTGGCTTTGATGGATTTGTGAAGTTTAAATTAATTTAAGGGTTGCTGCAGCGTGGAAACATTAAGTAATTTATTAAAATGTGAAATAATTATATTCACTTCTTAAAATATAAACATTACCATTTTAAAATGCAGCAGTGGCCATCATGTAAACAGTATAGGAGATAAGGAAAACCAGTTTAAAAAATGATGGTGCAAAAGGTCATTAATATGGAAGATTTGGTCCATTGCAAAATACATATGGTGCAAAGTGCAGTATAACATTGAGTTATGTCTTCTTTAAAAGGATGTATAAAAGTGGTGCAAAATAATAATGCGAGTGTGATGCAGAGTCCAGTTTAGAGTTTAACAGTTCAACAGCTTGATGGCAGTAGGAAAAAAGCTGTTGCAGAACCTGCTTGAACTGCAGAGGAGGCTGCAAACCCACTTCCCAGATTAAATAATTACTTCTTAATATATTCGTTTATTGTATTGTGGCACTTGTCACACTCCTTAGCAGGGACCCTCAGCATATCGCCAAAAGTTACAAAGTAGTTTAGAGACAAGAAAATCCTTGTTTTGAAGTTGCAATTACAAAGTTTGGGCCTAAAAAAGTCAGTTAAACCTCTTTTGCTGCATTTGTCAAAAACACATGTAGACAACAACAAAAGAAAAACACAACTACTGACAGATATTCATATTTATTGAGATGCACATGTACATCTGGAAAAACAAATTCTTGAAGCATTTCTGAAAGATGGACCTAACGTTTGTAAATCTGAGTCTGCCAGTGTCTTTGCCAGTCGGTTTCAGCTTAATACCTGCATCACAGCAAGACTGCAAAAAAAAAGGAAGGTCATTGAAATCAAAACACTCTAAAGCTCCCACACATCTCCAGCCAGGCTTTCTCTCTCATTTTAGGCAGGTCACAAATAAGGCAATTTACCTTGGTGTCTCTGAACAGCAGTGTAAACAATGCAGCATGCTGCCTCCTTTAAAAAAAAAAAAAACGTTGGGGGAGACAGACTATAAAACCCCTGTGGCACAAATCATCAACCCCCACTGCATCTTGCGCCACGATGTCTCCTAACTGTCGAACATGGTAACATGGTTGAGGGCACAGCAGAGAGAGAAGTAGAAAAACACACACAAAGACTGGTGGTGGTGGTGCAAGACAAGCTAGTTAACTAGTGCTGTTTTTGATGTGCTTTTACTCACTGATAGAAAACAGGGATAAAATAAGAGACAGGTAAACTGAGGAGGGAGGTTAAGGATGTAGAGGCAGGCACACTAACAAAAGCAGCAGCGTTTATTATGAAACAGAATTTCAGAGCTTAGTTACCATGACAACAACACACTTAAACCACCATTTAATTGCTGCTGACTGCAATTGTCTGCTGTATCTCAATCCACTGGCAACATGTAATGCATATTATTACACTGTAATCTGTGAGCAAGTATAAACTAGTACAAACCTGATCTGGGTATTATATAGTTGCACATGTTGATACAATGGATTTTAGTTCAATTCAATTCAGTTTATTTATATAGCGCCAATTCACAACTCATGTCATCTCAAGGCACTTTAAAGAGACAATTCAATCCGATCATACAGTCAGATTAGTTTAAAGTGGTGAACCGACATTTTAATGTTGTTTTACATACTGATGCTTAATAACAAAAGTCCTATTGTACTAAGTAGCTCTAAATACAAAGTGTAATGCCATGAGTCAAATTCCAGAAATAACAAAATATATCCTTTACCATTTGGCTACTGGCTATAAATGTTTATTTTTTATTCACTTTATATAAAACAAACCAAAACAAAGTAATTAAAAAGAAACTATTGCTGACAATCCATCTATTAATGGTTAAGAAGTGGTTTTCAAGCTTAAAGTCTATCTCAAATCTGAAAAGACAGTCCCCCCCCTGGGATTTAGGAGCTTTCTATGTCTAAGGTTTGGCTTATCCACCTTGTGGTGGAAACATATTTAAATCTTTTATAACGCCTTAAACTTAGACAAACTTTTTTTAATCATTTTGTATACATTGAGTATACTGTATACAAAACAAAATTTCGTTTTGTACAGCCCTCAAGACATTTCCATTTTTTAAAGTGCAGCTGTGATCAAATGTAAACATAAGCCTTAGATATGAAATACAGTTTTTCCAATATTCAGCTTTATTTTTCTTTTTTTTTTCCAACATTCAGCAGTCTGATGGCACTGGGGAAGAAGCTGTTTTGGAATCTTCGTCTTCTCCACGTTCAGGATCAGGCTGTTATCGTTGCACCAGTTTTCAGGTAAGTCCTAATCTCTGTATCTTACTATTACTTTTGAATGACTTAGCAAGCTAACTGAACTCCTTATGTTGAGACAAACACTGTCCCCTAAAAACCTAACATAGAAATGTGAACGTTTCCTTAAAAAACAACTAAATGTTTAATGGGATGTCTTGGTTCTTTCAATAAGAGAGTATATTATATATATATATATATATATTTTTTTTTTACTTATTAATAGTCTTTTTGTGCCTTGATAGATCCTGTTAGATGCTTTGGTCATAATTTGATGGTGAGTTCCTTATAAGGGCATTGTTTTTAGGGATTCCTTTTTATTTAAAAATCCGGTCTCGTGTCATTTGTTTATACCTTTTCAGAGTAAGCACTAGAAGACTGGACTGTAATTGATGAAAGCACTAAAGTATTCAACAAGCAGCATCCTGTTCCATAAAAGGGCCGTTCGCTTTTTAGTTTCATCAACTGTTTTGCTGAAAAATCAGATTGATTTTTGACATGTTGTTTTTTTGGCATACCGGTACAATGATTCATATGATTTTTGTGATCCTGACTGCTTTTTTCAGCATCTAAAATACTTTAAGATATCAAACCTGAACTATATAATTTAACACTAATGGCATTCCTTAAGATATACAAAGAGATAAATTGGATCCTGGATTGATTTTCTGTCCTATTTTATTCTGTGATGTTAAGAGTGTCAAAAAAAATGAGCTGCCCAAGGCACCATCTGTTACAGATCCACTAACTGCACGGGAAGATATGTGTATGCAGATTGTAGATGCAAATTTCCTTAATGGGTACCTTAGATATTCAGCCCAACAGCTCTTAATGGCACAAAGTAAACCAACACTGGCCTGGATCAAATCTTTTTCTTTCTCCATCTACATTTTGGGTGTGGGTTTATATGCAACTGTAGACACACTAGAGTAGCATTTCATATTTCCCTTTATTACAAAATGGTACATTTTCGTGACATATATTATTTTACTTACACCCTACAAAACTAGCATTGTTTTTGTTTTGTTTTTTATCTCCAAATAATCCGTTTTATGATCTCACAAGCCAAACAACTTGATGGAATAAAAAAAAAAAGCATTAAAAGCCAAGAGAATAAAGACAGTTTTCCTTTTTATCTCAAGTTGAGACATGAGCTGAGTACAGATGAAGTAACATGACTGATAGGTGTGTCTCGACTACCAAGCATTAAAATAAAAAAGCTCTCTATAGCTTCAAAACCCTTCTTCAACCATGTCGTATTCTTCTATTTCATAATATTCTTAACAGATTTCAGGTTAGTATATTTTTGGCTGTACAGGGTCCAGAACATGTGGGAAAAAAGAACACAGAGAGCAAACTGGGGTGATCGCAACACGCTTGGCAAAAGGCAATTTACTGTTTCTAAAGGTGTAGAGCTCTGAATGTGTCTCATACTCCCTGTGGGTTATTTGTCTATTTTCAGAGAACTGTAGGCGGTGCAGGGAAAGTGTTCAAGCCAGGACAGGATGGAAATATTCTCTGAGGCTTCAAAAAACAGCTGGAATGAAAAACACATGCATTCTTGAAGATCTCTAATACAGTAACAATCACATGCTGAAATAAACATTTAAAATAAGATGAGATCAGATCAGAAGAAATATATTTTCCTCCAGTATTTGTATGTCTTCAACAGATTTCAACTGAAAAGGGATCATATCAACTTAATACCCAACATTGTGGATTCTAAACTTTAAAAATCCTGTTCATTGAAAAGAATTTCAGCCTATGTATAGCTCACTAAATAAATCATATCAGCCAATATTTATGTTTTCTCTAATTCATTTTTGACCAGCATGGTAAGCTGTTTATGACAATGTTTGTGTGCATTATGATAAAAAAAAATGTACTAATGAATTTTGTGAAGAAAAAAAGAACATGCCAGAAAGAGGAACGTCTGGAAATAAACAGCAAAAAAATAAAATAAATAATACAACAGCAAAAAAACTCTCAGATAAATATGGGTGCAAAAAAGTAAGGATACACCATCAGAAAACATGAAAACGCAGCTTTGTATTAGGATTGAATTCATACTTTATATCCTCTCAAGAGCACACACATAAACAGTGTAAACAC
>NW_015150497.1:432510-433815 GCF_000732505.1 Cyprinodon variegatus | reverse complement strand
TATCTATCTATCTATCTATCTATCTATCTATCTATCTATCTATCTATCTATCTATCTATCTATCTATCTATCTATCTATCTATCTCGGTTTTCCTCCCATTTAGTGTTGTTGTGTGGGAGTGATAAATGTAAGTAAACAGAGGTTTTATATTGTTGTAGATGAAGAGGGGTTATCTGCATTATGGCACAAATCATGTAGCATATCCAAGAGGAATCAGTACACACATGATAATCAGTTTGATGTAAATTACAGTCCTCCACACTAAACCTTACAAACCTGTCCATATAACAGAGCATACATGTTGAGTAGACATAAGTCCAAAACTATTCGTACCCCTGCAGATTTAGATTAAGATTATTTTGGATTCAACCAAGAATGTGAATTTGTTGTTGCTTTTTAAATGAAGGAAGTCGTCTTTAAAGGGTGATAAACGAAATATAATTGAGATGATATTTTCCTTTTAAAACAATACAATAACAATTTACAATAATATGGTATCTCTCTGTTTTGAAAAAAAATTTAATTAATGTATGCAAACAATTATTTATACCCCTCTCAATAATCACTGGAAAAGCTGATCATTGAAATTAAATCATCAAATATGTTCTTTAAATGCTGATCAGCCTTGTGCCTGTTTCCCTCGGTTTTTAAGGACTTATTTTTGTTGTTAAGCTACAAGTTTTTTTTTTTTTAATGAAAGGTCTCCTTATATGAGCTTGGGTGAATAACTTAGGAAGAGGATTGGAGTTGTCTTTATCCGGAGCCCAGACGCTGGTGGTGGAATAAGCCAGAGATTGATCAGTGTTAGGACCAATTCTCTTTATTATATATATATACTCCCAATCGTCAGAGTTATTAGCAGTATGGGATTAATTTCCACTGTTATGGTGATGATACTCAGCTATATCTGTCTATAAATCCAGATGAAGCTAACCCATTAAGTAGATTACAAAATGAATCCTAACTTTCTGCTCCGGAATGCAGACAAAACAGAAGTTATAGTCTTTGGACCAGAGTCTTTGAAAAAGAAGCTGATTAGCCAGTCACTTCATTTGGATGGGATTAAACTGATTTCAGGAAATAAAGTAAAAAATCTTGGTGTTAGTTTTGATCAGGACCTTTCATTTAAATCCCACATGAAAGAGGTTTGTAGAATTTCCTTCTTTTATCTGAGGAACATTGCAAAAATTAGAAATATCCTGTCCAGGACTGATGCTGAGAAACTAGTCCATGCATTTGTTACTTCAAGGCTGGACTATTGTAATCCTTAACTATCAGGAAGTGCACAAACTGTAGTTAAAAGC
>NW_015150497.1:427098-431608 GCF_000732505.1 Cyprinodon variegatus | reverse complement strand
CTGGCGCGGAGCTCGTCTGTCTGGCAGTGTGTTTCCTGGATGGGGCCGCCTTTTACAGTTGCTTTTTGTATCTCTGCTTCTGTCTCCTTGAACCCCAGTCGGCCTCTGCAGATGGCCTCTCACACTGAGCCTGGTTGCCTGGTCATGTTAAAAGGGAGTTTTTTCTCTCCACTGTCGCTACAAGCATGCTTAGTGTGATGGATTGCATTCGAGTCAATGAGTCGATGAGATGACACATGTTTTAAATTGGTGCTATATAAATAAACTGAATGGGTGAAGCACATCTTTTAGATAGAATTTTCATTTAAGCTTCTTTTAAAATATTTTTCCAAGCTGGCCTTTCTGGGGGGTTTTTTTGGTCTAAATCACAGAACCACTCTGGTTTAAAGGTTTAAACTACTTTTGACCAAACCTTCTTTGTGAAATATTCACACCCAGATCTAGCTATCTATTGTCATGTAGGATGAAGGATGAGAGATACTATTATATAACCTGCCTGACAACATAAAAAATTATTAAATATCTCAAAAATCTACATGTCATGGCCTGGTATAATAATAATAATGAAAAAAGAGCTCTGAATTCCCTCTATGAAGATACCAACATTTCAAAACGTGGATTTTTACTGACTGGTTTTAATTCCAACTATTCATAAAGTGACCTTTGTTTTGTTTTTTGTTTATGTTTGTAATGTTCTGTGTAAATGTATTGTTTAAATCAATCATATGCTAATAACATTATTTCTCCCTTTTAATATAGTATATTAAAATGAGTTAAGCACCTTGAAAATGTAGCTTATGTGACAGTTATTTCTTTGTCTCAGATTGCCATTCTGTGAAGGGGTTTGAATAATTAATTACAGTCTTTGCTTCCTATTTATGAAGCAAAAAAGAAATAAGGTCTGAGATACTGTCTCTGAAGAGATGACTGAAATGACAAAAAAATATTTATTTTTGTGCATTAAGTTTTGCTTTAAATCAAATGTATGTTTCAAGATAGGCAACGGCCTTGAACAAAAAACTATATAGACTTAAAAAATGATATCCCTATAAACTACAACTATAAAAAAAACATCAAAAATCTATATGTTTCAAGGTTTGCAGAGAGTGAAACAGCTGAAGGGTCTACCCTTGGAATGAGATGATATGAGCAGATGATCAAAAATGGGATGCTGCCAGATATTTTAGCAGCAGACGTGGCGCGTTGGACAGCACTGTCATTCAGATGTATTCTGGGAAACTCAGTGGATCTTTGGCAGTCTTGAAGGTGTGGGGAAGAAAAATGACAAGGAGTGAGATCTATATTCAGAAAGCCTCTCTGACCATAAATGACTGAGTGACAGGGCGGTGAGGCGTGGGAGATGGATGGGTGTTTAAGTCGTTTTACAGGGCCTTACAAATGGAGGATGATGCATGTATGCAGGTGAATCAGAGTCACATCAAACTGGATGATTTCCTTGCATTTCAGTAAAGATAAGTGTGCAGTGGACAGACTGACAAGAGCAATTTTGTACTGAAAAAGAAAAACACCACTTCTTTAGCTTTACTAGTTGTTTTGGCTTCATTTTGTTGTTGCATATAAACATTAATGGTCAGCATTGATTAACTTAAGAACAAGATTGTCATCAAGAAAAAAAAAGAATAAATAAAAATTGGGTTAAATTGCTTAAGGAGAGTGGACTGGGAGACGGCAGTAGAGGAATAAAGATGAGAAGTGTGTTTTTGCTTCCCTTTTATAGCTGTTTACCCAAGACTGGGACACTGGAGATGTTTATCCCAGATATCTGGGTTGTTGAATATCGGTATTATAAACATATATTGTAGCAGTTCTTACCCTTTTATACACAAAATTCTGTGAAAAAAAGCAAAACATAAAAAGAAATTTACATTACAGACTGCTTTTACAAACATTTATTGCAGAATTAGGCCATTCTGGGTGGTTTAGCTACCGGTAATCTAAATATAGCACAGTTAATTTTTACCACTTGTGCAAAAAATGTATACCTTGATATGTATAATTTCCATGTTAACTATTCATTAGTCAACTGGGAACAACACCTAAGCCAGGGAATGGTAGGACTTGTAAAACCTTAAAGAAGCAAATTTTGACAATGAGGAGCATAGTGAGCAAACTTTACAAACTGTCTGCAGATCCAGCAAATAGAGACCTCTAAGCTGTGTTTCGTCATTAGTTTATTTCAATAATGGTAAATTCATAGCTTTATGGAAAGATTATCATGCAATTGAGAACCTTATATTACTAAATGCTGCATAGTGTATCGGATGTAGTAGTGAAAGGCATGTCATTTCCAAAGATCTTTTCGATGGACTCATCTTACTATGTGTGGCGATCTCTAAGAGAGTTTGTTATGGGAGTAGTTCGAGCCCCGCAGGTCCAGTACTAAACAAAAGGCCATTAAAGAAGGCAGATTAGATTTGTCCAGTATCACTGTTTGATCCCAAAACAGCTGTCCTAAAATAAGTATATATATTGAAAGTAAAAAATTACTGTTTTTGTGTTTTATAAACAAATGTTCGAAAAGAAAAATACCTTGCTGAAAGGAGGAATTTGTTAAATGCCATTATCCAACACAATGAACTATTAAAAAGTCGGGTAAAACAAAATAAAAAAACAAACAAACAAAAAAAAAACTTAAATGCTATTTATCCTTGTTATTATAGTCTGCAGGGTTTTTCTTTTAGGAGACAGTAGCAGTTACTGATGATATTTTCTTTCCATTTAATTTTGTGATCATGAAACAAATAGGGTATTCAATACTGGACATGGAAATGGAAGGTTACCGGAAATTGGACTGTTTATGCACCTTTAGGTTCAAAGACATAAGATGTACATACGTATTTTCCACCAAGCAAATAAAGACACATTCCTATTTGTTGACCTTCAGTATAAACATAAAGTCCCTTTTACAATCAACAATTCTGTTTCCTTTGTCTCCTTTGATTCCCAGAGCAGCAATTTTATGACGCGATTACCTCCACAAGGAAATCTTCCTCTTTCCTCTTTGGATCAACTTTTGTCCTGTTTACTTCCCTCCTATGGATGACTCGAATGTAAGCTGTAGGTTAGGTGGTAAGTGTGGTCCTGCTTCTTTATATGCATTTGTTGCCAACAAAATAATATTAGTAATCAAAAATAAATGTTTGAACCTTGAGATTTATGTCTTGGTTATAAGAAATCCCCAAAGTGGGCCATTACTTTTAATCAAAACCAGAGTCTAATTCTCTCATCTAACTCCCTAAAATATAATTACAAATAAGTAGCTGCAAGAAAAACCTTTGGGTGTAACACCTCGGAGATACTGTTAGCATTCATAAGATTAGGTATCTTCACAGAGACCATTTTGTATTTCTTGGCTAGTGTGAAGAAATCACAGTAAAAAGGGAGTCATACCTTAACATTTCATATTCACTCATGAGAATTATCCTCCTATAGTTATCCTGGGGAAGTGAGGCCATCACTGCTTCCTGTGAGATTTGGTGAATTGTGTTTATGTACATCATGTTTACTTAAAGGCTTAAAGAGGTATGTCTCAAGGACTTTTGAATTGAATCCTGTTTGTTATAATCTTTGTCAACAGGAATAATTGTGGACTGCCTGAAAGAAAATATATTAGAGAACTTAATGTTTTTTTTAATCCTCGAAGGGCTTTAATGCGCTCTCTAGCTTAGATGATGCATTCACTCAAATTGTAAATCTTGCTGTGGTTAAACAATGCACCTCCTGGCAAAACTAGGAATTATTTTATCCTTAATGTGAATTTTAGAAGGTTTTAAACGCTTGGAGTGTTTCCATCTACAGTTATATGTGCCCATTTTAAAGTATCGTGTTAGAAACGGTATAAAATAATAAATTAAAATAACTCCCTCAGTTTTACAAAAAAAAAAAGCTTTTACACTTTAGGTGGTTTATGGCTTGACATAGTCAACACTTCCCTCCCATGACTAATCAGATGCCGCTGCCAACATCTTCCCTGATGTGAACTGGAATTTTTTTCTCTAATTCCCTAGAGAGCATCTAGCATTGCCAGTATTAGTCGTGATGAAAGAGCAATTACAACCTGCTCAATAGCAACACAGAAAAGCTCTTTCCATTTTTCTCAGATCTTTGGTTTATTCTAGATTGCAACCTACGTATGCTTCCTATTTATTACAGCCATGCAACTCAGCTTCAAACAAAATCAGTTTTGTGCAGCCCTGTTAATTCTATCCAAACCAGCAGATGGTAACCTAGCTAAATGCAGTTTCCTTTCTTTCAAATTTTAAAAGTTGGCTAAGAATCTTCTTAGAATTTCAAATGGAAACATATCCTCTGACTTTGGATGAATTTGCAACACGCAACAAAATGCTGACATTAAAGTTTAATATAAATTGAATTTTTCACTGCAGTTAAATTCCCACTTTTTTTCTTTGACATTGTAGCGGCAGCGATAAAAAATAGTCATAGTATATATATATATATATATATATATATATATATATATATATATATA
>NW_015150497.1:424046-427036 GCF_000732505.1 Cyprinodon variegatus | reverse complement strand
TATATATATATATATATATATATATATATATATATATATATAAATCATGAATATATTGTCGTAAAAGCTAAAACTGTCATTTGATGGAAAATGTACAAAAAGCGTGGAATGACTATCTTTTTGGGGACCCCTTAGATGCCTCTTCGGTTTAAAACAATTTCTGTGCCATTCCATCAAAGCATGAATCTACGCAAAATTTTATGTAGTCAGTCACACACTCAGTAATTGCATTGATGTCCCCTCCATGTGGTCAGGACAGACCATCCTCTGTATCCTTAAAAACAACACGGCAAGACTCCTTCAGCTTCCATAATTTGTTCCCAGTCCTTTATCTCTACAATTAAGATGTTTGTCTGTGATCTGTTGAATATTCATCAATGTAATTTTTTTTGGTATTGATTAAGAGTAAACTAGCTGGCTGGATGACCAATATTAAACAATTATGTTAATATCCCAGTAACTATATACCAAATGTAAGGCTACAGAAACAGATTAAAGAAAACATTATTTTTGGGTCTTGCTATTGGGCAAGTTGTAAAGCAATTCACTGAGACCAGTGTAAGTACTGTACTGTCAATTATATAATTCTGCATTTTTTCACCATTCCTAGTTCGGTGCATCCAAATGCCACACTGACTGCTACAAGCCAATGACATCACTGTCCTTGGGAAAACAGCCAATGAGAATACACAAGGGAGAGTCAAACAGGGGTCATTGAAGCCACGTCTGCCAATCAGGACAAACCAAAATGCCTGTAACCATGGTGAACAGCTTGGATTCAAATATGTATATGTGGGAGATGACTATGGAGGACCAATCCTGCCATAATTAAAAATCAATACAGAAATAAATAAATTCTTCAAAAATAAATAAGCATACAATTAATTCCCCCCTAAAAATACAATAACCAAATAAATGTAGGTAGAAATTAAATAATACAGTGAGACATATATATATATATATTGTCCGTTATATTCTTCAATGCTATTTATTTCTGCCTGTCGTATTTACATTTATGCATGCATTTCTGCCTCATTATGCAAATGAATAGAGGTGTATCTCAATTGGGGTTGGCATGGGGTTGGGGTTGGGGTCACACTGTCATCAGGTCAGATTCGGTCTATCCGCGTCCCCGGCTTGCTCCAGACCTGATGGGTTGGTCATGTCCAGTCAGGGGCCCATGTTTCTCCCATATGCGTTCAAAGATGGGCAACAATCCGCAGCTATGAGGGAGACAGAGCCGTCTCAGTGCAGGAAAAACTCCAAGACACCGTTGCTGTCGCTGTTTGGTAACATACACCTTAGTTAAAATCTTATGGATAAATAAATATTGCAAATGATCCTCATTCAATTTTGCATATGCATTTCCTGTTTTGGGCCTTTTTCAGCCATCCTAAGTTATAGTAATTAAAGTCATTGGGTCCGCTCTCCATTGTTCTATGAGAGGATGGATGAAGAGACATGTGGGTGGAAGTAAGGGGGGGTGCTGGAGAAACGGACAGGCAGCAAACAGCAACACTGAGTAGGAGAAGTACAATGGGCCATGAGTCAGAGAAAAAGCAGAAGCGAGAAAGAGAGAACTGTGCTGAGAAAAGGTCAAAGAGTGGATGGCTTTTTAAAATTGCCAGAATACTGACTAGAATCAGGAGTGTTGTGTATAATGTTTGGTCTACAGAAAGCTCATATCTGGCATTTAAACTCAATACACAGTATGCTTCTAAACTCAGGAGAAGATGTATATAACATTAGTGAAACAATAGGTTGCATTCAGGTACTCAGTGAATTCAAGTGTGAAAGTGCCACCTGTGCAACAAATCCCAGATATTCCACAGTCAACTGTCAGCTGTACCATAAGAATATGTAAGTGCTTGGGAATGACAACAGAAACTCAGACATGAAGTGGGAGGCCATGTAAGCTGATGGAGTGTGGTATGTGGATGCTGAAGTACATAGGTTGCCAACCTTCTGTAGAGTTATTGACTACATATCTCCAAACTTATTGTGGCCTTTAGATTAGCTCAAGAACAGTACAGAGAGCTTCACATATTGGATTACCATGATTGAGTGATGAATCGCACTTCTCTATCTGTAAATCGAATGGACAGGTCTGGGTTTGACAGTTGCCACAAGAACAGTACCTGTTTGACTGCATTATTGAAAGTGTAAAATTTGGTGGAGCGGGGATCATGGTGTGGGGTTGTTCTTCAGGAGCTGGGTTGGCCTCTTAGTTCCAGAGAAAGGAACTCTGAATGTTTGAGCATACCAAGACATTTTGAACAATTCCATGCTTCTTTCAACAGTTTGGAGAAGGCCCCTTCCTCTTTCAACAGTTCTAACTGCAAAGTTGGACCAAAGTCGTATTGAACCCCTATCTTATCCCAGTTTCTTGGTAAGTTGTATGAGTAAGCAAAACAGTGCCACTCTCAATACGTTTTGTGTACCACATGATCCAAAGCATGAGTCATACAGGTCATAATAAAACCTGACTATAGAGATCAATTAGCATCTAAGTCTTACACAGAGCGTTTGGAGTTTCATGATTCATTCCTAACTCTCAGCAGCAGGTAAGCTGAACAAAAAATCTAAACTCAGTGGCTCAGTGGGAGCCATATTCATTCAGGTGATGAGTGAACAAATCAGTGCTCCATATAAATCACACACTGATTGTACAGTTACTGATTGGCCGCAGAGACCTTTTCAATAAGTCCTACGTATATCATGTGTCAATCCACTTTTTTGCATGTTCAGTAGGGCTTGGCAAAGCAAACTTTGGCCATAAGTCTTAGCTGTTAGCTTAGACACATTCTATCCTCACAGAACATGGAAGATCCACTGACCAATAACTGAGAAGTAAGTAATCAGTTAATATATCTTGAATTAAGTTAATTTATTTAAATATTTCATTCATTTTTAATTTAGTCTAACTCAACTGTAAACCGGTTCCCAGACTCAATTGTTTATATTCCCTTGTTTGGCCATCCTTGTATGCA
>NW_015150497.1:408300-422750 GCF_000732505.1 Cyprinodon variegatus | reverse complement strand
AGTTCATTTTAAAATGTGTGAACTGAACTTTGAACTAGTTCACGTAGAAAGAGAACTTTCCCAACACTGCTTGTATGTACACAACAATTTTGTTCACTGCTGCACATTATAAATGGAAATGTTCATTTCACTGCTAAGCTGCTCATTTACTGTTGAAAAGCTGTATGCATAGAAACTTTGTTTTTTGTATAAACAAAATGACAATAAAGTTTTTTAAGTCTAAGTCAAAGTCAGTTTGTCACCCCACCGTTGGTCAGAAATTCATCAAGGCATTCGCCTCAATTAGATTTCCCTTAGCATTCCCTTCAGACTACAGATTCACAGCTATTTCCAAATGATAAGATTACAACTTTCCAAGAACCTTACTGTTATGCAATAACTTTATATTCAATGCCCACCCTAGGGAGGGGGTAGCAAATGTTATCTAATCAAATAACTTTCTGACCGCCATGTATCAGTCTGTGAAAACATGCCCAAATGGCAGTGTATAGGGGAAAAAATGTAAGTGTGAATCGAGCTAAAATCATGGAAATATATATTTTGTTTACATGGAATAAATTCACAACAACTTCCCTTCAAAGAGCTCTTGACTAAACTGGTGAAACTCAACTAAACTACACTAGTATGTACACAAAGAAAAGAGAATTAAAAATGGTGCAAATTATAAACAAAAATATGATGCATTGATATCACAGTTCGGCATGGATTATATGCTGAACCATAGTTTATGTTGAAGAGCTTGGAATGAGGTCCAAGTAGCTTTTGACTTATTTAAAGCAATTGGAATATGTTCAAACTAATTCAAAATACAAATATAAGGAAATTAAAAAAGTATTATTTTGTTAAATAATAATTTATTACCTAATTTGCTTAATCAGAAATCAATAATATTTTTAGTTAATTGATTCTTAACCTCCTGGGATTGTTTTTCAGGGAATAGTTAAGACAAACATCGCTTCTTTAGATAGGTTTCACTTATGAAGATAATGGAGCTAGTAGCTAGCAGACACAACGGGGCTCATTTAAAATTGATTCTTTGGTTATATTTAGGCACTCAAATGTAATGAGAATTTGAGAAAATAAATAAACATTATTTTAATATTAGTGTTTAGACCCTTAGTGATCTAAATGGGTTTTATCTTTGTTAACAACTGTTCAAAACACGTCTTCATGGGGTACCATTTGGTAACAATTTGTTTCTTGTTAGCTTGCTTTAGACAACAATAAACACATTAAATATGTGAAAAACCAACATTTCTTAGCTGAAAAACTTTGTTTTGATAACTGCATAGAACATTTTGCAGGTATCATTTAACTTTGCACCTTAACTGGTACCAGCTCACATGTAAGCCTCTTGTCCCCTTCCTGATAGGAGCCGTTGTCCTTACCCATGTCTACCACAGGGTTAGGGTTGAGTGCATTTATTCAAAAAGTTCTTTTTTTTCTGTTTGGGTTTGTAATGCTATTTTTCTTTAAAATTTTAGGAGAAAATGTGCTTTAAGGCTCAATTAAATAAAAAAAAGTAGATGACAAGGGTTGAGCACTAATATTTAAGACCTCAAATTAAGCAGCTTACTCAACAAAAGACTGAAGGCAAAGGCAGTAATCCATTGCACTTTGAAGAACAAGATGGTATTTACTTGCTTTATGATTCAGCTATAAGCCTATTAAAGTATTGTATACGTATGTCTCATCTTTTTTAAACTTCAATCCAGATCTAATTTATGGATCTTTCTTTTTTTTATATAATTTATTTTTCCAAGAAAATAATTAGTTACTTTTAATTAGTCCTTTATAAAGGTGTCCTGTCTTATACGTACCTATTCCCATGGCTACTCACTTTTGGAAATTTAGTAAAGGAAAGTCAACAACCTATAAATATTGTGTCAGCTTTTTTGTGACCTCCTAATAAAATTGCTAATACCTTTTTATATCAACAGATGGGAGCTAAAACAACTAATTTGTGCATAAGGTAGAACAGTGCCATATATTAGGATCTTTTCTTTTACTTAGTTTTTTTATTTGTAAGTTATTGCAGTTATTCAAATAATTTGGTTCAAAGAACCACTATGCCAAAGTCAAGAGAACATCCTATTCTTTGCTGACCTAACTGTGAATAAAGCTGTGTCTCTTGGATATAACTTCAGAACAGGTAGGAAACATATTTTTCTCCTGTAGCCCTACCTGCCTCTTTGCCAGGAGAATATCTTTCTGAGATCAATAACAGGCAAAGAAAAGTTATTTATAACAAAAATCCAGGGTATATATGAACCATTATTTTTACGTATGTCAACAAGCAAAAGGTGAGTCAATATCAAACACAAGCTTCTACTTTTTAAGTTTGCAATGGATATTAGGCTCCTCGAATAAGTGCTAAAGAGTCCAAAAGTTTACATTTTTTGTACTCTCACAAAACACAGTGAGAGACTTACTCACAGCTGTTGACATTATGGCATAAAGTGTACACTGGCAGGGTTTGCTCAACTGATCTGTGAAGCAAAGGGAGGCTGGCTTTGGAATAAAAAAATGTAAAAAGGAAACTATTGGAAGAATGCTGGCTCTAACTTATTATTGCTGCAGTTGTATACTGTCTGTCACCAAAGTGCAAGTAACTCACAAAAGAATTCACACCATGAAAAAATAGTTAACGTCAGCCTACCAACCTCAAACTTTTGTGTATTTTGTGTCATGATCTCGGCGCTGTTTACTAGCTTAATTGCTGACTTCAATCACCTGTCTAACTCAGTGCCTTTGGTGTGAGAGTTTTGTAGGGTTTTTTAAAGTCTCCTGATTGCTTTATCCTGACCCGTTTCTGTATTCGGACCTTTGAGCCGGGCTGCCCCTGATCTGTGTTACTGACCTGTCTTCGGACATTTGCCAGATTCTTCTTGTGGACTGAACTTGGATCTGACTTCAACCTTTATTAACCTACCTTCCTTCTTCTGTTTGGATCTGACCTTGGGCCAGTTCTGCAGCCTTCTAGGCTCCAGAGTCTGGAACTCTGGCAGCATCCACTGTGTCTTATCAGCTGACCCAGAGGACCCACCCTCGTTCTGAACTGTTTAACCAGGTAAGTGACTCAAGCATTCATAATAATCTCAGTCAGAATATTGTGGTCACTAACCTGTGTTTCTATCCTGTAGAGGTTCCTGCCTTCGATGTCCTAGCCGCTGGTACCACAGATCCGCAGCATGCTGTTTTAAATTAATGCTTTTTAAGCTATCCCACTGTCTGACTTGCCTGAATTCTGGGTCCCTCTGTTATGAGTCCTTACATTTTGGTCTTGTCCAACTTGGTAGAATAACACATAGTAACTCATAATTGAAGTAAAAGGAAGTTTATACACCTTTCCAACTTTTTTTCAAAAAATGTAATCTAAAAAGCCTCTTTAAATTCAACATCTGTAAACAAATTATATTTCAACACTTTCATAGGTCCACTAATTTGGTAGATAGAATTAATCTATTAGTATTTTAAAACAGTATAGAAACAATTATTCTGTGAAGACCTCTGCTGCTTGTCAGAGAACATTAGAATTAGAACTAGGAAGCCTAAGGGCATTTGAAATGTCAGGAATAGGAAATATTAATCTTTGTCATCCACAGGCTCTTTATGCTTCTAATGATGTGCTGTGGCTCAAAAATAGACAGACTGACAGATTTCCCCAAATTGATACTATCAACATCATTCAGCAACAGCTGTGAACCTTGAAACTAACTAAAATGGGGAGGTTGTTGAGTACAGGAGCACTGCTTAGAAGATGCGGAGATAAACTAACCCTGTCAAAAACCCTGAAGATTCGGTTCCCAAGCTGAAACTTGGTAGAGGCAGCATGATACTGTGGGGTTGTATAAAGCCAGAACTTTGACACAAACAGTCTTTTATAGAATTTTTGAATATGACTAACATTTGTTAACAGGCCCTGCAGATAATGTGATTCATGCTGAAATTCAAATATTCAGATTCAATGATGGATGTGTTCTAGATATATGTTAACATTTTGTATACTCTTTGCTCTCATTTCATTGCAGCATTGTGGATTAATCTAAAATAACTTGACATTTCAGAAAGCTTTTTTCTATTTTGTCCAACTAACATCACCATCTTGTTAAGGAATTTATTTTACTTCTTAAAAAGATGAGATTCTGTAGAACTACCACTTAAAGATATCAGAACCCATTTATCCCATGGGCAGGTTTTGGTTCCCACGTTTGTTTAGAGACTGCCACTTTGTGTCCCTGAGCAAAGACCCTTAACCCCACACTGCTCCCCAGGCACTGCAGAATGGCAGCCCACTGCTCCCCAAGGGGATGGGTTAAATGCAGAGAGGGAATTTCGTTGTTCTGTACTTGTGACAGTGGAATGACAATAAAAAGCTTGGGGGAAAAGTAGTACAATCATCAAGCATAAATTAGGTTTGAAAAACTTAAATTACTAATTTATTAAATTAAAGGGTAGTGTGATATGTTCTTGTTTTATTTATTTGTTTTTGCAGAGTTTCAGTGCAGCTGTAAGATCCAATTTCTCTCCTACAGGGATACTTAATTTTCCGAAATTCAGTTTCCCCCTTGCCTAGTAGATGGGATAGATGCTCCCCTTAGTGGCCAAATGTGTGTATTACAACACATCCCACTGACCAACTACATCACTTATTAGGGCTTAACAATGAAGCTTAAAAAAAAAAACTGTGAGATTTGACATCAGCTTCGAGACCGAAAGACTAATCTCTCCATGAAGATGAAGCAGAGTCTTTATCTCAGAGTTATAGTGTACACAATAGTATCATTACCTTTTATAAGTTTCAATACATTTTATTGAAATGGATACAGCTGTTGAAGATTCTCAGTCATCCAGGTCATAGTCATTCCAAAAAAGTTGCTTTGTTTTTAGCTTTTTTTTAAATGGATACTAAAACTATAAATCTTTGAAGAGTTGGGTCTGTTTAAATATTTATGAGATGTGTATGATAAGGGGAAAAAAAATCAGACCTAATGTTGTTGCATCTTAGGCTACTACACCCATGGTTGATATTGTTTATTGTTATTTTAAAGCAATGGTGGTTACATTTCATCATAGTACATTTCAACAAAATAGAAATAAAAACACAACTTTCAATTCACCTTAAAGTTATGTTTTGTTTCTCTGTAAAATGTAACCAGTTTCCCTGAAACTCCATATTAATCATTTTAAATGAAATCGCTTGCAATTGCAACACGGACCACACGATGGCGCAAACCAGCAAGGCACCGATTTGAGCAGCGCCGACTATGTTTGGTTTCCTTTTTTCTTTCTTTTTTATTAAAAAAAAAAAAAAGACAGAGTCTTTGTTTGTTTCAATGACTGTTTATTTTTATCATTTATAATCCCAGTTAGTTTTTATTCATTCTATTGGAAAATAAATGTATGTTTGGAGAAAACAAAAGGTATATATTATAATAAGCTCAGATCCTTATTTTCACATCTAAACTAAGTCGTGCTGAGTTCAGTTAACAATTTCAGATCGGACATTTCAGTCTTTCGGGTGTATGCATGTATGTTTTCGGGGAAGCACTCTTATATTATATGAAGGTGAGCGGAAGTTGGGCATACCTGAGTTCATTCCTATGGTAGAGTGCTGTTTATTTACTCCCTCCCTCCTTACCCATTCCTCCTCCCTTCTTTCTCCTCCTCCTCTCCTCCCTCCTTTGGGTGATCACTACAGTCCTGAGCGCTCACTGGTGAACAGGCGCGCTGGAAACTGAGCTTCCCGGATTCTTCCTCTGATCAGTTAAACTTTTAAAACTTTGGAGAAGATCCGTGTTGAAGAATAATTAGGAATTCTTTGATATCCCCTCCTTGGTGTTTCAATGAGCACAGGTACAATGGGCGCATTCTGTACCAGATCGGTAGAGTAGAGGTAAGTTGGACTTTTACCTGCTGAAAAATTATACTGCATTTTATCGTTTTGATTAGAATCTGCCTGATTTTAGTTTGTGTTATTTGTTATATTTTGTCTCTATTAAAATAGTTAAAATCTCATTAAGTTAAGCATTTAAAGAGATCAAAGAAGAGTCTAAACGTTTGCCCTCACAGAACCTATAAAAAATTCTTATAGAAAAGTTTTGTCTTATATTACTACAATAAGCAAATGCAAAAGGACTTGTCCTTTTGCATTTGCTTATTGTAGTAATATAAGTAGTAACATTTTAAAATGTCCTCACATTCTAGCCTTCAGTTTCAACCTGTTTTTTCACTCCTGTCTTAACTTTTGTTGCTGCTGGCATCTGCAGTGAACTCTAGTTAATGAGTAATCCTGGTGCATTTGGACACTTCTTTGCCCTGTGATACTGATTGCTGTTTTTCTCTTTTGTTACTTTCAAGGGTTAAAATCCTCTCTCTATTGCTTTTCTTGCACGGAGACCTGAGAGTTTCACCACTGTTAGTGGAAATAAGATACACAGCCATGGATTTGGGTAATGATGTAGATTTGTCCAACAATAACATCACACCTTTGTGGAAGCGACGCACAGACAACAGTAAAGGTTCCCAGGATCTGAGCAAACCCAAGCCAAGACCCCTGAGCTACCATGTAAATGGGGTCACAACTGCAGACATCCCTGTGGATGAAGACAAATGTTCCTGGACTTTGAGCCAGCCAGCTGAGCGACTGCCTGTCACACCCCAACCAAAGGCAAATGGCATGGCGTTAAAACATGTTTTACACAAACCCTCTAAGAAAAGCAGAATTGTTCGCAGCATTAGCATTGGCCGCTTGTACAATAAACACTTCTTATTGTCCAAGTATAAGTCCGAGGACAACAGATCTTCACTGGATAACAGAGTGTGTAATTTTGATAGTGACAGACGGAAAACACTGGGTGGAGAAAGTGTGATCTCTGAAAATAATCACCAGGAGATGCAGATATCTACCAGTAGTTCTCTTGATCTGGGCTTGGAGAAAGAACTTTTCAGTTCTGGGACAGCTATACCCTCACCTGAAACTCCTACCCACAACAGTTCTTCACACATTAATTCTCCACACACAACTTCTAATGACAATGAACTGTCCTCACTATCATCCACACCTACATTTCCTGGTACCCTAACCCCCTCTCGCAGCTCCACTTCAAGCACCCCATCACTTTCTTCTTTAACCTCGTCTGACCTTTCCACCCCTCGCTCCCCATCACCAGTTGAAGGAGGGATTTCATTGCCCAGCCAGACTCAGACGACCTCATCGACATCATCACAAGACATCCAGCCTGCTTCCCCCTCTTCCTCTGTCTCCTCTACATCACCATTTCTCTCCCCAACCCCTCCTTCTCCTTCCATGGTCCTTAGTACCAACAGTCCGGCTGCCCTGAAGATGGGCACCCAGCAGCTCATTCCCAAAGGATTGGTATCAGACTCACGACAAATCAAGCCGCCTTCCACTGGGATGCAACGGCTGGGTCTGGACCATCCCAAACGAGCTTTGAAAGTCCTCAGCATGGTGGAAGCAGGAGGCTACTTTTCTACCGGTGGGGGGCACACTGAAGAGGGAGAGAGAGAGAATGACAGCCCGGGGGCATTACGGAGAGGTTTGAGGAGTACATCTTACAGGAGGGCAGTAGTGAGTGGAGTTGACACAGATGTTCCCTCAGTGGATCTAAGGAACCTTCTGCTGCCCCAGCCTGTTATCAGAGTGGTCGATTCAACCGCTACCTCAACACATTCTGCCACTTTAAGCCCAGAAAGTCCTGGAATACCTAAAGCTGCCAGCCCCAGGATTTCAAAGTCTCTTAGTTCTCAGATGGATAAATCTAAAAGCAACAAGAAAAACAAGGTGGGCGAATTTATTCATAAACTGATTCAACAGGGAATATAATTTAAATCCTTCAAAAAAAAAAAATGAAGATCTACTTTAGGGTGCATGTTGTTTGTTTTTTTATTAGATATAGTGATGCCAACAGTCTTGACAGTCTAACAGAAGGATGAATCTCACTGATAAAAACCTATAAAAAGCTTGCAGTGACACAGAATGATTAAATATGAACCACTTTTTGTGCACATTTGAATCTTTAAGGTAATAACCTAAGAGCAATTACATTGAATCTAATTGACAAAATAAATTAATGCGTTTTTGTATAGCATTTACCTATTTCCCTTTCTTCATAAAGACTAAACATGACAAACAAGCAAACAAACATGCGACCTGGATGAAATATTCCAAAAACATTGAGTCTATAGTCTGAGAAAATAAAAACACATCATTCAATGGGACGCATTTGCCAAAAGTATGTTTGATGCAAAAACAACAGTATGTACTGTAGCGTGAAAAAATGTGTGAAGCATTTCTGTTTTGTTTTTCAGTTGGTTACACCTATGCAACAAAGAGCTGGTATTTTATTAGTAAACTCTAAGAGCTACTAAGAGAGTTATTTGACCCTATAGTCAGTGGCAACCCATGTAGACTTTGGTAATCTGTTGAATTATTTTCTTTCTTTGTTGTTTCAGGTTTAGATTTATTGACTGGGTTAATCACAATCCCTCTAATGCCTTATATATTAGCATGCACAAAGATTGCTTTGACACAAAGTTTCACAGTCAGGAGGGGATAACATCCAAATCATAAAACCACAACACAGACCAGCCATTGTGGTGTAAACTTGCATTAGGGCAAAGCCTTACAGGAAAACAATTAACTTGTTTGTTGAAGGTTGTGATGTAACAAGACAATGTGTCCATACTTAAAGCAGCAAACACTCTATAATTAGACAGGGTCGGTAAAGAAGGTTGCAAAAAAATTGGATAGACAGCTCATGGATAGGTGATGATTGTTTATTTTGCTTAAATGTAAATGTTCTCTTGATACTCTTTGATTTAAAGTGACTGTGCTTTGTTTCCCTTTCTGCAGATACCAGATAGGAAGACATTGGTATCACAGCGCACTTTTGATAGTGAAGGTAAAAACTGCCTTTAATGTTTATTTTGATCCAAGCATTCTGCCCTTTTAATGTCCCCCACCCTTGACCTTATGTTGTCTTTGTGTCTCAAAAATCAAACTTCAGAAGAGGAACTTTACCAAAACTACAAGGAGAAAGCTCTTCATAATGACTCAGATGAGGACGCTGATTCAAGGCGACCAAAGCCTGATAGGGGCATCGTCATGCAGTACAAACCTATACGTACCTCCTGGAGCCAACTCAGCTTGGTTAGATATCACACACACACCGACAAACACACATAGGGTTGTGGGAGCTTTAAGTCTTGTTATGTTTCTCACAGTCTTTCTCTACACTGGGAATACTCACAATTGCACTGCTGTAGCTGTAAAGTCTTGGAATTCTAGTGCTCCAAAGAATGCTGTCAGAACCAGTTTGGCCCCATTTCATACCCATCCTCCCACTTGCCTCTGTCTTTCTGTGGCTTTCACTGTTTATCAGGAAGCACACTCCTATAGGACACACAAGGCATCTGAGGCAGACAGTCCGTCATAGTCAGTGGAAGTCTTGGAAGCACTCCTGGGCTTAATGCCAGTGTGCTGGCAGACCCTGGATACTCGTCACACTACAAATATGCTTAAAATGTTCCCCGTAGGGATATGTGTGGATTCTGCATTGCATAATATAGTCAACTCTTGGAATGAAGGGACAGAGCAACTGGGCTAATTTACTTTCTTACTAAATCCTTCCAAACTAATTTCATCATCTGTCTTTTTTTGTTTGTTGTGCAAGTTTGGAATCAAAGATGGGTGATGGTGTTAATTAACATCAGTTTCGAAATGGCTGCGTAGATTCTAATAAATGTGAAATTATTTCCAAACTGTAAAACTGTCATGAACTCAGAAAGTAGGACCCAGAATTCAGGCAAGACAGAAAGTGGAATACTTCAAAGGCATTTATTTAATACAGAAGCGGAGCGAGATGAGGGTGTGTGGTATGAGCAACTGCGGCTGGGCGCCGCCCATCACTGGATACTCTGGTTGGAGAGAAACACAAGTTAGTGACCACGATAATCTGATGGATTATCCATGAGAGTCACTAACCTGGTTAAACAGTTCAGTCCATCTACATATAATGAGGTAGAATTCAGATGGTAAGCTGCCAAGGAGATGCAGCGGATGAAGCCCCAAAGAACCTGCAGGAGTCCGAGCCTAGCCGGGATAGCGATCAGAGTGGGAGAGCTCAGATGTTCAAGGAGTCCATAGCCCGGACAGGGATTCAGATACGAATAGGAACAGGCTGTCCAGGAGTCCAACAGAGAGTTCAGGCAGAACATTCAGATGGAAACAGGCAAGCTCAGTGGTGGAGAGGCAGAACAGGGCAGGAAAATCAGGAACACTACGAAACGCTAAAACCCTCTCTCACCACTGGCCCCTGAGAATGACGACATGAACTATGGCCTTAGCAATTAACTAAATCTCAATGATCTGGCCCAGATAGCTGGGACTGAGCTGTATATAAAGAAGCAGGAGCAGGTGGATTAGATAAGTGGTAATTAGAAACTGGGCAAAGTTAGTCAGGTGAATTAGGCCATCTAACAGAGCCATCATCATGACAAAAACATTATTTAGAGTGCAATTTTTTCTTTTTACCATACTTGTTTTCAGATCACCTAAAGCTTTATCAGATTGCATTTAATATTCAAATAAGCTTGGCTGCTACCATCAAAGACTTGTTATATATATAGATCTTTGTTATGTTCCTGTTACCCAGAGATTAGTCATGTTTTTGTTCTAGACATAGCTATGGGCTCAGCTTTTACTGTGACTAACTTTATACCTTTTGTCATGAAAACTTATTATAGCTCATATGCTTAACTGTTTCTTACCTTGACAAATTTACTATTATCTTTTCTAATGGACATTTTTTATTGACAGCTTTCCTATGTTACTTTTGTATGTCTGCTTCTGTCTCTTTCAACCCCAGTCAGCCTTTGTAGAAGTTCTACTCACACTGAGCCTAGCACTGATTGAGGTTTTTTCCCCTTCACTGTCGCTACATGCATGCTCGCTCTGAGGGATTGCTGTTGAGTCAAAGACATGATGCAAGTGAACACTATTCCCACATGCTAATTTAAAAGGAGCGAATCCTGCAAAGTCAATTATTGGATGCGATTGGCCAATCTGAAAGTATGGCTCCATTATATTATCTCTGTAAGGTGCCTTGAAATGAAATGTGTTGTGATCTAGTGCTATATAAATTACCTGAAATGAAATGAGTAGCAATCAACATCTATAGCTCTTTTGAGAGACATTTCATTGAATTTTAGCATGGATGGTGACTGGATCGCTCAAGGACATTTTCAGACAGAAGCTACTTCTTTTTATGTTGGTTGTGTGTCATTTATGTGGTTTTCATGACAGAAGGTGAATTGCTATAATAATCCTCCCTCCAGAGGACTCTGGAGAAGGTTTTCTACATATAAATTTAGCTGCTGTCATCTTACCTCTTATATCTTGAAAGATATGAAATGTTAAGCTTGAAACCCTAAGTGTGCCGCATTCCCAATCATGTTCAGTCAACTGATGAATCCAGGTATCCACTCATGTTGCAGAAACATCTTTAGGGAAATCTGAGATCACCTGTGTTCTGAACTAAGCTATAATTCAATTACAATTGGTGCATAATTTTTTGGTTTGTTTGTATCAAACTCACGCTTCAGCGTCTTAGTCATATATTTTTTTGGGAATGGTGGAATATTACTGTTATTGTCAAGGTGTGACAGGAAGTTTAGTTTGGTTCCATTTAAACTTACGTATGCAACCAGACATACAGGTTTTTTTGCAGTGAGTCACATCGTATTGGGAAATCTCATTTTGTCCCAACCTTTCCTTTAATGGGCGTTTAGTTATTTAGAATTTGTTGTTGACATCAAATCCCAGAATATAGGATGCTCCAGGACTAACAGTTGAACGTTTCAGAAGGGAGGGCTCACCTAGAGTTTATGTCCTGAAATGCAAGTTCCAAGAGGCAAATTTGGCCTATGTGTCAGTGTTCCCGTCACACCCTGTACTGTACGCAGGAGCCTGAGTTTACTTGGCACTACAAGAAGGATTACTGCCTTTTGCTTAAAAATGTTCAAACAAGAAAATGGAAAGGTGTTGAGAGAGAAAGTGTAGAAAATATATGATAAACAGGTATCTGAATGTGTAAAGGGAATTGAAAGATTACTAGAGAGGGTTGATCGGCTTCAGGTTTGTTTGTTTTCTGTGCTTGCTCAAATACTGCAGGGCAGATACAACCCAAGGGGTGATATCGCTCCTTGGGGAGGCAGTTTCACTTCCATTTTCCTTATACCCAAGCAGCAAGTGGAAGTAAGGGAATACTTTTCCAAAAATAATGCTTGACAAAAAGCTAATGCTTATTTCTTTGTAATGTTACCAATATGGTATAAGGTGAAAGAAGAGAAGGAGCTATAATTTTATTACTTTTTTATTTGACTTAGTCAGCCTTCTCCAACCTAGGCAATAGCCTTGTGCTTATCTAAGACAAAGCACTCTGTTGTTCAGCCATTATTAAAGAAAACTGTGTTTGCTTTTTTGCACTTACAGCAAAGGCCAATTGGATTGTATGTAAATAATTTCCTTTCACTCTGACTGAGATAACTGATTTAAAACTAGAGTGGAAGAAACTACATGAGATTGTTTCTGCTGTGATTTTTTCTTTTAGTGCATCCGTTGACATATTTATTTATGTTAAGTCTTTTATTTATTTATTGTCTTCTTGGTCATGGCAGGTTTGTTTTTCCATACTTGTAATTGTTATGTTGTTGCAGCAATACAGCAGTGGCATAGGATGCTGGAGTTTGTCTTGGTTGGTTGCTGGCTTGAATCACAACTCTGTCTGTCCGAGTCGTTGTGTCCTTAGCACCCATTGATGCTCTGTGTTGCTTCCCTCCTCAAAAACTCACGTAGTTAACTGAGAGGATCTGATCTAGCGCTGAAATACTTGTGACTGAGCTCCCCTTGAACACAGCAGCTAAGCCTAAAGGGGTTGTTAGGCAACAAAACACACATAGCACCTACCTGATAAGACAAGTATGGTTCTCTCATGTAGGATTTTATCTATTGGAAAGTAAAAGTGGCCTTGTCATGACAAGTAACTCCCGGACTCGTCTGCTTTACCAGATCTCAAAATGCAGAAATCCTGGAAGTCACAGCCTTAGCGTCCAAAAGACACAGAATGGTTTAACTAAAGAAAGAAAAAATGTTCATGAATATTATTTTTTGTTTAGGTAAAGAAAAGTGGTGCATCCGAACAGCTGAGTCAGGAGGAACGCAAAAGACAAGAGGTAGGATTTAGGCTTTTCTATTTCATTTTAGTGCCTTAATGGATTACAACAAAGTAGAAAATTAGAGGAGCACACAAATAAACTATATGTAATATTAACAAGCTGAAATTTACAAAAGTTTTTTAAGATTAAGGATAAAGACTGACAGCTAATAATTATTCAGATGGTTTTAAAACAGACTTAAGTGGCTGACATGTATTTTAGGTTGTATATATCTTGTTTTACATTCCAGATATGACTTAAGGTTACAGATATGTAAGACATGTTGCTGACAGAACTTAGGGTGCTAATTTTTCTTATCATCAGTTTTCATCTCTACTTCTTTCTTTTTTCTTCCTGTCTTTTAAGGCTATTTTTGAACTGATCTCCTCGGAGCACTCCTACCTCCACAGTTTGGAGATTCTTATTCGTTTGTTCAAAAACTCTCCAGAGCTTAGTGAAGTGATGACCAAGACTGACCACCATCACCTCTTCTCCAACATCTCAGATGTCTATGAGGCCAGCAAAAAGTATGTTTGTGGGATTGCCATGACATTAGCATGGTACTTCATGTACTTATTCAACTAAATTGCATGTTTTAATCTGTACTTAACTAACATACATGTAGTATTATACTGTTTTGAGTGAATTGTTTTGCTCTTTTATCTGTAACTAGTAAACCATACTTTCAATTTAGAATAAATGGTGTTATATAGATAGAAACACACTGATTACAGGCACACACACACTCACACACACTGATTAAAAGAAGACTGACATTTCAAATAATCTGGGTTTATATTTTGAGATAATGCAGTAAATATATTTCATTGCAAGGACATTTCTCTGAGTTTAAACTGTCCATCATGATTTTATGCTACATTTCCATAAAAAATTAATGGCTAAGAAATTCTATTCTTGCTATAAATAAATGGGAATAAAATCATGATAGGCTATGAAAACTTAAAGATTTATGCATAAATCGAAATTAAGCTAAAGGAGGCTTAGGAGGTAGCCTTGTAGAATGTTGGATTTCTTTTTCACAGATTTATATTTAACAAATGACACAAAGTAATCTCTACCTTATTAGTAAAATAGATAAGATGAACATTTCAAAGACTCACAGTCTATCAATCAGTATATTAGAGTCATGGTTGGGTCGTTATTTAGTATTTAAATATTTTTAGGACATCTAGGGTTGTCAAAAGTATCGAAAC